>NW_025333936.1:0-328252 GCF_019186645.2 Phyllostomus hastatus | reverse complement strand
GCTGCAGAATGACTGTTACACCTAAGTCTAAAAGATGAGGAGAGAAATGAGGACCTGGCCAGCCTTTCCCCCTTACACTTAGAGGATGCCATGGAAATGAAAGCTGACCCTCTCTGTCATTCCTCACAGGTGTGCAAATCCCTGTTCTAATCATTTGTACTCCAGGGAGAGGGTCTAAGTGCCACAGGGTATTAGAAATGGGTTTCTGGGGGCATGCCAGTGACTTCTCTACCTTTCTTCAGGAAAGTCAGACAACACAAAAGGGTGAAGTTGGGCCCAGAGAAAAGCCAATGCTATTAGGCAGGTGCCTGAGAGGGCAACAGGTCAGGAACAAGTCACATGTCTAAATGAGGGCGCACAAAAGAACACGCACTTATCCAAGCAGGAATGGGGAAGCTTGGTGGGCACGTGTGAACTGGCTCAACTTAGAAATACTGGTTCTCAGAGCAAACTAGGAGATCCAAGCAACTAACCAAGAACTTGGGATAGTTAGGAGATAGAAAGGCAGAGCAAAGTGGCCAAATTTTTAAGGAAATTAATCACAATCAAGAGATATCAAGAAGTAGAGGATACATTCAATTACTTAGTAAATGAACTGAGTATGTTAAAACCGGCACTGTGATAAATGCTGGTGCTACAATGATAAACAAGATAAATGTGGTCTTTGCCCTTCATGAAGCCTCTGATTAGCGTGTCTTGGGTGAGGGCAGGGGGAGAGATGAGACAGGAAACAATTGCACAGAACAAAATAGGGTATCATTTGCTTTTCTGGAAGAATGAGAGAAGTCTAGCGTGGCTGCGGGTAGGCAGCAGGAGAGAGAGCCTGGCAAAAGACGACACTGAGAGACAGGGAAGGGCTAAATCGGGAGAAGGCTGCATGCCAAAAAGAATTCAGCAGAAAAAAAAGGATTAATGGTAGTGATTCCCCAGTACTAAAAAAACCTTGGATAAATAAGCATAGGGTTGCTTCAGCCTAGGAATCTGTGGTTCCGCTGAAAACTTGGGCCAGTTTCCAAACATGGTTTTTGAAGGAATGGAAAATAAACAGGCCACTTAGCTGGAATGGACAGTAAGGTGGTTCTCAAAAGGTGTTCCAGATTCTTAGCCGAATCTTTCTTTTCCTCAGTAACATTTATTCCCTACAGCAGGAGATCCTACCCTAGAAAACTCAAAGCCCAGGAGATAAACATATGTCCTCACTGTAGAATTATTCTGGGCTCTTCTCTTTTCTCATAACCCACATGTAATCCATCAGCATCTGCCTTCAAAAAATATTCAGAACACAGTCACTTTTCACCACTTCTACCATCCCCACACTGGTTCAGTCCATCACTATCTCTCTCCTTCATCGTGTCAGCATTCTTCTAACTCAGCCAAGCAGCCAGAGTGCCCTTGATAACACAAGTTAGATCATGTCACTCCTGTGCTCTAAACTCTCCAGTGGCTACCTATCTCACTCAGTCTTCACCCTGACAAACACACCCCTTCTTCACCTGGCCCCCAGCTGCCTCTCTGACTTACTTCCTCCTGCTCTTCTCCCCTGATCATGCTGTTTCAGCCTCGGTGCTTTTCATTTCACTGATGTGCACAACCAGACTGCCCACCCCAGGGCCTCTGCACTTATACTTAGTGTTGTATATTTCCACCTTAGCACTTCATATCTTTCCTCTTCCCTTCTTTATTTTTCTCCATTGCATCCATCAACATCTGAAATATATTATTAAAATATTTATTTATTATCTATGCCTCTCCATTGTGCTATAAGGTCCATGAGGGCAGGAATCTTTATCTGCTTGTCTTCCATACTCAGTGAATATTGGTTGATTAAAAGAATGGATTTATTTTCAAAGGATAAAATGAGTTTAATACTATATAATAAAAGCAAATGTCACAACTAGCCTTTATCATGGTATTACTTTAGAGTGACTGCATATTTCATTCTTTGGCCTTTTAACTGCTTTCCAGAAAAATAAATTTTTTTTCAGTGTTCTGATTATTCATAGAGTGATGGCACTTTATAAATATTTTTAAAAAGAGAAATATAGAAAAATATACATTAAAATTTCTTTCACCCACCCCTGTCCCTATCCATTAATTTCACCTGTTCCCCTTACTCCTACAAATAGCCACTTTTACTAGTTTCATTTTGGATCCTTCCAGAGATCCTTTAAGAACATTTAAGCAAATAGTTTTCCCCTTTCTTATACAGAATGTAGCATAAACATACACTGCTCTGTATCTTGCTTTTGTACTTTATATTATATTCTGGAAATGTTTTCATATCAGTAATTATACAGCTTCCTCACTATTCCCCTTTCTCTACTGTTAATTTTTAAACAACCACGGTGTCAGAATAATGGCCCCCAAAGATGTCCATGTCTTAATACCCAGAACCTGCTGATACGTTACCTCGTCTGGTAAAGTGATCTGTAGTAAATAGTGTTTAAGGTAAGGATCTTGAGATGGAGAGATCATTTTGGAGATATCTGGGCTCTAATGCAATGACAAGGGTTCTTCTAAGGGAAAGCAGGGGGCGGCCCTGTGGGGGGGGTTGCTGACGCAAGCAGAGGCTGGAGTGAGGTGACCGAGCACCAAGGATGCAGGCAGCCCCTGGAAGCTGGGAAAGACAAGGACCGGACCCTGCCTTAGAGCCTCCAGAAGGGACGTGGCCATGCTGGCACCCTGCTTTTAGCCCTGACAAACGCATTTCAGCTGCTGACCCCCTGAACTGTAAGATACAAAATTTGTGTTGCTATAAGCCATTAAGTTTGTGGTAATGTGTTACAGAGAAATAGGATGCTAATACAGTCCTACACTATTTAAATGTTTAGATAGATAGACATGGTTTACTTAAACCAACTGCCTGCAGATGGACAATAACTTTCCCCTCTCTCCTGCAGTAAATGGCTGTGCACACAGGGCTTCTTACACATGCAGATAATAGTTACAGAGCAACTTCCCAGGAGAGAGTGCTGCTTCACAGCACACGCACATCTCTCATTTGGCTTGGTGCTGCCACTGTCCTCTGGAGACTTTATAGTGCTTTTTAAACCCACCAGAAAAGGAGGAGTGTTTGAAGTTAAGACTTGATGTATTAATATTTAAAAAAAAACCAAACTATTCTTAATAGCAATGACTATGTGTCTGCTCCTGAAATTCCCAAATTATACTAGAAGCTCTACTCAGTGAGGGCATGAAGGAGAGAACCAAGCAACTCAAACACACAACAGAAATATAACACCTTCACCAAAGACCACGCTTCAACCCCCAAGTTACTGTAACACCTACCTGTAAAGGAGTTGCACAGGTATAAATGCTGTTTTGCTGAACTGTCTGTAAGTGTTTTATTAAGTGATTAGGACCAATGGACCAGCCAAGCTGAAGAACAAAAAGATAAAAGCAAATATCAATCTAATCGTATGTACCAAATCTGTTTAGAGTATGTAAGCTTAATGCAATTATTAAATATATTCAATTCTAAAGTGTTCATATTATGAAGGGAGTTCAGTTTTAGAATTATTTCAACACTTCTTTTTGTGTAAAAGTTGCCAATTGGAGTCACTAAACTCTGCTCTCAGAAGGTACCTGCAATCATTATCTTCTTCCCTGTTAGTTCACTGCTTGTGATGCTCTGAAGCTGTGAGAAACGGCACCAAAGCTTGTTTGAATTACATACAGATGAAAGTAACTCTGAATGAGGGCCTGAGGGATCTTCCATTATGGCTCTGCAGGCCTCATTTTTGATAATCCCTGCTTCTCAGTCATGGTTAGAAGGCAAGATTTGAAGATAATTGAGTTTCAACCTGATAAATCGTGGGTCAGAGCTCAGTGGTTCAGGGCAGGGACTTACACGCCAGCCTGCGTTCCCCTGCGTTGAACGTATTAGCAGTGGGACCTGAGGCAGGTTCCCTAAGATCTCTGTACTTTGGTTTTACTGTCTGGACGATGGAGGTAACAGATTGTGCCACCTCCTAGTGCGGTTATGAGGATGGAGGGAACCAGTACAGGTTCAGCACTAAACCCCGCACATAGTATAAGTGCCAAAATACTGCTTTCATTATTTGTTCTCCTCTTATACTAATGGGCAGCAATCTGAACATTCTTTGTCAAGAAAAAGTGTCATTAGTTGGTTACTTGTAAAATGAAAAATTACCTAGTTTTCTTACTTTTAAAGAAATGATTAATTCTCAGAGAAAATAAAGGCCAACGTGAAAGTAGAGCGAGTAAATAATAAGCAAAAGATCAGCAAGTATAAACACCTGTGTAAATGAACTATATGTGCATTTAATATACAAAAACTCTACAAGGAAGTTACACACTTGTTTTTAAGCAATTAAATTCTTATTATAAGAAGTAAGTTGTACATGCTTGTTTTTAAGCAATTAAATTCTTTGTCTTACCTTCCAGCCAGTCACACTGAAAGTCTTCCCAGCACTTCCTATGGTTATTGTTCTCTCCCACATACCTGGAAAAGGTGGCTGAACAGACACACAAAAAATTTAAATAATTGCTTTCAATCAATCTACATTTGGTACAATCTAAAAAACAAATGTATCATAGTGTGATCAGTAAAGTTATTTCAATAGGTTTTTTAAAAAAAGATTTTGATTTATTTATTTTTAGAGAGATGGGAAGGGACAAAGAGAGGGAGAGAAACATCAATCATTTGCTTCTTGCACACCTGCAACCCAGGCACATGCCCTGAGTGGGATGGAACTGGAGACCACAGGCTGGCACTCAATCCATTGAGCCACAACAGGCAGGGCTTCAATAGGTTTTTAAAAAGATAATGCTACTTTGAACTCAAGCATAGTTGAAAATGCTGCAATGTTTGTAAACACTGTAATATTGTCCCAAAATAATAGGTAATGTATTGAATAATTTTAAGTAGCAACATGATTTCCAGGGGCGGGAGTGGCAGAGGTGCCAGTAGGCAGTGTTCTGGGCTGGTTCAGTGTGGCGGCCACACAGGCTGTGGCACCCAGCACTCTGCTGGCAGTGGCTGTGTGGTCAAGGCAAGCATTCTGTGGCATATTTTCGTTGTGATTCTGGCTACCATTTAGTTCACCTCTGTCTTGGCCTACACCAGCAATGTCAGTACACTGGGGAACTTATAAGAAAGGCAAATTCTTGGACTGTATCACAGACCTACTGAGTCAAGAACTCAGGAGGTGGGGGCCCTAGCAATCTGTGTGTGCCTGGGCATGTGTGTGCATATATATGTTCTGCTAACAACTTTATTGAGATATAAATCCCCCCATCATATAATTCACTCATTTAAAGTGTGCAAAGCAATGTTTTTAGTATACCCATGGAGTTGGGCAACCATCACCATAATCAACTTTAGAACTTTTTTTTCACCCTGAAAGAAGCTCCACACCTTTTAGATGTCAGCCCCTAGGATCCCCCATGGCCAAGAGCACTAGAACCTGTGCCTCAGAGGAGCTTATCTAATGCCAAGTATTTCCTCTGTAATGCACAGCAGCCTTCCCTGCACTTAGAAACATTAGACAGTACTTCAGCCCCACACATAGAAGACACTCTAAGCAGCAAAGTCACCATTAGAAGGACACTCACTTATAGTACGAGCTAAAGCAAGAAGGCAGAGGGTTGCCCTGTTGACCCCCAATGGGGAACATGCATATCGGGTAACAAATTTTTCACCCCTCTGCAGATGTCTGAGAAAGAAGCACTCCAGTGACTTTGGGGTTACAGATATACTTTTATCTGTAGGTGAGTAGGTGCATTCACAAATATAGATTCCATGAATAATGAGCAACAACTGGGAAAGCTTTCAAGTTGATTTGTATCTTTAATAAAATCATTTATTCATCCACTTGTTAAACATTTATTAGTAATGATCAGGCACCAGGGACTAAGCTAAGCCTAGAGGAACCAAGATGAGAAAGATACAGTTCATATCTTCATGGAGCTTAATGTCTAGTGGGGGTGGGAGATGAGTAAGGCAACACTTGCAATGCCGTGAGACACTGTAATAGCGACTGGCTCAGAGGATTATGCAAGGATGGAAGGTAGCAGAGGGTGGGATGCTCGAGCAGAGACTTGGAAGATGTCTGCCAGGCAGGGAAAGGGAAAAGAAAGGTAAATTTGGGGCAAAGGGAATGTGTAAAAACAAAGTCTTGGAGGTATAAAATGCAAGAGTTTATATCTTTTGCTGGACAGTGGTACATTATTTCTCTGTAATCCTCTGAGAATGCTACCTACAACACTGCCTTTTGGATTCCTCACATAATTCAGTTGTGAAGTTCTTTACATGCAATCCCACAAGTTTTTCACTTGGTTTTTGGAGGTATAGTAGATAAAAGAGATGCTCTCATATCATTCTAAAGAGTGTTGGCACACACAAAAATAAATACTGGGAGAGGGGGCAAGCTGTTTGCTTAAAGTAATCTTCTGATAAGCAAGTCAAGTGCTTACTAAAATGTAAGGTAGCTAAAGAAATTTCCGAAAATGAATGTATACATAATTTCAGTCTATCATGAAGCACCTGACAATATTTGTAAAGGTACAAAAACTGTATAAACCAAAAAAGTTATAATGATATTCTTTGTGGAGTATAAAAAAAACCTGAAAAGATAAATGGGGAAAATATTCAGAGGGTCCATTCAAAGAAGGAATATTCTAATATTTGGTATAAATAATTATATCCCTTCACATTCCGAGACATTTCTCGACTTCCAAAGTATTCCAAAAGAAACACCACGTCCCATGTGCCACTCTCCTGTTTGACTCTGTATAATGCAGAGGATCACTCCCTTCAAAGTAATAATACATATCCAAAATCAGAAAGGCCTATTAGTAAGAACAATATTTGGAAATAACATCTTTGAAAATAAAAATTACCCAGAGAAACTAATACAATCCTAAAATGTTTTCATGGTAAGTTACATATGAAAGAAATTTAAAGTACTCATGTCAAATGTAGGCTTCAGGCACAAACTATCAAATCTAATTTAATATTTTAAGGAAAGACCAATTTGTTGATGGTTACTTGAGCAAAATAAAAGTGGATGTAAGCTGAGCAGATAAATAGCTTGCAAAGAATTTTATACTAATTTTCCAAATATCAATGGATTAGTATACAAATACCAGTGTATTAGAAACCTCTTCTATAAGAGGGTTTCTTTTCGTTGACTAAAAGCTTTCTTACTGAAAACTTAGAGATACTATTTGAGTCAAGAATCTGATCCAATAGAACAAATTCTACTATTTCAGCAGAAAGGGTCTGAAGTAATTTTGAAGCACCCAGATGTTCATATCCTCTCAGTCTCAGAGATTTGGGGAGCCACAGAAGTTGATGTGAACAGACAGGCAGAATGTGTGATCACAGTGCTATGACCACAGTGACCTGGAGTAAAAGAAACATACTGGCAGGTCTGATTACTTAAAAACTATGTCCAGTATCAGTAACTTCAGCTTGCAGTACATCTGAAAGGCAACTGGTCTTTGCACTCCTCACTTGTGACCCATGATGGTCCTTAAATCAGCCATCCAAGCTGTAACAGTTATTCACAGGCGACTTAGGCTTCGATAAAGTCAGGAGGAGATTAGAGGCATGATGAAGAGCCCCACACCAGGGAAAACTGCCTCTGTGACAACAGGAAGATGATGCTAATTTCATGATGTGTGGCTGGAAGGGCTGTACTGTATTATATTAAAGAACTACTATTGCACTCTACAGATTGTTTTGTATCTTCTTTCATGTAACAAAGGCCACTCTATTTGACAGAATAAGTTTTCATGCAACCAAATTGCATTCTCTAAATAATGAAACAGTGAATTCATTTTTTTTTCTTGTTTTAACTTTATGGGCTGTTATAACAACTAGAGAATCTGACTTAAAAATATGGGTCTTGCTATCTCTTGTAAATGATATTATCAGTTACACTGTTACCATGAAGGGCTTACAATATAACAAGGTTTAAATATGATACAGGCTTAAACATAATTTCAAGATTATTAAAGTAATCTTTTGGAAAGAATATTGCTAAACTGAGCTAAAACTCTAAAGCTCTGAGTCATTTTTGCACAGGCATGAACATATGCTGTAGGTAGAATGTAAAATCGTATTTATTCATTATAGATAGATGCCTCTCCCTCTGTGCTTAATCTAAAAGAATGTAATAAATGTAACAGAATAATTCAATCAATTAAAGTTATTTTATTCAAAAATATTTAACTATTTTAAATAAAGCAAATGAATTTAAAATATTTTAAAATACATAGTAATTTAATAAAATTTAATGTAAAAAACACCAAAAAATTAATTGTCCATATTGGCCTGATTTTCCACTGGGGAATAGTTCAAACGACCCAAGACAGAGGCACGTCATCCACAAGACATGTGGAGGTGAACTCTGATGCAGTGTTTCGCAGAACCACAGTTTACTGCCTTCAGGCACTACACCTTGAAAACCTCTGGCCTTCTACTCTCTTTATACGTTCTCCCTTGTAATTTCCTCTTGACCATCAAGCCTGTAATTTCAGCTGTTTTCAGACTTTTGTGTCTCATAGACAGTGAAATTTAACAAGACGGAAGCACGAGCAGCCAGAATTTCCTTGGCTCAGCTCTTCCCCACAGATCTGCTCCTCCTCTCCACATCTCTGTCTCTGGGTAAGGGTCTCATCACTGCTGAGGGGCCAGGCTGGAGCTCTCAGAGTCATACTGGCTTCTTCCCTTCCCGCCTTCTACTGATGTACTCTGTGCCTCAGTTTCTCCTTGTAAACAGCTTGCAATACCATCTCCACTGCCGGGGCATCTGATTTGCTTGAGGCCTCACCTGCAGCTGGTTCTTACCTTCATGAAACATATCCAATCATGTAATCAATTCTCCTGCGTTGTCACACCTTGTGCAGTAGTTCTCAAAGTATGCTCACTGGTACTCTCTCTGGTGATCAAATTAATGTATAGAATTTAAAAAGATCAACTAAATTATCCTCCACAAAATTTTCTTAAGCACTTAAGATAAACGCTGCCACTCATCTAATAATGAATGCTCTCAATGGTGAAACAAATGAGCATTTAGTAAGTGATTACTAATGGCAAAATCTGGAAAACTCAGATGTGTTTATTTCAATAGCTCTTTGTTGAGAAAAACTATGCACAGAATTGTGATTTTTATATTGACTTCTAATTTACTTCATTTTCTGTCAGGAAAATTATTTCTAGTTTCAGGATGGAATGCTATCACTATTTCATGATGCAAATATCAAGGCTTTGAGGTGCTCTACCACTAAAATAAACTTCAGCACCACTGACCTCCTGTAAACAACAACACGTGTAAATGCAGCCAGAGCTGCCCTGACAGAAGAAACTACCTTGCATGTCTTCTGCCTCAAATCTTTGGATGTTAAAACAGAGCAAAGTAACCTTTGGATAGGGGACTAAGCAAACTGGTGTCCTAAAAATCTGTTTGCAAAGGTAACAAGAAAGCAGATATTAAGACTGCTGGACTAATGACTACTAGACTGAAAATTAAAACATTGTTTAAAATTAGCATGTTATATGCACCAATAGAAATTCCTCTCTTCTATTGATGTAATTATCCCCCTTCCCTTTCTCATAAATACTCATTGCTTTTGTGTCTTAATCAGAACATGATTTGGGCTTTCACCTGAATAAGAATTCCAGTGTAGCTATCCATACTGACCTCTATAAAGCTTGTTGCCTCTCACTTGGAAAGGCTGTTTTGTCTTTAACACTCCTCAACAAAGTCATACTCCATTTTCATATGCAATGTCCTTCAGAATCACCCTACTTTTCCACTTTCACATCTATCAGCTACTACAACACACCTCTATAAACCAATTATTTTTCTAAGTTTACCTTGCTCTTTCAGGCTTTTTTTTGCCTTAGTACCTATCAGATTGTCTGATGGAAGTTTTCTACCTATTTTTTTGCCTAGCTAATTCTGTCTTTTGCCCACTCCTTTGTTGAGCCCCTTAAATACTTGCTGTCTCCCCTGTGTCTCTACAACAATTTGCAATGCACCGTGTGGATAATCATCACACTGGCAGCAGCCATGTACATGTAGGTGCACTCATTTTTTTTTTAAATGTATTGGTTCCTGCCACAGTGATTTTAGTTATCCTTCCCTTAGCCTTTTCACACCTCCCGTTCATTTATTCAACAATTACTTTTTTGATCATCTACCATGTGCAACACCCTATTCTGGGGACTGAGAATTCAGAGGAGACCGAAACAAACTAAAACCCCTTTCCTTCTTGCAGGTTAGATGTAAAATATATAGATCCTGATATTTGTTACAAAGGAAAAAAAAATAACAAAACAGAACAGAAAAAAGGACAAAGCAAATGCTGGAAGGAGAGGTGTAACTGTGGTCATAAAAACGGACACCTGAATAAAGACCCGAGGGAGGGGAAAGACTGAGCTCTGTGTCCATCTGGGGGGAAAAGCATCTGCAGGCACAGGAGGGGCAAGTGCAAAGTAGCTGATATAAAGGTGGGTTACCCTGGAAGGCAACATGGCCTTTGTGAGATGGCCCGGAAATAGTGGCAAAATCCTAGGCAAGGGCCAAGCAGTAACAGTTTACTGTCCCTGTAATCTCCTCCTGTTGACCTGACATTTTGGCAACTTTCTCTGAGGAGAAAGTCCAGTTCAAGAACAAGTAAGCTCCTGAGTCTTGTGGACCAAGTTATAGCTGGATTCTTGATGGAAGCTAATGATACAGGCAGTACTAATGCTACTGCTCGTTTTATCTAATTAGTAACAAAGGAAAGAGGGGCAAAGAAAATTAAACATTGAGTTTAATAAACTGGGGAGCATAAAGCCTGTTTGCTTCACCGGGAAGCTACAGCTTCACACCCCAGGGGATTACAGCACTGCTCTGCCAAGGGGATTAACACTCCTCCCTCCCCCCCTTGGATACCGAATGGTGGGGTGTGGGGGTGCAGGTAGAGGTGCTTGACCAAAAAGGCCTATCATTCTAATGAAGGAGTGTAAACTTATCAAATGTTTGTGAAATCTTGGGGAGTTGATTGGTTCCTTTGAAAAACTACCTACCTAGTCCATCCCAAACCCAAGCTAATATAATCCCAGGGGAACCAAGAAGCTTTCTCAGCCTCTCTTTCTTTCTCTAGCCCACGGGTACCATACACACCCTGGACGTTCATGCTCTCTCTCATCCAGGAGCACGTGACCATGTGGGTCCAGCAGCTGTCGGGACCCACAGCAGATGGTGTGGGCTCAAAATGGGCTAAACTTTAGCATGAATCTGTAACTCTGGACACTGGCTTTTGTGTTGCCCCAGTTGAAGACTGAGATTGAACCTTTTTCCATGGTGGGACAAAGGGAGATGGGAAATTAGAAACCCAGGGGCAGCTTCTGTTCCCACCTGAATAAACCTTGCCACGTCACCACCTCTGGTGCATGGATCCTTGGAGTGTTTTCCTCGTCGTCCCATGGAAGAGCCTGATTCCGACCTACAACACCACTGCTCTGGTTTCATAGCTTCATGGTGTGATACAAAAGCTCCTCCCTTAAGTTCATATCTATTAGGCCTTCAATCTTTCAGTTCATTAACTCACTTGAGCACCATTTATTCAAATCTCATTTTTTAAGTACTCACACAGACAGGTACACATTACAAAGATTATTTTAAAGCTGTTCTGGGATCCTTTCCAATAGTTGTCCCACACACGCCCAAACACATTTGTGTCTCCATGTAATGATCAGTACCTATTTTTAAATGCTTATTTCCAGTATACACAAGCCATTCATAAACCTCATCACTGATGCAGAGCGTGTCATATTTGATGCAAAGGTTAGCAATTACTTGGAGTTCCTCTTTGGTGTACACCTGTACATATTAAACAAACAAGAGCATAGCAATTATTACTCAATGTGTGAGCAAATGCTGGATCAGAAAACTACGTAAGGAGTTTATAAAACTCACTTACTTTGCCAAAGGGGTTATGTGGAGAATTTAGTATAATAGCTTTGGTTTTGGAATTAAATTTACTGGCCAGTTCTTCAGGATCCAATGTCCAGTCAGAACTGGACCACTTTTTCCCCATCAATACGTTTCTAAGAATGAAGAATGAAGATGTGATTTAATTAAATTAAATCATGTTTGCTGTTTTATGAATAAATAACTTAATAAATAAAAAATTAGAGAAAAGTGTGCCAAATATAACTGAATAAATGACTAACAAAAAATAAACAAAAATAACTAAGCCTTCAGAGCCCAAGAGGACTTGAATCTCATGCTCACACCTGTTAAACAGAAAAATGAACTTTGTCAATACTAATAGTTGTTAAGGTGCCTATATTCTTTCAAAGGGGACAGCTATAACCATGGTTAACATGTCTCATACTATAAGACTAGTAGGAAATTCTAGGAGTCACCTTAGTGTATTACTTATTTTAATATGATTTTTAAAAAAGACAATGGTACTATACTTTATTACATTGCTAAAGGTAACAGTAGAACAAGAAAAAGTCACTTTGTTCAGAACTCAACAAGCATTTACTGAGCACCCAGCATCCCTCTGCACTGGGGAGCAGTGCTATAAACATGAGTCCGAAGTGGGCTCTACCTGGTGGTGCTGAGTCAGTGGGGGAGACACATGAAACACGAAAGACAGTGCTACATGCATGTGGATGCTAATGTAACAGACACACATGGCAAACATGTGATAAAGCAATAAAATGTGCGCCCTCTTAACATAGTCATTGACTAACTTCTGTCAAAGTAGAGATAATATATTACATACCAAAATGTAATTAAAGTAGAAATGTTATTGGCAACAAAGTAATTGGTATTTTCAAAATTTCTTAAAGCATGTGAATGGTACTGACGAACTTACAGATCTTAAAGAAATAAAAACAGTTGTTCCTCCGGCCATTCTCACCATGGGCTCATAGCAGTCATAGAAAGGTACTATCACTATGACCTGAAATAAAACCAAATGAGAACACAACATATCCATCATTGATTCATTTAACAAGACTGTGTAACTACTGTGCATGAGGCACTACTACATGCCAAGGTGCAGAGTGAAAAAAAGCAGGCTTGGCCTTCAGGGAATCTAACGTGGAGTGGAAGACACCCTGGGGATAAACTTATCTGGAGCCTTAATTGGAGTCATTGATCTCTTAGGGAGATTTATAGATAGGCTTGCAGAAGGGACCCTTGGAATTGTATGCAAAGCTTTTTATGTGCATAGGTAGATTTTTTAGGGGGAAAGGGCCACAGCTCTCATCATATTCTCAAAGGGATGTTCCAGCCAAAAACATGGAGTTTATTTAACTTTCAAGTTAGAAAATAAAATACCAAGCCCTGGCTGGCATAGCTCAGTGGATTGAGCGTGGGCTGCGAACCAAAGTGTCGCAGGTTCGATTCCCAGTCAGGGTACATGCCTGGGTTGCAGGCCATGACCCCCAGCAACTGCACATTGATGTTTCTCTCCCTCTCTCTCTCTCTATCTCTCTCTCCCTTCCCTTCCCTTCCCTTTCTAAAAAATAAATAAATAAAAAATCTTTTAAAAAAAAAGGAAAAAAAAAGAAAAAGAAAATACCAGAGGGTGACAGAAACCAGGTGATAAAGAGAACACTGCAATGCTCTCTGTTGTGGAGTCCTAATTTATAAGTAACTTCTTGAAATTAAAGATGCTTCTCTTTTCTCAAAAGCATCTTGAAACGGTGGATGCAGGGGGGACTGGTTAGGATACCATCGTTATGATCTGGGTACCATATCTTCCCATGACTTATATCTGGATTCTGTCTCTTTCCTAGTCCCTGGAATGCACTCCTGGTCCCTTTGGCCCCTGCATGACCTCTCTCCCAATCACTCATGGTCAGGTCAGTGAGCCAATCCCGTCAGGCCAGCCAGCATCCCTCCCACAATCTGCCAGCCTGGATCTAGCATCCTGACATTTTGCTTTTCTATAAGGAGAGCTTGAATACTCACTTTATAACCATTATATACATTCAACTTTTCTTTCTTTTTTTTAAACCCTAGCAATATTTCACAAGGATTTTCATATTATTAGTTTTAGTATTTATTATTTTAATGGCAATTTGAGAGCCTATTGAATTCTAGAATTTTATCATTTGCTTGTATAAATAACAATGCTATGTCCATTTGTAAGTATAGTTTCTCTTTTTTAAAATAGTTTGCTGAATAAATTCAGAAGATTGTTTTGCTAGATTAAAGGGTATAAACACCCTTATGGCACTTCCTATATACAGCCAAACTGCTTTTGAAAAAATCTGGCAACAACTATTTATAATTTCACAGGTCAACACAAAGATGTCTTACTAAACTTTATGTTGGTTAAATTAATGGTCCCTAATTATTGTTCTAAATTTGCAGTTTTTACTGTTTCTATTTCCTATGATGTGAAATACCTGTCCAAGTTCTTTTCTCTTTGGCATCAAAAGAGGCCCTTCATTCTTACGCCCCTTTGCTTGTCCTAGTCATTCAGCTTTCATTGCACACCTACTATCTCATGTGCCATGTTGAGGTGGTGTATTGTGGAGGACAAAGATGAACCAGGAAATGATCTTTCCCTCCAGTGGACTGCAAAGTTTTTAATTAGTCTGCGAAAATTCTCAGAAACTAAGATGACCTATCTTTGCAACCCTGGTGAGAAACAGAGTGCCTGATATGGAAGGAGAGCTCAAAGGAAAGGAAACTACATTGGGAGGCAGAACTGAGGTAGAACTGAGAAAAGGTACTTACACACTTCCCTATAATTTCTTCATTGTTACAATGGAAGTAATCCCCTCCCTTTGTGAAGAATAGTTCCTGAACACTCACTATTTTAGGTGCTGGCAGTACAGCAACAAACCAGTTCTGGAACTCACGTTCTACTGAGAGAGACTTATAATACTCAAGAAAATGAGGAAGTAAATTGAATAATTTCAGATAGTATTCAATGTTATAAAGACAGTAAAACAGGTCAACATGCTAGAGGGTAACTTTGTGTGTGGTTTCAAAATATTAGATAAAGTGATCAGGGAAGAAAGGGTTAGAGAAAAGGAGGCAGAGGGTCTGAGCCTCGGCACTCCAACAGGGCACAGAGAAGCAGAAGCAACAAAGGATTAATGATGTCAAGGTCTGAGGTGAAATTTCAACTCTTTTATAGGAGTAAAGGATATTTTTTATATAAAATTATGACTGTACTTTCTTAACATGTTCTCTTTAGCTTATTGTCTAGCATAATACAGGCAATGAGATATAAAACAATATAACTCAAAGTAATAGTGATGTTTTTTTTAATGAAAAAAGTACAGATAAAGTGCTATGAGAATTCAAAGACAGGAATTAACAATATAGATCATGGTGAGCATTCATCCTTCAGGCCCGGCTTAAGCAACGCCTCTCTGGAGCCTGGCAGATCTACGTGGCAGAGCTGATCGCTTCCCTTTGTCACCACTACAACTCAGTGCACCGCTACTGACAATCATGCTGCATTCCTCTTAATCTGTTTATAGGTCTGTCTCCTTTACTTGACACAGAGTTCCTTCCGCGTATAAACTGCCTTTTAAAAATCTCCTTTCCCATAGTGCCTAGCATAGAGGAGATCCTTAATACTTTTTGAATAAGTGAAAGAGGTCAGAAAATCCTGAAGCCAGGGGTATTGGAATGATAATGGAAAAGTAGGGGCAGAGCTGACTGAGCTTGGTGCCAAAGAGGATCTTACATCGCGAGACTAAACAGCAGAAAGTACTCACCCTTCCTATTATACATTCCTCACACTATCCTGCTAATGATACTTGGCTCAAAAGGACAGTAACCAAATACTTGTTGATTGAGTTCAGATTAAAGGTGGTTTTAGCAGTGAAAACTAAGATTAATTTTCCTCATCATTGCTGGCCCCTTCCACCTGCTCTTATCTAAATAAGCTGTAGAAATAAAAAAATAAAGTATGTACAACAAAGATGGATGAATCTCACAGACAACATAAAATCCAGATTCAGGAATACACACCCTATGACTCTGTTATATCAAGTTAAAGAGCAGGTGATAGCAGACAGAAGAGTGAGTACCTCTGGGGGAATATAGACAAAGAGAGGGCAAAGGGGCGAGGAAATGTGTATCTTCATCTCGTTTGTGGTCACATGGGAATAAACTCACACACATGTAAACATTTATTGTACATTTAAGATTTGTGAACTTTGATGCATATGCACTATACTTCAAAAAATAATTAAAAAATAAGAGAGCATAAAATAAGTAAAAGATTCAAAGGCAGGACAAATGATAATGATGAAAACAGGCAAATGATCATGTTAACACACTTACTTCATCCCCCCTCATTGATTAACCCTTGAACGGCATTGAAAAGAGACCCATAGGCTCCTACTGTAACGAGGATTTCTTTATTCGGATCGATCTGATTTTCATAAAACTTTTCATATAAGCAAGACAGAGCTTTCACAAGTGATGGATGACCCTGTTGAATAAAACAGAAGAAAAAAACTTGAGTTATGGAACCTAATTCTTTAAAATAATTTAGTTCTAAATGTGCAAGAATTTTTTAAAAATACAGGTTTTATGAATACCCAAAGAAGATATGTACTTTTAATTGGCAGTTAATTAAAATTTTTTTTCCTACATTCAAAGGTTCCCATATGAATGACTATGAAGACTTGTCAATGACTGAAAACTTCCTATGACGTGACTGATTTTAGAATACTAAATATCAAATTATTTGTTTTGAAAAAAATTGACTTCAACATCAAATATATTTGGGGGTATAGATAGTAAATTTTGATAGTAATCAGAGCACATTGACTTTTTGACAGTAATTAAGTCATATTGAATGGAGTTAGATATTTTTCCCAGATAAACAGAGCCAAAAACCTGTATTAACTATGTATCACTTGATTCTGTTGTTCCAGGTTGCAGGAGAGAGGGTTATTCAAACCCATGGACTAAGAAGGGACAAAGCAAATTCACCAGAGCAATGCACATTAGTGTCAATGTGCTAACAGCAGATGCAAGGGAGAAGTGGAACACTATTCCTATTGACAGCCCAGAGAGCAATAGTCACCCAGGAGAACACTTGAAACACGAGGGACCGAGGGGACTGTGTATGCACGAAGTCTGAGGTGTGGGGAGGCCTGACTTCTTGATTAGCCCTTCCTCAGTCTTCTATTCCGTTTTCTTCTGTTCCCTTCTCTCCTTCTCTTTCTTTTCCCTCTCTTTCCCCCTCCTTGTGATTTTAGGTATTAAAGTCAATATTTATTTTTTTTCTATCCAGCATTTACTTTCCTGTTTTGCTTTTGGGGAACCACCCTGATTTTCAGTCACATGTCAATAAGCGTCCAAGTGCAGGTAATACGCTTTTGTGTGGAAAGTTCCTGTGCTCTGGAGGAACAAACGTGGTTTGGAAGAGGGAGGCTAGTTGGATACACCCCGGGTTTGTGAGGGTAAAAGGGCCTGAGGTTCCTTGTACGTTGTCCACCCCAGTTCAAATGAAGAAAACCAGGCATTTCTGGGGTGAAAGATGCACTTTATTTGTCACCTTTTTTATTCCTTTGAAATTATTGACTAGTATGTGTCAAACCTTCACTGAGTTAAAAAATAAACATAAAGCTATAGTACATTTTTTTTCATATTTTGAAATTAGAAGATACCATAATATTAGAGAACCTGGGAATAATTAATAATAGAAGAGGTAATAGAACATAGGCAATAAACTGAAAAACAATAGCGAGAAAAAAGACCACATAAATTCAAGCTCTAAAAAATACACAGAAATTATGGAAAGAGCAACAGAAGTTTGTCTCTATTCCCAGAAATCCAAAGTTTCCTTTTAATACCAGGCCTAACAAATTCTAGCAAAGGGAGATTTGAAGGCAATTATAATAAACACTAACCATCTTTTCTCAGAATGATAAGGGTCTGTGATTGGAAATATTCTTAATTACAAAACTAATTCATGCTTTATATAGTAATTACACTAGGCAAAGACATGTAGAAAAAATTATGATTTCTCCTCAACCTCACTTTCTTCCCTGTCCCTGAGGTGTAATGTCCTCAGCCTGGTACTAGTTAAATACCATTGCCAGTGCTTATACCAATATATGAGGGGGGACTTCCCAAAAAAGGGAATTTATTTATAAAAAATTATGTATTTATTGTTACATGTTTAAATTTCAGTCACGTTCAAACTACTTTCCATTTGATGCAATACACCTATCAAGACTTTTTCGGGGACTTCTGGCAAGATGAAGGCATAGGTGGACACACCGTACCTCCACACACAACCAAGATTGGAAACAACAACAATTTAGAGGCAGAATAACACCCAGAACTGATAGAAAATTTAATCTGAATGGAAGTCGGACAGCCAAGAACTTGAAATAGACCCGTTTATCCAGACCAGTAGGAGGGGCAGAGACAAGCAGCCAGGTGTGGGTTGCTGGGCGGAGTACAGGCAGAATTGGGTGCAGAAGGCAACCGGGAGCACATAAGGCATCTGGGGAGCACAAGATCGCAGCAGGGCGGACCCTGAGTATGCAAGCGGCAGCTGGCGGACCCAGTGAGGCGGCGAGTGTGGAGCAGGGCAGAGCATGCAACCAAGGATACCGGGAAGGGACTGAACAGAGCTACCGCCATTGTTCCCTCCGCACCCTCACATACAACGTCACAATCTAGCGACTGGGGTGCCCAGCCCTGGTGAACACCTAAGGCTCCGCCCCTCACCCTACAGCAGGAGCGACCAGAACCCCCCTCTCCCCCAAAAAAGGGCTCAAACAGAAGAACAAATCAGTGCCCCAGAACTCATCCTTTTGAGTGACTAAGAGATAGTTAACCTATCAGATGCACAGTTCAAAACACTGGTAATCAGGAAGCTCACAGAATTGGTTGATTTTGGTCACAAATTAGATGAACAAATGCAGGTTACCATAAAAGAAATGAAGGAAAATGCACAGAGAACCAATAGTGAAGGGAAGGAAACTGGGACTCAAAACAATAGAGTGGACCAGAAGGAAGAAAGAAACCACCAAACAGGAAAGAATGGAGAAATAAGAATTACAAAAAATGAGGAGAAGCTTAGGAACCTCCAGGACATCTTTAAGCGTTCCAACATCCAAATTACAGGGGGTACCAGAAGGGGAAGAGATAGAGCAACAGATTGAAAACGTACTTGAACAAATAATAAAGGAGAAACTTCCCCATTCTGGCACAGAAAATAGACTTCCAGGAAGTCCAGGAAGCTCAGAGAGTCCCCAAAGAAGCTGGGACCCAAGAAGAAACACACCAAGGTACATCATAATTACATTAGCCAAGGTAAAAAATGAAGGAGAGAATCCTAGAAGCAGCAAGAGATAAGGAGATAGTAACCTACAAAGGAGTTCCCATCAGACTGTCAGCTGATTTCTCAAAAGAGACCTTACAGGCAAGAAGGGGCTGGAAAGAAGTATTCCAAGTCATGAAAGACAAGGACCTATATCCCAGATTACTCTATCCAGCAAAGCTTTCATTTAGAATGGAAGGGCAGATAAAGTGCTTCTCAGATAAGGTCAAGTTAAAGGAGTTCATCATCACCAAGCCCTTATTTTATGAAATGTTAAAGGGACTTATCTAAGAAAAGAAGATTAAAAAAAAACATGTATAGTAAAAGGACAGCAAACTCACAATTAACAATTATTAACAACCACACCTAAAGCAAAACCAAAAGAAACTAAGCAAACAACTAGAACAGGAACAGAACCACAGAAATGGAGATCACATGGAAGGGTTAGCAACAAGGGGAGTGGGAGGAGAGAGGGGGAAAAGATACAGAGAATAAGTAGAATAGATTGTAGGTAGGAAATAGACAGGGGGAGGGCAAGAATAGTACGAGAAATGTAGAAGCTGAAGAACTTATAAGCATGACCCATGGACATGAACTAAAGGTGGGGGGAAAGTGGGTGGGAGAGGGTATACAGGGTGGAGGGGAGTGAAGGAGGGAAATGGGGACAACTGTAATAGCATAATCAATAAAATATATTTAAAAAAAGGCTTTTTCCCCCACTCCTGAAAATAATTACTGAGCTCTTCAATTTTGATGTCTTCTCGTGCTTCTGCTATTTTTTTGTTTTACCTCTTCCACATCAGCAAAATCTTTCCCTTTGGAGGACTTTCTTTTCATCCAGGGAAACAAAAAAAAAGTTGCTTGGAGCAACATCTGGTGAATAGGGAAGGTGGGGGTAGAGGGGTCATGCCATTTTTGGTCAAACATTGCCGAACACTCAGCACAGTGTGGGCAGATGTGCTAAAAAATAATCACCTATCATGAAACGGGCAAATAAGTTAAGTCTCAAAAAAAATTCACTGAAGCTGAATGCAGCCTCTCACAACAGCAGCTGGTACACTGATACAGGTGGGTTTCTAGCACACTCACCTAGTGGGGGAAGCCTGTACTATAAGGGGCCCAGCCTCCAGAAGATAATTATGGTTTTTTAGGGGGTCCCTCCTCATACACATACAGTCATATATTTACAAAAACTGGAAAACATGCAAATGAATGGGCACAGTTATGTTCTAATAAAACTTTATTTAAAAAAAAATCAGGAGTGCATCAGATTTAGCCACAAGCCATCAAATTGACAAACTCTGCTATGAATCAATGAGGGAGAATTGTCATTTTAACAATATTTAGTCTTTTTATCCCATGAACATCATACATCACTCCATTTATTTAGGTATTATTTAATTTCTTTCAGGAAATGTATTGCAATTTTCAGTGCACAGATTTTACATTTATTTTAAAAGTTCAATTCCAAATACTTCATGGTTTTGGATGTTATTGCAAATGGTATTTAAAAATTTTTTATAGTTTAACCATTTATTTTTAGTATATAGAAATACAATTGAGCCCTGGCTGGTGTGGCTCAGTGGACTGAGTGCTGGCCTGTGAAGCAAGGGGGTCACTGGTCCTGTTCCCAGTCAAGGGCACATGCCTGGGTTGTGGGCCAGGTCCCCAGTAGGGGGGGACGTGTGAGAGGCAACCACACATTGATGTTTCTCTCCCTCTCTTTCTCCCTCCCTTCCCCTCTAAAAAATAAATAAATAAAATCTTAAAAAAAAAGAAATACAATTGATTTTTGGATTATTGTATATTGGCCTTGTATCCTACAACCTTGCTCAATTTACTTAGTAATTTTTTTTTAAGAATCTAGGAAATCTGTGGATATCCTGAACATTTAATCACAGAAGAATGGGAGTTGGGCTGAGGTAGAGTAGAAGAAAGTAACTAGTTGGAAATAAAGGATAATTAAGAGGCAGTGATAAAGCTGCACAAGTGTTAGTGGGAAAGAAACCTGTGTCTCAGGAAGACATCTCCCTCCCCCGCTGCCATTCTCCAACAACAGTATAAAGGAAGGGCCAAAACAGGACTGTGCAGGGGCTAGAAGTGGAGGATGGCGGCTCATCCTAGGGGCCAAGGGAACAGGTAATGTTCCTTGGTTATCAGATTGGTCCCAGAAAGCCAATTGCACAAAGGTGATAGAAAGTATGTTCACACATAATACAACATCAAGTACAAGCTCATGCCCCACACGGCCCTCCTGTACTTACAAAGCCCCGTGTATACTGATTCAGGCTATCCATAGCTGCAACCTTTGATAATTCTTCCTTCACATACTCAGGCGGGGAGATATCTGGAAGGCCTTGGCCAAGATTCACAACAGAGGGCTCTGCAGCCAACTTGGTAAATTCAATCCTAAAGATAAAAAAAATACTAATATTAATAGGCACTATAATTACAACACTACCTTTTTATACTTCATAATTTAATTATAAAGCTGCAAAAATAAGGCCTGCTGTAGTCCAACAGATTAAAAAAACATGAGTTATCAAAAAAATTTTACCATCTACAAAATGACTTCACTTAATGAAATGAGAGATGAACAAATAATGCTTCGTACAAATCTCAATTCTGTGACACCCAAATTTTAATCATAGATTTTTTTCTCAGTCACACCAGCCCTGGTATGTTCTCTAATGGACTGTTAGGGACGGAAGCTAATAGCAAGAGATTCGAAGCTAAGTTCCATGACGGCATCAGCCAAACTTTGTCTTTCCTCTGCCTATTTCCCATGACTAGCACAGGGCTCGGCACATTTGCTCAATGAACAAATCAGAGGATGGATCATTCCATTGACGGAAGTTATCCTTCCATTTCCACTTTAATGAATGAATTAAAATAAGGTGATTTGTTGATAGACCACAGACAAGGCTAAAAATTCCCCAGTCTGGATAGAACAATGTGCAGGACAAAAACTCGCCACGTGACTACTGCTGGTTCTCAGGTACTCACCACACGTTACTGTCAAGGCCTTCAATTCGTTTGGCATTTTTAAATTTCAAAGACATTCTCTGAAAGGTATAAATATTAAAAGAGTGTTTAAATTTCTTTAATCAAAGTTCAAAAATGCCAGAAAATCATGGGTAACTCTTCACCCTATTGTTGACCTGGAAAAAAAAAACAGCACCATAAATGTAGATGCTAGGCTTCAATAAAAAAATTCTGAAGAGGAATTCATCTCCTACCTACTGTGCCAAGGAATGCTTTTTCTTATAAATTTTAGATGTTTATCTTCTCACATAAGAACCAAAATATCATCCTCGTTTTAAAAAAAATAAATCAATTTAAAGACCTGAAATGTACCAAAGAGAATAATAATCATTAAAAAGTTTTAAAAATATTTTGAGTCTGAATGTCATTTTATGTAAGATTTACTAACAGTTTCTCCTATGGAATACAGGAAGCACTCAACAAATGCTTTTAAAAACACTTAATAAGGGGTTTCAAATAATGACAGTAATAGTAACAATAATAATAGCTAATATAATTGAGTACTAGGCATGTACCAGGCACAGTTCTATGTGTTTTTACATAATTAACTCACATAGTATTTGCAACTCCACATATGAGAAAATGAGGTACAGAGAAGAAAAAGATCACATAACTTTACACATCTGCCCAAATTTAGAAAAGCTAGTTACATTTAAACCCAACTGGATACAGCTCAGGATTTGAACCCAGGCAGTCTGATTCGAGAACACATACTCAGGACTATTCATAACAAGACCTTGTAAAAATATTTATTAGAATACTGCTTCTTAAAAAAATTTGTATCTGACATTAGATAAGTTCTACTTAACGTTAAGCAGGCTAGGGAACATCAAAGAAAAACACTCAAGGTCAAAATTATAGTACAGCATACAATTTTTTAGATTTTTAGATTCTAGAATTAAGTTCATATTATCTCACAAAAGGATTGAATTAGCTTTGAGTTCATGTTAACAAGCTGCTGGAAATAAAAAATATGATTGGCAGTGTATTTGTAAAGATTACCCTAATAGAATATTAAAGTAATTTTAATTCAATTTGTGGGGAAGATAATGATAATGGTTATTAAATAGATCATTGTTCTCATTCTATTCCCAATAATGAAGCCAAGAAAAATACCTTTTTACTCTCATGTTTTTTAATCTTTGAAGCTCCAGTGAGGTAAAGTCACATGCAAATTCTCCAGAGGTTAATGTGCCTTCCAGAACAGCATTATGATTAAGTACCCACTGGAACATGATGCTATTCTAGAGACTATAATTATAAAACTAAAATGTCCCAGAATGATAGATAGAAAAAGACAGTTTAACAATTGTCCTTTGCCATCTCTAAAAAATGTTTAAAACTTAATGATTCACTCAGTACGTGACTATAAACACAAAGTACAGATTCATATATTAAAAAGTAAGCACTGTCTGCAGCAGATAATTTTGACATAAAGTCTAATTTTAATTCAACTATTTAGATAATTGAGGGCAAACGCCTTCTCAGAGTTAATTTTCTTTAGAATGTGTGGCGAGAACAGCCTCCTCTAGCTACTCTCCCTACGTCCACTCCTTCCCTGACTCTGTGCCTCAACTATTGCCATAATTCAAATATTCCCTGTTCTCTCTCACTTCCATAGCTCCACATGTGATCACTCATCTGCCCAAACTGGTCTTTCCATGCCAATGTTTCTCCACATCTTTTTCATCAGTGCCCCCCACCCAAGGAGACAATTTAGATGTTTGTTCTAACCATCTCCCCTACTTCCTCACTGAGTATTAAGGAATACAATTTTGTCACATAGAGTTGAACTCTGCATGGTCACAACATTGTAATAGCTAAGGTTTATTTCACCTGTTGGGCACCAATTTTCTCCCCTTTGGAGCAATAATATCCCTGTGGAGAATACATGCTCTATACTCAGTCTAATCCCTGGCCCCCACTACCCCATCCCTGTACTTAGCCAATAACTCCTATTCCACCTGCCACCTTCAGTTCCCAAATTAGACTTCTTTCCTCAAGAAAGCCTTCTCTGACACCCCAAGTCAAGGTTAGGCACTCCTACTATTAAATGGAGTACTTCCCAGGATCTACTACATAACACTGTAACTTTTCTGCTTGTCTGTATCCTTCTTTAGACTGTAAGATCTATGAGAACTATTGCTAGATTGTTCACTGATGGGGGTATGTATTAATCAGGTTTCTCTAGAGAAACAGAATCAACAGGTCTGTCTGGAAAAAGTTCAACCACTGATAATATAACGAGAACAGTTTGTGCAACATCGATGTAACCTGGCAGCCAAGGAGAGTGGACTGGAATGTGCATGTGTGAACAATGACAACTTCACTGTACTACTCAATGGGAGTGGTATTTGCTGTTGAGTGAGCATGTGTACTGTGTGGCTATCACATTCAAAATGACTGAGTGAGTAGAGCAATGAGTCTGCATCAAATTTAGCATTAAGCTTGAACATTCTTCTGTGGAAACTATTTGGATGATTGCAGAAGGCCACAGCTGTGGGCAACTGGTGACTGGCAGCTTCATCACAACAACATGCACACACATGCATCACGTCTTGTGCAGTTTTGTGGCAAAACATCAAATCACCCAGGTGACTCAGCCCCCCACAGCCAAGATTTGGCATCCTGCAAATTCTGGATTTTCCCAAAACTAAAATCACTTTTGAAAGTGAAGAGATTTCAGACCGTTGATGAGATTCAGGAAAATACAAAGGGCAGCTGATGGCACATTGGGAGAACTGTGTGAGGTTCCAAAGTGCCTACTTCGAAGGGGACTGAGACATTACTGTCCTACATACAATGTTTCTTGTATCTCGTATCTCCTTCAATAAATATCTATTTTTCATATTACATGGCTGGATACCTTCTGGACCACCCTATGGGTTCTGTGTCTCTAGAAAACCAATACTAAGAAATTGGTTTATGCAATTTGTGGGGATTGGCAAGTTCTAAAGTCTGCTGAACAGTCTTGCAGGTTGGGGACCCATGGAGGAGTTGAGGCTGCAGCTTGAGTCTGAAGGGTAACTGCAGATGGAATTCCTTCTTCCTGGGGGGGGGGTGGAGGAGCAGACCTCAGTGTTTTGTGTCTTAAGGCCCTTCAACTGATTGGATCAGGCCCACCACATTATGGAAGGTAATCTGCTTTACTTAAAGTCTGCTGATTTAAATGTTAATTTCCTCTGAAAAAATACCTTCACAGAGACATATAACTGGTGTTTGAACAAATCTCTGGGTGCTGTGGCCTAGCTAATTTGACACATAAAATTAACTGTTACAGTGCCATCACAGTACTATGCCTGCCACATAGCATTTTTAACAAGTACCTAATAAATGAATGAAAAACCCATACATTAGGAGTGAGCTTATGGTGTTCCTTAGCTTCAATTAGGTACTTAGAGTGTCAGTTAGTTTAAGTTAATTCTTGTTTCAGTAACAAAGGACCCCAAGGTTGTGGTGGCTTAAGACCATAAAGATTTATTTCTTTTTCATGTACACATACACGAAGGTCAGCTGCTGCTCTGTTCCATGTCACTGTCACTCTGAGACACAGGCTGATGAAATAGCCTCTATCTGCAGTACTGCCAGTTTGATAGCAGAGGGAATAAAATTCTCACATTCTGCTCAGAGGTACACACATTACTTCTACTCACATTTTATTGGCCAAAGCAATTTCATGACTAACCCTGACACCAACATGGCAGAAATGAAGTCTGGAGTTATCATGAGATTGGTAGTTGTGGCGGATTAAATTGTATCTCCTGCAAACTTCATATATTAACATCTTAACACCAGTATATTAGTATGTGACTCATTTGGACATAGGTTCGTTGCAGTTGTTATAAACTAAGGTCATTAGGGTAGACCCTAACCCAGTGTGACTGATGTCCTTCCAGAAAGGGGAGATTTGGAGACTGACTGGCACACAGGGACAGTGCCCCATGAAGGTGAAGGTGGGGAGCGAGGTGATGCTTCTACAAGTCATGTGACACCAAAGATTGCCAGCAAACCACCAGAAGCAAGTGGAGAGGCAAAGAACAGAGTCTTCTTTACATTCCTCAGAAAGAGCCAACTCTGCCCAACACCTTGATCTTGGACGTCTAGCCTCCAAAGCAGTGAGTTAAAAAATTTCTGTTGTTTAAGCCACTTAGTCTAAGATGCTTTGTTAAGGAAGCCTGATGAAGTTAATACAGTGGTAAAAATGTGTAAGACACCCCACAATGTCAAAGACATCAAGATCTACCAGTAGGCACAAACACAGCCTAAGAATTACTTTCCAGAGTAAATCCAATATTAGGAAATTAAACCTGGAATCCTGTGGGGAATTATTTACGAGCCCCAGCTATATGATAGAATATCCATAAGGCCTGTATAATTTATGGACTAGATAATTCCATGAAGTGGATTCTGTTCCCAGACTAACACCTGGCATATACATACCGTTCTGCCATGTTATAAATACAAAGTGCCAGTGAAACAACAAGCATTTTTGGTGGGGGGGGGGCGGGGGGCTGAAATGCGCAGTTCTGTAAAATCAGCACTAGCTGCCAATCTTGGCAGACGTGAGGAAACCTTGTTGTTACCAAGTCTTTAACTGTTCACTGCAATGGTGCTGGGACAAGGAAGCTTGGAATGAAGAAAAAATATTACCTATTCTTTACGACCCGAGCACACTGGAGTTTACCTTATGTATATTTTGAGGGCTCTGCCTGTAAAACCTGATGCATTTAGGTAGGATAGAACAGGTATATGAAGTCTTCTCAAATGGTAGGTTGAAGTTGGGGAAATCAAGGCTGTTGATATCCAGGAAGAAGTGTTGGGAACCGCCCTGACTGGTATTAGAAGCTGAAACCCCCGCCTAGCTAAGGCTAAGGGAACGCCCTTGGAACCGTGAGCCGGCAAGGAGACAAAAGCTTATCTTCCTGGCAGGAATGCTGTTTCGGCTGCTGAACCCCAAAAAGCTTGGTCGGTTAGCCAAAGACGGGTAAGATTCCCCATGGGGGGAACAACCCAAGCCAGGCACGATCACTTTGGGAGGCCCCCCAAAAGAAGGACTTGGGGGGCTGCAGCAAAAGGGGGTGATGGACCCTCACTCCTCGGCTTTGACAAAGTCTAAGTTCTCAGCTTCCGGAAGAAAATCTCCTTATCTCTTGGTGGCCTTAGTTCCCACGCTCCACCTAAGCCTGAAACAATGACGGGGAAGTACAGCTCGGTACTGGGAAGTGCGGATTTCCCGGGGTGATCAGGCCTAAGAAAGAACATGTAAATTACTGTGAAACCTTCTTTGTTCAAGAATGCTCTCAGTTGAATGAGGAGGGTCTTAGGAGGAAGCTAGTTTGTTCCTCAGCCTTACAGCTCTTTGACCCCCAACTCAATAGACCGGCAGAGTTCTTTGTTTTCTATATGAGTACTGTACTTTACCTGAATTATTATGCAGGATGAGCCTAATAAAAGCAGGTATGGACGGTGGATCAGCGCGCTCCCCACTAGGGGGGGTGGCCATTTCGTCCCTACTTCCCCACAGACACTAGTTTGTCTCTGTGCATGTTGTTATTTCTCGCGTGTTTATTGTCCAGCCATCCACAGTGTTCCGTGGTCACTGCTGGCCGGTGACCCATGCGCAACAGCTGGCGCCCAACGTGGGGCAGCGATTCGGGACCACAGAGGTGGGATCCCGTTCGAGACCACTTGGAACCAGCGGCTACGAGCCGTCGCTGTGGACAACGCATCAACTTCGGGTGGATTTGCGCGCTAACAGCCCAGGTAAGGGCTGACGACCCCGAACTCTTTCTCGGGCATGTCGTGGGATGCGTTGAATTTTCAGGGAAGTAGGTCTTTCTTTTCTAGGTCGTTTCTCTCTTCGCGACCGCCTATAATTGGGTAAATAGTAATTTAATTCTCAAGTTTGAAAAAACAAACGATTTGCCTTGAAAAAAGTAATCAGGTGATTTATTTTGGCCAATTAAAAGTAAATAAAAGTAAGCTTTTTTCTTTAAAAAAAAAGAAGGAAGGTAAACATAGGTTGTAACTTAACTAAAGGGCAGAAATCTTTTCTGCGTATATTACAACAAGTTCTTAAAGAAGCAAAGTATAAGAAAGTATAACAAAGTATAACAAAGTATAAGAAAGAAAAGCATCTGGTTCAGCTTTTGCAATCTATAAGAAAATATTGTCCTTCGTTTCCTGATAGAGGGACATTAGACATTGATGTTTGGGAAAAAGTGGGTGAAAGGTTGAAATCTTTGCAAAACAATGGTATATCTATTGGTGTACACACCTTTGTAACCTGGAGGCTTGTCAGGGATTCTCTCGAGTTCATTTGGACAAAGAAAACAGAGCTAGACTGTTGAGGAGGAATCTGATTCTGACAGTGAAACGGTGTGCAAATTGAGTGAGCAGATCACGGAGGCCCCACCTTCACCCCCACGGAGAAGGATGGATTTTGCTCTGTATCTGCTCTGAAAAGGAAATTGAGGATTCCAGGGAAGGTTGAAACTTCACACTCTAGGAATGTAAATGGGAAACTGTAAAGATAAATGGAAAAGTAAATGTTTTAGGAAAGAAGTTATGTGATGTTAGTTAATAATTGAAGGTATAAGGCATGGAAATGCAATCTTGGTGAATATCAGAAAGGGTATGAAAGAAAAATTAGAAGGTTTGTGAATGTTTCAGAAAGTCTGTGGAAGTAAATGTTTTAAGAAAGAATTATGTGGTGTGTGTTAGTAATGGAAGGTCTAAGGCATGGAGATACAATCTTGGTGGATATCAGAAAGTGTATGAAAAAGAATAGAGAGTTTGTGAATGTTGCAGAGGGTCTGTGGAAGTAAAAGTTTTAAGAAGCCTGGTAGATATCAGAAGGAAAAGGATTTTCCTTCACACTTTATATTTTTCTCCCTACCTGATCCCTCCAGAATTTGGCATTCTAAAGGAGTAAGTAATGACATAAGGCTTCTTTGCATAAATCTAACAAGACCAGTCGTTAATAGTGGTTATGATTTAATTGTGTCTTCCAACTCTTTCCAAATCTGTTATCTCCAGAATATGACCAGAAAATGAATGAATCCAAATGGCATTATAGCATTTAACAATGCACTGCTCTCCTTATGAGTCCGACAGTTTGTTAACACCTGGTTGCACTTATTGTTTAATCAATGCTACTTCAGAATTAGTCCAACAGGCGCAAATAGATCAGGAGATCCTGACCCGCCTTTCTGCAGTTGAATCAGCACTGGACTGGATTGGCGAACGCCAGGGACGCTCTCGTGATTCGTCAACACCTAACCTGTGACCCTGGTTTCTCCAGACTGTGTGTCACACCACTACAGTGGAATTCCAGCCAACATAATTGGACTGATATACAACATCGCTTGAGGGGAGCTTTCTCCACTAACTTAAAAGGACAAATTGATAAATTGCAGTTGGAGTTACATCATCAGCTGCAGGACATTCAACGTTTAACCAAACAGGACATTTTTCGAGCCCTTAATGAAAATATTAATTGGCTGAATCCTAAAACATGGTTTGATGGAATTAATTTGAGAATTTGGGTTTTTGGAGCTGCTGGTTGTTTACTGATTGTGATATTGATTTGTGTACTTCGGTGTATTTGCAAATTGTTTTCCCAGGGTCGTATCAGAGACCAGCAAGTAGCCACCTTTATGGAACCCTTAGCAGTCCTAACTGAAAACAAGGGAGAAGGTATAAGAAACCACTCTGGCAGGGGTAAAATTAAAACTCAACACCCATGTAAGAAAGTAGGTGATGAGTCGGTGCGCAGAACTGCACCTGTTAAGAAATCCTCTCGTAAGAAGTCAGGCTTGCATTATGCTCAAACTGCCATGTGATTTGCCTTTCCTGATATCTATGTAATTTCTCACAAAGATGGAAATGTAATCAGACCTATTACTTTTGTTTTTCCCTTAATATGTTTTCTTGCACTGAATTTAGAAATTTAGGTATTCACCACCCATAGAATTTAGTTTCTGCTTTATATTTCTATTATTGCCTTATGATGTATGTAGATGTTGCTTTTCTTCTGATTTGCATTCGAAAACAGCAAAAGTAGGTTTCACAGGCTTAACAACCACAATTGATTTTAAAAACTAAAAAAGGGGGATATGTTGGGAACCGCCCTGACTGGTATTAGAAGCTGAAACCCCCGCCTAGCTAAGGCTAAGGGAACGCCCTTGGAACCGTGAGCCGGCAAGGAGACAAAAGCTTATCTTTCTGGCAGGAATGCTGTTTCGGCTGCTGAACCCCCAAAAAGCTTGGTCGGTTAGCCAAAGACGGGTAAGATTCCCCACGGGGGAACAACCCAAGCCAGGCACGATCACTTTGGGAGGCCCCCCAAAAGAAGGACTTGGGGGGGCTGCAGCAAAAGGGGGGTGATGGACCCTCACTCCTCGGCTTTGACAAAGTCTGAGTTCTCAGCTTCCGGAAGAAAATCTCCTTATCTCTTGGTGGCCTTAGTTCCCACGCTCCACCTAAGCCTGAAACAATGACGGGGAAGCACAGCTCGGTACTGGGAAGTGCGGATTTCCCGGGGTGATCAGGCCTAAGAAAGAACATGTAAATTACTGTGAAACCTTCTTTGTTCAAGAATGCTCTCAGTTGAATGAGGAGGGTCTTAGGAGGAAGCTAGTTTGTTCCTCAGCCTTACAGCTCTTTGACCCCCAACTCAATAGACCGGCAGAGTTCTTTGTTTTCTATATGAGTGCTGTACTTTACCTGAATTATTATGCAGGATGAGCCTAATAAAAGCAGGTATGGACGGTGGATCAGCGCGCTCCCCACTAGGGGGGGTGGCCATTTCGTCCCTACTTCCCCACAGAAACTAGTTTGTCTCTGTGCATGCTGTTATTTCTCGCGTGTTTATTGTCCAGCCATCCACAGTGTTCCGTGGTCACTGCTGGCCGGTGACCCACGCGCAACAAAGAAGGAGCCATGAGTCAAGTATAAGAAAGACAGAATGCAAGAAAAGTCCAGAAACAGAAATAACATAGCTAATGGTTAGTGAGGTGACAGTAGTAATCAGGAGTGAGGCCGCAGCAGAAAGCAAGCACCCATGTCATGGGGGACCACTTTAATGTGGCGCCTGGCTGCTGGTGTAGTCAAAACATCTATTATCTTTTAGCTCTAAGAATTAAGTATTTATAGTTGTAATCACTTATTTTTTTTAAATATTTTGCCTGTTCTCTTAAAAAGTATCATAAACATTTTATGAATTTTCTTAGTCATAAAATTTTCACTGTTAATTGGTAGGTAGTATTTCAGGTGGACCATGTACCACACTTGCTCCTCCATTCTCCTGTTGTTGGGGCATTTGTTCTTCCCAGAGTTTTGCAATTGCAGGTCGTGTGTATCTACTGTGCATTTAATTACACGGTGCCTGCTCTGTTCCCTTTGTTCTACAGTTTGATGTGGACAGGGAATGCCCTGTTGTAACACAAGTACTAATTACCACAAGAAAGATGACACAGATGTTCAATATTATAGTCATCTAGTTCAATCTAAATTAACCAAACATGATAACTTTTGACTTACTTCTATGCAATTTTATATTAATATATAATGTAAGACACATATATTTTCTTAGCCATAAAATTTTTCATTTTTAATTGGTAGGTAATATTTCAGGTTCATCATGTATCATATATATATATATGTGTGTGCACACATGTGTGTGAGTATATGTATATATACATAATCAAACTTTATACAGAGAGATTTTTTTTCTCTCCTTTCATTCCTTAGCACTGATATGACTTCCTAAAGTCTATTTGCTTAAATACAGACCTATTAAAAAAAACAACTTTGTGCCTCTTCCCCTTTGCAAGATAATTTATTGATACATTACCAGTTTGAAAGTCTGCTAGAAATTTGAGAGCTCACCAACCTGACTGAAAAGAAACTGTTATACTCTTTCCCAGCTTTGAGGATGAGAAACAGACACTTGCATACATGCCGTTGAAGCTCCACAGCAATATTAATCAGATCTCTTAGTTGCACAGACAGAAACTCAATCTGATAACAGTTTATGAGAAAAAGAGGAATCTATTGGATAGTTCACACAACCATGAGAAAGCGTCAAAGCCAGGCTCAAGGGTAACTGAAACCAGAAGCTGAACCTCACCAGGGCTGTGCTTCATCCATGTGTCTACCCAGTGTCAGTCTGTTGCTTTTCTGCACATGAGCTTGAACAGTTACACCTCCCAATTTCACCGCCATAGAGGGCCCCAGAGTGGCTTTTTCTGGTCACCCAACTCCCTTCTCCCTAGCAGCATCATGAGTTTTCACATTCTTCTCTACTTAATTATTCTTATGATACTCACTACTATTTCATATTATTTATTTTTACCTGTTAATTATGTCTCTGACTAAAATGAAAAACTCAGAAAACAAGGACTTATCTTGTTCAGTGCTATGTCTCTACTACCTAAAATGGTATAAGGCTGGTAATATGTTCAAAAGCATTTTCTGAACACATGAAGGCAATCCTCATTTTGAATGACGTCAGTGGCACACGGGTTCTAATCCATCATGTGCAGTGCTTCAGAGTACGTACTTGAAACACAAATCAGGGGATGCTCCTGTCTTGCTCTAAAATCTTCAGTGGCTCTCCTTAATCTATGGAAGGTAATTCAAATTTCAACCTGGTATTTAAGGCCCCTTAATTTATTTCCAGCCTTCACTCCCACCATGCCATCCATTCCCTCAAATACGGTGATTCAATAGCTTAGGACTCCTTGCTATTTTCTCAATGCATTCAGCATATTTCTGTTTCCCATGCTTTTGTTCAAGTTCTTTCCTTGTTTGATATGATCTTCTCCATGATCCCCACCGTGGCAGGCTCAGAAATGACTTCCCCAAAGCTACCACATCCTAGTCCCCAGAACCTGTGAATGGCAATATATATCATTATAGCCTTGCAGATATGACTACGGATCTTGAGAGAGGGAGATAGTTTTGAACTATCCAGATGGGCCCTAAATTTACTCACGGGGATACTTACAAGAGGGAGATTAAGCACACAGAGGAGAAAGACATGTGAAGATGGAGCAGAGAGAGATTTAAAGATGCTGGCCACGAAGATGGGAGTAAGGTGGCCTTATGCCAAGGAATATCAGCAGCCACCAGAGGCTCGGGAAAGACAAGGAACAAATTTTCCCCTGGAACCTCAGGAGGACGTGTGGTCCTACTGATACCTTGATGTTGCCCGAGTGATGCCACTTTTGGATTCTGGCCTTCAGAGCTGTGAGAGAATAGATTTTTGTTGTAGTAAAGCATCAAGTTGGTAGTAATTTGTTACAGCAGCCACAGGAAAGTAATACATCTACCTGTGTAATATTTAAACACAATCTACCTGACAGGATATAACTTAGACCGGATTTCTAAGAAATGTTTTCAGATACCCTCTTATGATTAACCATTTCTTTCCCTATTCTCCCCCTAGACCTCTCTTCTTTGGACAATTTCTATGGTATATGTATCTATGTCTTTTCTAAATTTTTCTCTTAGAACCTGAACTTTGTCTCATTCCTTATAGCTCACATATTGCCTAGAAAAAAAAGTATATATACATTGCTGGGTCCATCTACATCTTTATATCAGTATATTACGTTCTCAGTAAAAATATATATATTGAGTTAACAATAATTTTGTTTAGGGAGATACTTTGTATTTGTAAAGACATTAACAGTATGGCTCAAAAAATTACTACTAAATGCTTCCAAATACATTTCTTTTTCAGTAAATTAGAGATAAAAATAGTACTTACAATATAGGACAGTTACACAAGGTAAATGCTCAAAGAGTGCTTATTGTTTGACTTTAAAGACCTATACAATCTGATATGACATTACAGAAAACCAGAAAAAGCCACTCCAAAATACGCTACTTTGACAGTAGGGTCAGTTTGAATTGAAGGCAACTGAGAAGAAATAGACGTACAAAAAAACCTCTCTGCCCTCGCCCCCCTCTACCAGAGGGACAGGGACGTCCCTGTTGAGACAGTGCTGGAGCACCAGAGGAGTCTACATAACAGACAGCCCTCATTTTCCATTCCGAAGCCCCCTTTCCTTTGCTTCATCACTTCTCTACAAATGTATTGTTCTTTGTCAGAATGCCACTAACCACCCCTTTGAGTTACTCGTCACTGAGTTCTACTGTGTGTATGCACCCAGGCACATGTTAATAGTATATAATAGGGGTAAAACCGTTTTACTCTTGTTAATCTGACTTTCATCAGTCTAATTTGCAGGGCCTCAGCCAGAAAACCCAGGAGGGTGGAGATAAAAGTTGTATTTGTTCTTCCCCTACAATATCATTCATTGGCTCAAATATCTCCTAAATAGTGAACCACAGACCAGGAGAAAATATTTATAACACCTCCACCTTACAAAAGATTTATTTAGAATATACTCGTAGAAAGAACTTTTACAACTCAATGAGGCAAACAATCCAGTTCCAAATGGGCAAAACACCTGATAGCCATTGCCTAGACCAGGAATGGCCAAGAGGCAATGGAAGATGCCCAACATCATCAGTCATCAGGGAGATGCAAATTAAAGCCACAATGAGGTACCACTAGAAACCCATCAGAATGGCTAAATTATGGATACTGGGTGTTGGCAAGGATGAGGGGCAGCTGGAACTCTTATACATTTCTAATAGGAGTGTAAAATGGTAAAACCACCTTGGAAAACTGCTTCACAGTTACTTGAAAATTAAACATAGATCTACCACACAACCCAACTGTTCCTCCATTAGGTATTTACCCAAGAGAAATGAACACCCATGTCCACACAGTGGCTTGTCCAGAAGTATTCATAACAGCCTTATTCACAGTAGTTCAAAACTGGAAGTAATTCAAAAGTCCATCAACAGATGAATGAATAAATAAATAAGTAGTATATCCATACAAACAGAAAGGAAGGGATTACTGATACATCAAAACATGGATGAATTTAAAAAGCATTATGCAAGTGAAAAAAAACATAAACAAGAGGAGATATACATGACCCTATTTATATAATTTTTTTTAAAAAGCAAACTAATCCATGGTGATGAAGAGCAAATAAACTGAGTGAAGGATGGACTGCAATGGGACCTGATAAACTTTTCAGGGTGATGGGAAAGTTCTGCAGGTTGACCGTAGTGGTGGGTTCATGGTGTAATCACTGAGTGTTACACTCTGAACGGATGTAGTTTACTGTTCCTTGATAAAGCTGATGTTAAAAAACTGCCAGGAGGATCCAAGATGGCAGAAGAGTAGGTGGAAGTTACATTTCCTTCCTCCCAGGACCAAACTGGAATTACAACTAAAATATAGAGCAATCAATTTGAATAACCAACTAAAGACTAGCTGAAGCGAAGTTTTATAACCAAGGATTTATAGAAGCCACCACACTGAGACTGGTAGGAAGGGTGGAGATACAAAAAGGGGCTGGCCCCATTCCCATGGGTGGTGGCAGAGACTCTGGAGGGATAGCTTAGCTGCAAAGATTCCTGCTAAGTAGCATGGGGTTTCAGCCCCCAAACCAGGCTCCCCAACCCAGAGCACTAAAGCTGGGAACAGGTGCGCCCACATAACATCTGGCTGTGAAAATCAGTGGGGATTCTGTCTGCCAGGGAGAGAGAGGAAATCTGCTAGAAACACAGGTACCCTCCTAAAGGGTCAGAGCGCAAAATCTCATTTGCAGCCACCATCATCATGGGCTCCAGTGGAGGAAAGGCAGAGTAGACTAGAGTCGTGTGAGGACAGACCAGGGTTTGTGGCTCTGGGGAGAGACCTGGGGGCACAGCCACTGAGACCTCTACCCTGAGTCACATTGCTGCACCACACATGCCATATTTCTTGGGTGGAGCAATCTCTTCCTTAAACTATCAGCCTGGGGAAATGCAATAGCTCCACCCCCTGAACTCCCTGTCACCCCACACTGCAGAGTTCACACCCTGCTGAGGAGTCAGCTGCCTAGGCAGGGGTAAAGAGATCCTGGCAGACTCAAGGATATCAATGACTGAGTTGTGTGGATCTCAGACAGGGGCCATTCCTCCCTCCTTCCCCCAAGGCTGACCAGCACTCCCCCTCAAAGAAGATCCAGTATCCCCACCCTCCCAACCAAGTGGCCCCAAGCTGCTGAGCTCAGGCTTCTGGCAGAAGCTGGGATAGACTGAGCTATGTGGCTCTAGGACGAGGGCCATTTTCCCCTCACTCGCTTGACTGGTACAGAGCCCTCCTGCCTCATGGCCAAATTTTGGTCTGTTTCAGCCTGATAAACTCTGCTAGCCTCACCCTGATTACTCCTGGAGACCGTGCACAACAATAGTGGTATACAAGCACCCAGTGGGTGGCAGCTAAACTTAGTATACCTTAGGATATTTGCCGAGTAGCCTCAAACCCAGCACTGGCATCAAGTTTGAACCTGTATAGATCTGGTGAACACTGCTCACTCCTATCTGGTGACTCACTAAGAGTACACCTCATGCAAGTAGAGTACCGCCAGAGGCTCTTCAGTGACTGAGCCTAACAGGCAGCCAGTAGACAGAGGTAGGCAGAAGCAAATCTCAGGGTTCCTTGAAAGTTTTGCTGATCTGCCCCTAGGGCAGTTGCTAGTAAAGCCTATCCTTGGTGTGCAGCTTGATCTTTGCTGGGACACCCTCAAGCCCAGTAGACAGCTACAAACTGTGAACCACTTTGTAGCCCCAAACAGATTGCCCAGTGCCAGTCACAGGCAGTGTCTGACATTGGCCTACACAAGAGTCCCTTCCAAGAGGACCCAGAACAAACACATCCAGTGGCCAGCTTCAGACACCATCAGATCAGAATCAAATTAGCTTCACAAGCAGCATATCCAAAGGAAGATCTCAGTAAACACCAGACCCAGCTGAGGCAAATTCTGCTCCATGTGGTCAGCACCTGCACAGCAGCTCACGCTGTGTGGTTGGGGTTGATCCTTATAGTCACACAAAAGAAATTCCTGGAGTACCCAACACAGATGATCAAGGAGATTGCACCACTGGGTCCCACAAAACACTTCCTACGTAAGGCTACCCTACCAAGACTGGGAATCATAGTAGATCTACCTAATATATGGAAATAAACACAAAGAGGCAGCCAAAATGGAGAGATAAAGAAACACGCCCCACACAACAGAACTGGAGCAATCTCCAGAAAAAAGAGCTGAATGAAATGAAGGCAAAGTTTACCAGATAGATACTTCACAAGAAAGGATGCTCAAGGAACTTAGAGGGAACTACAAGGAACTTAGTAGGAACTACAGCTTCATAATAAAAGACAGAGGAACCATCTAAAAGAACCAGTCAATGAAGAATAGAGTATCTGAAATGATGACTACACTAGAAGGAATAAACAATAGGGTGGATGAAGCAGAGGACTGAACCAGCAATTTGGAACACATGGTAGCAGAACACAGCCAATCACAGCAGCAAAAAGGAAAGATAATTTTAACAAATGAGGATAGTTTAAGGGACTCTGGGGACAACATAAAACGTACCAACATCCACATCATAGGGGTTCCATAAGGAGAAGAGCAAAGGATCGAGAAACTACTTGAAGAAATGGTGACTGAGAACCTCCCTAACCAGGTGAGGAAAATGACACACAAATCTTGCAAGTGCATACAGTCGCAAACAAGATAAATCAACAGAGGCCTACATCAAGGCACATCATAATTAAAAGGTCAAAAGATAAAGACAGAATTCTAAAAGAAAGAGAAAGACAGTTACCTACAAGGGAGCTCCCATAAGGCTGCCAGTTGATTTCTCAACAGAACCATTTTAGGCCACAAAGAACGGGCAAGAAAAATTCAGAGTGATGAAAAGCAAGAATCTACAACCAAAGCTACTTTACTCAGCATGGCTATCAATTAAAATCGAAGAAGAAAGAGTTTTCCAGACAAGCAAAAGCTAAAAGAGTTTGTTACCTCCAAACCAGTATTACAAGAAAGTTTAAAGGGTATTCTTTAAGAAGAATAAGAAAGAAAACAATACAGAGGAACATAGTTAAAAGAATAAAATGGCAAAAAATACCTACCTACCAATAATCACTTTAAATGTAAATGGTTTAAATAATTTAGTCAAAAGACATAGGGTAGCTGAATGGATTAAAAAAGATGCACATATAGGCTTTCTACATGAGACCCATCTCAGAACAAAAGATACGCACAGACTGAAAGTAAAGGAATAGAAAAAGACATTTAATGCAAATGGAAAGGAAAGAAAAAGCTGGAGAAGCAATATTTATATCAGACAAACCTTTAATACAAAGGCAATAGTAAGAGACAAAGAAGGACATGGCATAATAAAGGGAACAATCCAACAAGAGGATATAACACTTGCAACCATTTATGCACTCAACACAGGAACACCTAAATCTATAAAAATTCTTGATGCACATAAAGGGAGAGATCAACAGTAATACAGTCATAGTAGGGGAATTTAACACCCCATTGACATGAATGGATAGATCTTTCAGACAGAAAATCAATAAGGAAACAACAGTCTTAAATGATACACTAGATCAGATGGATTTAATTGATATATTCAGATCATTTCACACCAAAGCAGAATATAAACTGTTTTCAAGTGCACATGGATAGACCACATGTTATGACACAAAATAAGTCTCAATAAATTTAAAATGATTGAAATCACATCAAGCATCTTCTCTGACCACAATGGCATGAAACTGGAAATCAATCACACAAAAAAAAACCCTGAAAACATACAAAGATATGGAGGCTAAATAATATGTTATTAAACAATGAATGGGTTAACAACAATATCAAGAAAGAAATCAAAAGATATATTTGAAACAAATGAAAATAAGAACACAACAACAGGGGAAGCGGTCAGAGAAGCACCGTTAGGACAGCCTCGCCCGGGGCGCCTGCCCGGTGCCTCTCAAAGCAGCGTCCAGGCCCCTGCCACCGTCCAGGGCTAGCTGGTGCCCTCTGGAGTGGCTGTGAGCGATGTGGGGTCTGGAAGAGACTTGGACAGTTAGTCAGGACGGGAAAATGGCGGCTTTGATCTAGGCAGTGTTTTCCTCAGCTTCTGTGAAGAGGAGGGAAACTCACCGATGGGTGGAGAAACAGAGCAAGTTGACTAGGTTACCGAATCACTTTGAAAGCAGGACATCAAAAATTATCGTGATCATGGAAAAACCAGACAGTAAGGAGACTTCTTCAAGACAAAAGGGGCCCAGGGATCAGTGCGGGGACTAGGGGTGTGCAGTCTCCAGGCCCGGTGCTCCGGGGTCTCCCTCAGGGCTCCCAGGAGAGGGGAGTCACTGCTCCCTCCCCCAAATACGGGGGTGAGCAACTTCAGGGGAGAACGTGTTGCTAGAAGGAACAGATTGGCCAGTTGGACTGGGAAAAAATCACCCAGGGACTATGAACACCCACCCAGAGACCGGGGAGAAGTGAGGGCCTCTAGCCTACAGGACCAGGGGCAGCCTGGAAGAGCGCCCGCACCCCTAGCCCGGTGGAAGTGCAGATCGGCGAAGAGCACAGAGTCGGGCCGAGCTCGGCTCACGCCCCATAGGGAGGCCTGAATCTCGCACCGTGATCCCAGGAGGGACGTGGCGCTTGGTGCATTCATACAGTAGTGGCTCAGAAATTTCCAGCCAGCCCGACTGGGGGAGCCGGAAAAGATGCCAACACCCAGTCGGAGTGCGGTTCGGAGGGGACCACGGAGCTGGAAAGGGCTCAACTTGCGCACCATCAGGAAGACTGTCTCGCGCTCGCTGTGAACCTGGAAGGGGTGCGGCGAGACGCTTAGGGCAATCCTAGACCCCATATTTCAAAAGTTTGGGGAAGGGGTGCACCCTTTTATGATTCCCAGGAAGGGCGCAGTGAATCCCAAAATGTCGCAGATGCCTCCTGAGATCATAGAGCTGGAATCCTGCAGGACCCTGAAGTCCGGAAGAACGTGGAAGTGAGATCCAGAGAGCCAGTGTGTTCGGGAACGCCCAGGGTACCTGACAGACTTGCTGAGATTTGGGCTGGGAGAGAGGGAAGCATTTCAAAGGTCCCTCAGCCAGCTGAATCCACCAAGATCAGAAAAAACTGGTCTGGACAGTTAGAAACCAACAAGAGGTTTGTTTGTTTGTTTGTTTGTTTGTTTGTTTGTATTTTCTCTCTCTTTTTTTGTTTGGTTTGGTTTGGTTTGGTTTGGTTTGGTTTTTGTGGCTGTTGTTAGTTGATTGATTTTATCTTGTGTTTTATGTGACATTTTATTTTTCAATTCTTATTATTTTTATCTCGCAATCCCTTGTTTCTTTTCCACTCATCCTAATATTATTCTTTCCACTCCAAATTTCTCTCCTGCATTACATCTTCTGCTTTTCTTTCCTTTTTTCTTTCCTTTTTTTTAAATGTTGCAAGTTACTGTAAATTTGTATTATCTTTTTCTCACTTTTCCGACATTTTTTATTTTAATAATATTTTGGTATTCTTTTTCTTTCTGTATAATCTTCATTGCTTGGCTGGTTATACTGTCATTTGATAGGTTCCCCCTGGTATCTCAGTCACAAGGTGTTGATAAGTTACTATCCTTCATCTGTGTTCCATTAATACACCTCTCAAGGTTCTATACCCTTTATTCTTGTTATCTAGACCTCATCAATTCTGCCACAAGACTGTCACTTTACGATTACTGTTGGTAAGGCCTAGTCTATACAATTGTAAATACTTCTCAATACCCCTACCTGATCTCACCCCACTTTGCAATTTTCTGAACTATACTATTGTGGGGTTGTCTCTATTCTTTTACACACTACTCCTATTTATTAATCTTTATTCCAACCCTACCTTAGAATCTGACCTCCCACAGCCTCACAGCTTTCTAGATCGAACTAGCAATCCTCTCATCCCCAATAAGAGTCTTACCTTCTTTCCACCCTTTCTAAAACGTGGATAGTGGGGTGGAGGATCACGGTTAACACTATGAGGAGCCAAAGGATAACTCATCTCTTCTCTACTGGCTGCTAATGTAAATATCATAGTATACTGTCTTGCTGTCTTAAACCATTTTGCCTTATTTCTCCAACTGATCACAAAAAAGAGTAGGGGGAAGCTGTGAACACCAGGATACATGAAGGAGATTGCACCACTGAATCTCACAAATATTCAACCACAGAAGTTGACACCATAATTACAGGGAATCAGAACAGATCAAATTAACAAACAAGAAGAAAAAAGAAGAAACACACAAACAATGAGAAAACAAACAAACAACCCCCCAACTGAAGGGAAATGAGGAAGCCTCAGGAAAAATGCTAAATGAAATAGAGGCAACTCAACTATCAGATAGTGAGTTCAAAACAATGATTATCAGGAAGTTCAATGAACTCACATTGAGCTTTCAGAAATTAGAGGGAAATTACATCAATCTCACTGCAAACTATATAAACATGAAAAAGGAAATAGAAACTCTCAACAAAGGTCAAGAGGAAATGAAGAATACAATTTCTGAACTGAAGAACACAGTAGAAGGAATGAAAAGCAGGATTGATGAAGCAGAAGATAGGATTAGCGAGCTGGAGGACAAAGTAGAAAACAACATCCAGAAGGAGCAAGAAAAGGAAAAGAGGCTCAGAAAGAATGAAGAGGGATTAAGAGAAATGCAAGACAATATGAAACGTAATAATATCCGTATAATAGGGATACCAGAAGGAGAAGAAGAAGAGCAAGGGATCGAAAACCTAGTTGAACAAGTAATGAGGGAGAACTTCCCTAATTTGATGAGAGAAAAAAGTCACACAAATCCAGGAAACACAGAGAGTCCCAATTAAGAGGAACCCAAAGAGGCCCACCTCAAGACACATCATAATTAAAATGGCAAAATTTCAAGACAAAGAGAGAATCTTAAAGGCAGCAAGGGAGAAAAAAGGAAGTAACATACAAAGGATCCCCAATAAGGCTAACAGCTGACTTCTCAATGGAAACACTTCAAGCCAGAAGAGAATGGCAAGAAATACTCCAGGTAATGAGAACCAGAGGTCTGCAACCAAGGTTACTATATCCAGCAAGGCTCTCGATCAAGATAGAAGGCCAAATAAGGCCAGACAAAAGAAGTCTAAAAGAATACACCTCCACCAAACCAGCTCTGCAAGAGATCCTAAAGGGACTGCTTTAAGGAAGGGAAGGAAAAGAGAGAGAGACAGGAACACACGTACATAAAGTACAATGAATAAGTACCTATCAATAATAACCTTAAATGTAAATGGATTAAATGCTCCAATCAAAAGACATAGAATAGCTGAATGGATAAGAAAAAAATGACCCACATATCTGCTGTCTACAAGAGACCCACCTCAGGATAAAAAAACCTACACAGGCTGAAAGTGAAGGGCTGGAAACAAATCTCCAAGCAAATGGACAGGAAAAAAAAAGCCGGGAGTAGCAATACTCATATCAGACAAAATAGACTTCCAAAAAAGAGCTGGAAAACATTATGCTAAGCGAAACAAGCCAGGCAGTGAAAGACAAATACCATATGATCTCACCTTTAACAGGAACCTAAACAACAAAACAAAGAAACAACTAAAATGTAACCAAAGACACTGAAATAGAGGACAGGCTGACAGTGACCACAGGGGAGAGTAGAGGGAATGTAAGGGGACAGTGGGAAGGGTTCACAGGAACAAACTTAAAGGACACATGGTCATACGGGAGGGTGGTAATGGGAGGGAAGTGGGGAGGGATGGGAGCGGGGACTGGATTGGGAGTAAAAAGGAGAAAACTGTATTTGAACAATGATTTAAAAAAAAAGAACACAACAACAGAAAGATCTATGGGACATGATGAAGGCAGTCCTGAGGAGGAAATTCATAGTACTACAGACCTACCTCAAGAAACAAGAAAAATATCAAATAAACAATCTAACTTTATATTTAAAGGAACTAGAAAAGAGAACAATGAACAAAGCCCAAAGTTAGTAGAAGGAAGGACATAAAAAATGTCAGAGAAGAAATAAACAAAATAGAGTCTAAAAAAATACAAAAAGTCAACGAAACCAAGAACTTGTTCTTTGAAAAAATAAACAAGATTGAGAAACCTTTAACTAGAGTCACAAGAAAAAAAGAGAGAGGACTCACATAAATAAAATCAGAAATGAAAAAGGAGAGGTAACAACTGACACCAGAGAAATAGAAAGGACTGTAAGAAAATACTACAAACAATTATATGCCAACAAATTGGACAATCTGGAAGAAATGGACAAATTCCTAGGAACATATAATCTTCCAAAACTAAATTAGGAAGAAGCAGAAAATTTGAATAGACAGATTACAATCACTGAAATTGAAGCATTAATCAAAAAAACTTCAAACAAACAAAATTCCTGGGCCAAATGACTTAACAGGAGAATTTTACCAAACATTCAAAGAAGAAATAAAATCTATCCTTCTCAAACTATTCCAAAAAATTCAAGAGGAGAGAAGACTCTCAAGCTCACTTTATGAGGTCAGCATTATCCTAATTCCGAAAAACAGATACAGATACTACAAAGAAAGAAAATTATAGGCCAATGTCCTTGATGAACATAGATGCTAAAACCCTCAACAAAATATTAGCAACACATTAAAGAGATCATACACCATGATCAAGTGAGATTTACTTCTGGGTAGCAAAGTTGGTACAATATCCACAAATCCATCATTGTGATACACTACATAAACAAAATGAAGGTAAAAGCCACACGATCATATCAATAGATGCAGAAAATGTACTTCATGAAGTCCAGCACCCATTTATGATAAAAACTCTCAGCAAAGTGGGAATAGAAGAAACATACCTTAGTGTAATATAGGCCATATATGACACAGCCACTGCAAGCAACATACTCAATGAGCAAAAACTAAAAGCATGTCCCTTAAGATCAGGAACAAGACAGGGATGTCTGCTTTTACCTCTTTTATTCAGCATAGTTATAGAAGTCCTAGCCACAGGTAAGAAGAAATGAAAGGCATCCAGATGGGAAAGGAAGAAGTAGAACTGTCATTATTTGCTGATGACTTTTACTGTAAATAGAAAACCCTAAAGACCCCACCAAAAAAACAAATAGTACAGGAACAAATATAAAGGACACATGGACAAAAACTAGGAGGGGTGGAAATGGGAGGAAAGTGGGGAGGGATGGGTAGGTGGGCTGGGATGGAAGTAAAGGACAGAAAACTGTACTTGAACAATGATTAAAATAAAATAAAAAAAAACAAATAGAACCGATAAATAAATTCAGTAAAATAGCAGCATACAAAATAAATATCCAGAAACCAGTTGCATTTCTATACACCAAAAATGGCCTATGAAAAAGGGAAACTAAGAAAACAATGTCATTTACAATTGCTTAAAAATATTTCTCAGGAATGAATTTAACCACAGATGTAAAACACTTGTACTCGGGAAATTATAAGACCTTGAAGAGAGAAAATGAATATACAAATAAGTGGAGGCATATACTATGGTATGGATACAAAGAATTAATATCATTAAAATATTTATATTACTCAAAGCAATCTATAGATTCAATGTATTTCTATCAAGATACCAATGGTGTATTTCACAGAACTAGAACAAATATTTCAATAATTTATATGGAACCACAAAAGACCCCAAATAGCCATAGAAATCTTGAGAAAAAAGAATGTAGTTGGAGGAATCATGCTACCTGATATCAAACTATACTACAAGGCCATTAGTAATTAAAATGGCATGGTACTGGCATAAAACAGACACATAGATCAATGGAACAGAATAGAGAGACCAGAAATAAACCCATGTCTTTGTGGTCAATTAACATTTGACAAAGGAGGCCAAAACATACAATAGAGTAAAGATAGTCAATTCAATAAATGAGACTGAGATAATTGAACATATATATTAGCTATCTATACATGTGCTATGTGACTGAAACTAGACCACCTTCTTATACCATACACAAAAAATAAACTCAAAATGGATTATAGACTTAAATGTTAGACTCAAAACCATAAAAAATCCTAGGAGAAACCATAGGCAGTAAAATCTCAGACAATTCCGGTAGCCATATATACATATATTTTATATATTATATTATATTATATTATATTATATTATATTATATATAAGTATGTGTAATATTATATATATATATTTTGATATATCTCCTTGGGCAAGGGAAACAAAAGAAAAAATAAACATATGGGACTACATCAAACTAAAAAGTTTTTGTACAGCAAAGGAAACCATCAGTAAAATTAAAAGAAAACCCATTGAATGGGAGAACATATTCACCAATGGCACATCTAATAAGGGGTTAATATCCAAAATTTATAAAGAACTTATAAAACTCAACACCAAAAAATCAAACAATCCACTTAAAAAAATGGGCAAAGAACCTGAACATACTTCTCCAAAGAGGACATACAGATGGTAAATAGACATGAAAAAGATGCCAAACGTCACTAATCATCAGAGAGATGCAAATTAAAACCATAATAAGGTATCACCTCACACCTGCCAGAATGGCTACCATCAGTAAATCAACAAATAAATGTTGGAGAGGATGTGGAGAAAAGGGAAACCTCGTGCACTGTTGGTGGGAATGCAGACTGGTGCAGCCACTGGGGAAAACAGTATGGAGTTTCTTCAAAAAATTAAAAATGAAACTGCCTTATGACCCAATGAATCCACTTCTGGGACTATATTTGAAGAAGCCCAAAACACTGATTTGAAAGAATATGTGCACTCCCTATGTTCTCTGCAGTATTATTTATACTGCAGTGAACATAGCCAAGATTTGGAAGCATCCCAAATGCTCATCATATATGAGTGGGTAAAAAAGCTGTGGTACATTTATGCAATGGAACACTACTCAGCCATAAAAGAGGAAAACTTACCTTTTGTGACAGCATGGATGGTCCTGGAGGGTATTATGCTATGTGAAATAAGCCAGGCAGAGAAAGACAAATATGATAGGATTTCACTTATAGTGGAATCTAATAAAAAAAATAAACTAACAAAAAAATAGAAACAGACTCATAGATACAGAGAACAGACTGACAACTGTCAGAAGTGAGGGGGGCTGGAGGGCTGGGTAAGTAAGGTGAAGGGATTAAGCAAAAAAAACCCCCAAAAAATCAAAAAAACAAGAAAAAAACAGAGTTTATAGTATGGCGATTACCAGAGGGAAAGGGGGGATGGGGGGGGGGATGTAGGAAAGGGTAAAGGGGGGGATAATGGTGATGGAAGGAGACTTGACTTGGGGTGGTGAACACACGATACAATATACAGATGACGATGATAGAATTGTACATCAGAAACCTATTTAATTCTATTAACCAATGTTACCCCAGTAAATTCAAAATAAAATAAAAATAAAATAAAAATAAAATAAAATAAAATAAAATAAAATAAAATTACATTAAAAGCTGCCAGGGTAGTTTCTTATAAAAATTAAAGACACTTTTAAATACAACCCAGCAATCACTCTCCTTGGTATTTACCCAAAGGAGTGGAAAGACCAAGTTCATATAAAATCCCACCCACAAATGTTTATAGCAGCTTCATTCATAAATGCAGAAACTTGGAAGCAACCAAAATATCTTTTAGTACATTAATGGATAAATAAAATGTGCAATATTCAGACAAGGAATGCCATTTGTGCTAAAAAAGAAATAAACTACCAAGCAAAAAACATACCTGGAGAAATCTTAAAGGCAAAATCATGGAGATAGTAAAAAGATCAGTGGTTTCAAGGGCTTGGGGATGGGAAGGAGAAGAAATAAACATGCAGAAGACAGGATTTTTTAGGGCACAGAAAGTATTTCTGTATGATACTATAAAGATGGATTCATGTCATTGTACACTTGTCAAAATCCATGGAATGTATAACACCAAGTGTGAACTCTAGTGTATATTATGGACATTAGGGGACAAGAATGTGTCAATGTAGCTTCATTGTCTCGTACCACCGTGGTGGCAGATACTGGTAATGGGGGAGGCTATGCATGTTAGGATTCAGTGGGGGGATACAAGAACTCTCAACCTAATTTTGCTCTGAACCTAAAATGCTTTAAAAAATGTTCTATTAAATATGAAAAAAAAATTAAGAGTAGCCAGGGTATCCTGAAATCATGTGTTCTTTCTCCATTTGGACAAAATGCTCCTCAAGTAAGCTGCCTAATAAAATTTGCTCAGTTTTAGATGTTTTCCAAGGTAGGAAAACACAGTTAAAAAACTGACAAATTACACTCAATGTTCTTGTAAAGGTGGAAGAACTGAAAACTGATGTGCGAATGCAACGTAGGGGCAGTTGACTTAAGGCACACAAGGGGAACCCCCATTATAATGAACTCAAAGACACACACATTTAACTGGGACTTGTAAGCAATATATACTTAGGTGTTTTATTTTACAATTACTTGTGCTTGATATGTTGTAGCTCTTTGATATTTGTTGACTATGCGAGTGAAAGTAAAAGAATTTAGATTCCCTCAAAGTGATATTATATTGTAGAAAAAATTGTACTCTAAAGGAAAATATGCAGGGGATGTAGTACAGCCTCACAAATCTGATTCTAGTAGGGCTAGAATTGGGCTTTGAGATATTTTGCATCTTCTAAACTGAAGGTAATAGGTAGGCATCAAACTCTGGTCCAAGAGTTTTGATCGACCTCCCTCTAATCTGTGGAAAAGTGGTTTTGACTTCATTTGCAATGCAATTCCTCTTCTACATAAAAATTTGTGCTTTTGACTTTTCCTTTGAACTGGTTATAACTTCTGCTTCATTCTCTCTCATTACATAAATAAAAGTCTTTAGTACATGTTCATTTTTATACTTGTATGAGTCATAATTTTGCCTTTTTTCTGCAAATTGCCTTTCAACAATACCTTTAGACAAACAAGCTAGTAGAAAATGAGGGTTTCTCTAAACCTGACAGCCGACAGAGCAGGTGAGTACATAGCTGGAGTACCAGGAACTGAGTGAAAGAAGGCAGCATTTGCTACCCCCCAAGATGTCTTTGGGATATTGATTCAGAATATTTATAAGAAAAGAAAGACTTCGGAAAAAACCTTCCACCTTCTCTCAAACTGCTTAAAACCATTTAGATAGAGGATCTCCTTCAAGAAGGGAGATATAATAAAAAAAACCTATAATTTAATATAAAGTAAATGTGATAGGGAGAAACCTAGCAAGGCTTTTTTGATAAAATCCTCTCTGTATGCAACTGTTAAAGACAACCTACCAAACATTTATTTAGCAAACATTTGTTTTTCCATCTCCATGTGATAGAGTCAGGTTAAACCCATCAGGGCAATTCATGGAAATTTGGACTTGAGACTGAGACAGGTAGTTTCTCCGGGCACTCACAACCAGAAGAGATGGAAAGCTAGATCTGGGGGGAAGCCTGTGCACAGCTCCTCACAGCCCTGCCAAGCTCTGTGCCCTGTAATATATGCCTATGTTCTAATAAAAAATTCTAAGGTTGTTTAATGTAAAGAGCTTTCAAGGCAGATCGATCTTAGTTCAAAATTTAAACATCAAAGCTATATTAACTATGTGATACTAGGTTGGTTGTTTTGTTACTGGTGAAATGAAGAGAGCGTGGCCCTTCTCTTCTTGAAGGAAAGAATTCAGTCAAGAGACAAACTATAGTGAAATAAGCAAGAATTATTTCTTGCTTATGGAAGCACACTCAGGAGAGTGAGAGCGCCCCAATCAATTACAGAACTCAGATATTTATGGGCTTTTTCTTCCTGAACTTCTTCGCTCCTGTCTCTTTAGCTCCCCCATCTAGCTTAGCTATCTATGCATGAGCTATGTGACTGAAACTGGTGACCTATAAGGCTGAACAATGTCCTAAGATTGAATCAGAGATCTGGTGACCACAAGCTCAAGTGTGGCGAAGCCTGTTTCAGCTTAACCCTGTGGAGGTCACGGTCAAAAAACTTCACAGCATAGGTCAAACATCACACACCTTCTGAAACATGTGTTATACTCAAACTGATGGCTTAAACATTATGGGTTAACATTAGTCATGTACAAATGCACAGCTAGTCATGACCTTGAACCTATGCACCTGATATATGTAACAATATTTAAAGAATTGCCTTAGGGCTTGTTGATGTGCAGGAATGCATGAGGATAATCTATCCCCTTTCCCTTCCTTTGCCTGCCCCAGCTCATGCCTAACTAGCTACCTATCCTAATGACCTGACTTCTCTAAAACTCAGTTTCCTCATTTGTTAAAAAGGAAAATGAATACCTACCCTGTGTAATTGCTATGATGATTAAATGAATTAAATCCACAGTGGAAAAGCAAAGTTCTTGGTATATACCATATGGTGCCCACTCAAAAGGTAGAAAAGATTCTCTTTGACACAAGTAGGACAAGGAACTTTATACCACAGGGTGTTAGGACAATTGTTGCATATAAATTAAATGTACAATAGATAATGACTTCATATCAAAAAAGAGAGCTATGATTTCTTTGGGGGAGAAAAGGCTGAAGAAGGGAAGTTTTTATCTTAGTTACTATAAAAACCGTTTTTGTGCTTCTCTCATGGGCATGTAAATTTTAGAAGCCTTTTTTTTTAAAAAAATAGACGTTTTTAGAGCAGTTTTAGGTTTGTAGCAAAATAGAGTGTAAAGTACAGAGAGTCCCCATACACTCCCGGCCTCCACATACACACACAGCCTCCTCCATCAACGAGGATCCCCATCAGAGTGATACATTTGTTACAACTGATAGCCAGCCCGGACACCTCACCAGATGTCCGACGTTCACATTAGGTTTCACCCCTGGCGTGTTACACACATCAGAGCTTACAGCATACAGAATAGTCTCCCTGAGAAGTCCCACTTAGGAAGGCTGTTTTGAAGACAAGCAGATAATAGGTTATTAATGGGCCACACATTGCGATCTGAATGTCTAAGCCTTAACTGAAGACTGGTCTAACAAAGGGTGACACTATTAGGCAGTAGGAGTTGGTGCTCCATAAGTCCTCTCATGAACAATTATTTCCTCCTTCCTTCATTCTTATCTCCCATCCATCCACCCATCCACCCGGCTTTCTCTCTCATCTACTAGTTTTGTTCTTTGGTTTTCCAGCACCAGAGGTTAGGGTTAGGGTTAGGGTTAATGTAATCTTTCAAGTTTCTATGCCTTTAAGATTTCGGTGCTAAAACAGAGGATAGTGATTTTCATCTTGGGTTCATCTTGGTTCTTTTCTTGCTGTATAACTGCAATGCTTTTCCTTAAAATTTAAAATATTATTTATTTAAAATTACAAAAACAATACAAATGTTTTTTAGGAAAAGAAAGCAGATAGTCCAGATAAAGTACAGTCCATCGCCGTTCACATTTCCTTCCTCTGAGGTAACCTATATATCAAGATTTTATTGATACAAATGATGGTGTGGAGGAATTTCTTGTGAAAACAGGTTCATAGTAAGTAGTCAGGCTGGTTCTGGTAAGTCATTCTCGATTTAGATTCCTCAAGACTGCCAGGCGCGCATCACCCTGGCAACCAGGGCCACGCCTGCGGGTGCGCAAAGGATTCTGGGGGCCCCAGGAAGGGCGGGGCAGGGCGCACGGAACATCCCCTGCTGGAGGGGATGGGGGGGAAGTCTGAGGCCACACGGTTGAGCAGGCGACGGGTGAAGAGCCAGAGCCTGCGGGAGGGGGGTGCTGCAAGGCCGCGTGGGCATGCAGGCTGGCGCGCTGCACAGCGTCTCCAGGTAGCTGCAGAGGGGAGAGCCTGGCGGGGAACCGGCTTTGGGCGGACATCTCCCCGGCTTCATTACGCCGGAGCCTGAAGGAGGTAGGCGGGGAGGGGAAGAGGTTCGGGCTGCAGGCCCGCGCGGAGCTGTCCACCGCCAGGTGCCGCAGCCTTCGGTGGGCTATCAGCAACGGGAGGAAGGGAGGAAGGGGCATACAATTGTTTAAAAAACGGTTCCTTTCTTTTCGGGCCTTGCTTTTTAGGAAATACGTACTATATAGTTTTAACATCTTAGTTTTTGCACAGATTTTTGTTCTGTTATTTTCAGCTCTTGAATCTATGTAGGAGTTGTAATAACAAATATGTAAACAGCTGTTTTGCCGGATACTTTGCTAATTAAATAAAACGTTCCTTTTTCCACTGAACTCTGCCTCCAAAGTTTTTGCTCTGGCGGGGAGCCTTGGACCCCTGCTGGTTGAGTGCAGTAACACTACAGCGCCACTGCGCTGTTCAGTCCGCTCTGTCCTGTGTCCAAGAGCAGGAAGAACACATTTATCCGTGTGACCATTTTAACTGCAAAGGCCTTGGTGAAATGTAGGGACCTTTCTGATGTGATTGTTAAAGATGAAAAGCTTTGAATTCTATCCCAGATAATCTGTAAATATGAGTAAAAGTATTGTCAGTGGTGGTTACCCGGGATGTACATTAGAATCACTTGGAAAATTTTTTCAAAATACATTTCAGACTTACAGAACAAGATTCTCTCAGGATGGGTCCTGGGCATGGACATTCTAACTGAGCTTGACAGATAAATAATAATTCTGCGCACACAGCCTTAATTTAATCCCATGCTTTTATCTGATCGCCCTGAGTGATCGTACCCACTCCCTCAGCTTCAGCCTCTGCATGGAGAGCTTCAACTAAGGTAGTCATGGCGCTAACAAAGATGAGAGCTAGAACCCAAGACATTCATGAGGTAGAAATAGTATTTACAAACAGAGGGAGAAGTCCATTGTTCTTATGAAAATTTCAAACTTACATAAAAGTCGAGAGATTACTATTAGCTTGAACAATATAAAACTGCCAGTATTCACCCGTGTTTGACCTACAGAAGGACAATTTCATGATTCAACATAATCTAAAACACTCATATACATATTAACCAGATTCAGTAATTATCAAGATTTTGCCTTATTGGCTTCATCTTTCCCTTTCTTTTCCTTTTTACTTTTTATTGCTGAGTAATTTTAAAGGAAATCCTAGACCTTAAGTCATTTTACCCATATATACTTGGCATATATCCCTAAAAAAAGTTTATACAACTTCATTGTGATTATCACACCTAATTAACAATAATTCCTCTGTACCATCGAATACCCAATACACATTCATACTTCTCTGTCTTTAACAATATCTTTTTACATTTTGATTGATTGAATTGAATTCCTAAACAAGGTGAACACATTGCTTTGGTGGTTGTGGTTCTTAAGCCTCTTTATTCCGGAGCAGTCCTTCCAAAACACCCCTCTTTTATCTCATGCCACTGACTTGAAGAAACTGGGTCATTTATTTACCCTGGGTTATGACAGTCATGGTGTAAGAATGAGCTTTGTGTCCTCTTCCATGATGTTATATAGTCTGGACCTCAGTCTGCCATATTGCCTGTAATCTTGAAGTCACTGTGTCTGTACTTATAGTCAGTATATCATTTCTTGAGTATACAGAGCCTATCCTTTACTGTGCCAAAGCTAGAGCCGGGTGAGTATGGTATCCTGGTTATGAAAGCTGTGTGACCTTGGGTAAGTTACCAAACTTATCTAAGCCTCTGCTTTTTCATTTATAGGATAGGAATGTAACAATAACTTGAAGAGTTCTGTAAAGATAAAATGAGATACTGAATACACAATGCCCAATATTGTGCCTGATACACAGACAGGCAAGCAGTTGCTCAGTGAATATCAGTTCTCACCAATGACAAGCAGTGACTTTAGCTTATATAATGGAAATACTCTTTTCAAAACATTTATAAAGTATCTGAAAAGTTATACTTTTTTGACATCAGAGAATATGTACAATAATTTGTAAGATTAAGCAATACCTACAGCAGAAGTGGAGAGTCTGAAGATTTTTGGAGAATAAATCATCTTCAGGAATTTAGCTCTACTGCCAAGGGAGCAGAGTCTCCTCTGGGCCCAAAACATGCTATAGAATAAAAGAAAAACTTTTAAAGAGAGTGCTATTTACATTGCTGTCAGACAGTTAACTGGTAAGTTTATATCAAATATATATATATATATAAAGTTTTGATAGATTTTTCTCTATGATATAATTTTTAAAAAAGATTTTATTTATTTATTTTTAGAGAGGGAAGGGAGGGAGAGAGAGAGAGAAACATCAATGTGTGGTTGCTGGGGGTCATGGCCTGCAACCCAGGCATGTACCCTGACTGGGAATCAAACCTGTGACACTTTGGTTCGCAACCCGCGCTCAATCCACTGAGCTACACCAGCCAGGGCTACTTTTTTCTCTATGATATAATTTCTTATCACTGGAATCAATGTAATCATTCTAATAAAATCCTCATACAAATTTATTCATGTTATTTTAAACCAGACATCTGCAAGGATATTGTTAATTAAAAGTATAGGGCTCCAACTTAGTCAAGAGCATTAAGTAAATGTTTCATTTCTGGTAGCTATAAAATCCAGAATATTTCAGTCTAAAACCTACTCAGACTTGTCTGAATAAGTTACTAGTAAAAGCACAATCTATAACAGTAAAGTTATTAAAAAAAGGTTATTTAGAAAGGATCATATCTGGTCCCTGATAAATATAAATACATGAAGGATTCTTAGGTTATTTTCTCAGATGGTACTTCCCTCAACAATTCCATAACTAGCAAGTCATTTCAGGAGTTGCATAACCAGCATGAATTCTAAGTTACTTCTATAGCTATCAGGATGTCATTATCAATTATGGGGGAGGGAGATCAAAGAAAAATGAAAGTCTGTTATAATGCCATGTGGAAGTGGGAGAACACTCAGCTTTCTAAGGACATTAAACCAAACAGACACTTCTCATGAGCTTTTTGCTCTGCAAATGTTGAATCGGGATGGCATTTCCTGCACCTCTGATCAAATTTTTATAAAAAGAGATCCTAAGAATTCAAAAGAACACTGAAGCTACCAAATGTTAAGGCTACAGAAAGCTTTATATATAAAAAATAATATATTGGATGTTTCTTAAAAAAGAGGACTATAAAATCCTAACCATCATGTGATTAAAATCTCAGCTTAAATAGGAGTCTCTTAGCCATTCTATATCATATCAGCTTATTTTAATTCTCTGCAAAGCACTTTTTTCGTGTGTTTGTGTGGCTGGCCACTCATTCACGAATTTATAATAGTATAGTTCACTACTGTATTCTCTGGTATATAGTAGGTATTTGATAAGTAAAAGTGTTAAATGACTGAATGAATACATAAAATCACATAAATTAATAATTTGAATGGATATTTGTAAGTCCTGTTAGAAAATATTGTTTCTTTTTGCAAAGTGTTTTTGCAAAGTGCAAAATTCAAATTATCCCTTGTGTTTTATGCCTTTCAAGTCAACGATCAGGTTTTCTTATATCAAGATATACTGCCCTGGCGGTGTGGCTCAATGGATTGAGTGCCAGCCTGAGAACCAAAGGGTCGCCCAGTTTGGGCACAAGCCTGGGTTGTGGGCCAGGTCCGCAGTAGGGGGCACATGAGAGGCAACCACACATTGATGTTTCTCTCCCTTCACCTCTCTAAAAAAATAAATAAAATCTTTTTTTTAAAAAACCATGCCTATTCTTGTGTCATTAATTGTTCTAATCAACGGTAAAAAATATCAACTGGGTTAGGCAGTAGAGATAGTTTTACTGAAAACTTATCAAACAACAGGAGCAATCTTCATTCAGTATCATGGCGTTATTTGATTTAGGACAATTTTTTTTTTCAGCAAATAAACATCCAGTTATTTAAATTCAGCCTAAGTTCTTTGGTATTAAGCAAAGTATAAGCAAAATGTTTTCTTGCAAGTAGAGAAATGAGAGAAACCTCTTTTACTTTCTTGGGATAAAATGGGGGAACAGGACTAGGAATCAGGATACCTGGCTTCTAATCCTTAATCTATTTAAAAAAAGAGTGGGGGTCTGCTGTTAGACAAGTCACTGACTCTTGTGGAGCCTCCGTTTTCCCATATTTCAAAACAGATGAATAAATGAATCCTTGGTTTGAAGGTAACCTCAGAAGGTAAGTCCCTGGCTGATCATGCCTGAGCTCAGATGGTAGCTCTTGGGAGATTTCACCCCAGGTGGTGAGCCCTGCTCTCTGGCGGCAAGGCCTCAGTACTGCTAGTCAAGCCATGTCTCCTTCTAGAAACACCATGTTCCTTTGGCTCTTGACATAGTACCACCTTTCATTTTCCTTCTACCTGTCCCCAACCTGCTGCGAAATGATGGAATTCCTCCATATACAGATCTGGGCTCTCTTCTCACTAGGTAATCTCATTGTGGAAGGAATTGTGAGAGTGATGGGTGAAAAAATGACTCCAAAACCTAAGCAGGCTGATAGAGATTCAGAACCTCTGATATTTTTCCTCTGCACTTTAAATAAACACATTTTAAGCAGCACTTTTCTAATGCAATTATCATTCCACATGTATGCTGAATAAGTAACAAATCAATGAATAAATCAATAAATTTGGATGGCCTTGAAAAGTGGGGAGGGGGGGATCAAAAAGGCATACAGCTTTAATTCTAAACAATATTTTCACTATGTTTTTTCTAGTTTTCTCCTTTTAAGACAATGTTCTGTGAAGAAAACCAGGCAATTGTGAGTCAGGGTAATCTAGAAAACCTGAATATGAGATATTACACATAAGTTACACTCCATATTCAAATATGCGTGGCCAACAGAAAATTTAACCATTCTCATTGGAGTAAGTTGTTTAAAATGAAGATACAGAAATTATGTGTGGCAAATTTAGGGATGACCTGAAGCTGAGAAGGTTGGTAAATTTTGGGGGGCAGAATTAAGAGCTAAAATGTAAGCAAGATAGTCAAAATGAATTGTGAAAAGATGAAAGCTCTGGTCTTAGATCCAAATGATCAATTTATAACCACTCTGTATATGGGAATGAGAGGTAGGGAGAGATTTAGTTAATTTGACATAAATAAGAACATTCAGGTTAACTGAAAGCTCAAGAAAGATTTGATGTGAGGTGACTGCAAAAAAGGTTAGTGCCAAAAGTCTGACCAAAGGAAAAGATCATTTGCATTTCCTGCTCTACCTGTTAGTCCACTGCTAGTCCACTGTTAGTCCACTGCTATAAGGTGCAATGACACAGCAGAGGGCATGTAGGAGGTGAACAAGGTACTGGCTGGTTTAGTGCAATGGGAACAAGACTCAAAGTCGTGTCATTGGAACAAGGGTGGAAAATATTAACTATATTTAGGTGGCACAATACTTAAGAAGACGTAACCCTGGGATTGTTGAATGGGCTGTTCTGTGAAAATGGGGTTCGTGTAATTATAAATTCTTGAGACAAGTGTAGCTGGCTGGTGTGAGTTGTTTTAGCACAATGTGAGATAAAACTTTCTAATAGCTGGTCTGCACCATTGGTGCCTGGTGTGGACGTGAGCAAGCAGCCCCAGTTCTTGCTTCAGGTACTAACTGCATGACCTGGAGGTGGAGGAATTGTTTTGTACTGGGTACGGGGCTCCCCCCTTACAGAGTTGCTCGGACTCCAAAAGTGACAGATTGGACTGCTTTTCTCTTTTAACTAAAAACTTTAGATTCACTTACATGGCCGGTTAACAGCCTTTGTTTTCTTTTTATTAAAAATACCATTATGGATAAACTGGAGTCGGTGTTACCCATGCCACGCTGTTTTCAAAATGCCCAAACTGCAAAATCAAGAGCAAAAAGGGCAATCGATAACCGGGGTTCAAAGTCCCCACCCTAGAAGGCCAGTCACCTTGGTGCCATCCCTTTTCCAGAGGAAACTCCGTTAATTCCAGCGCTGCCCTCCTGCAGCCTCCCCGGAGGTCCGCCAGGGCCGGGACCTGGGGTCCGGATCAGGAGGCTGGATCTGGAGCCCCGACCCACGCAAGCTCCAACGCGCTTCCGGCTCAGGAGTGACAGTCCTATTCCTTAAGGAAATCCAGACCGGCTCTTCTTCCCTGCCGCCGGCGCGCGACGCCCTCCTTCCCCGTCTCGCCGCGCAGGACACTGCTAGCCCGGACGCTAGTTTCACTGCACACCGCGCTAGCTTCACTGCATACCGGAATTTCTCGTGGCTCACTCACCTTCTTCGCGAGACAACTCTGCTTCTAGAGCTGGTCCTGCCAGGGATCCAGGGCCTGGTGGGGCGGGATTCGGAGGTGGGGGGGCGAAGCCTGGGCGGGGATGACGCGGGTATAAGGAGTACGATTGCGGATTGGCTGAAGGCGGCTGGGATCGCGGACTGGAAGGAACTGGACGGGAATGGGTAGGGAGGAGGTGAAAGGTGCAGGGCTGAGGGGAGTACTGGGGTAGAGATCAAGGTGCACATGGTTGTGGCCAAGGGATAGATAACCTTATGGGGTGTGTACTCAGGCCTCGATAGGCTGTGAGAACTGGTCAAGGTGGGTAGAGGAGCGGGGCGGGTTAGATCCGCGTGATTGAGGCTTAGCTAAGTGAAGGGGTGGGGGTGGGGCGGGACTGAGATGTGGCCCGGGATTGGGTACAAAATTTCGACTCAGGCCACTGATTGGCTGTGTGTGACTTCTGGGGCTGGGGCTGGTTATTTAAGGCGGCTTGTTTAGGAAGAAAGGAAAGCTCTGAGGCCACAGCGTTTAGGCACGTGGAGGATTGTAGTCAGAATAATGTTGGAAGCTGCTGGAGAGAGGGCAATGCTAAAGAGAGTGCAAAAAGATGTATTTATCACCCGTGATGAGGATGAAGAAAAACAGAAATGAGTTTGATCAGAGAACTGAGAATGAAAGGAGGATGTGAGACTTTGGACCTGCATACATAACACTTTAAAATGAAGAATGCAAATCGTCAAAGAGAAAAGGAACTCCTTTGGGGAAGGCGATGTTATGGAAAGGAGAGCTGCTGTTAAGAATGGAGTTTTCATCCATTCATGCAAAGGATAATAATTCCGATTATTACGCTAAGTGAAATAAGCCAGCCAGAGAAAGACGAACACCGTATGATCTCACTCATATGTGGAATTTAATGAACCAAATAAACGGTTGAACAAAATAAAGCCAGAGGCATGGATACATGGAACAGACTGACAGATCTCAGAGGGGAAGGCGGGGGGAGGATTCCAAGAGATGAGCCAAAGAACATATATGCATGTATACACAGCCCATGGACACAGATAATCATGTGGTGAAGGCTGGGGAGGGAGTGGCTGGAGAGGGACAAAGGAGGGGAAAATGGGGAACATCTGTAATAGTGTAAACAATGAAAAAAAGGAGTTTCATAATTACATTTTCTTCCCTTTCTATTTTAAGAAGTTAAGAGGGTAGGTGGTGTGGGCCTGACAGTAGCATTGTTTTTCATGTCTAGGGGAAAGAATAAAGATCATCTTTGGTTGAAGAAATTACTGTTCACGTAGCTTAAAGGAGGTTCAGAAGATGGTAAGGTGAATGGAGAAATCATTGTGTACAGTACATAATCTGCTCCTAGATTTTGAGTTGTTTTGAGAGGCATTCATTAGTCAGTAATCTCCAGACAAAAAAACCCACCAGGAGCACACCTGTAGTCAGAAAATTGGGTTTATTTGTCCTTGCAATGAGGGAGAACACACACCTTGTGCAAATTTGAGTCATTTTAATGACAGTATTAGAATGACATAGGATTTGGGTGATTTGGGGGTGGGATTCAAGGAAACGAGATTCAATCTGTTTTGGGTGCTGTCAAGATGTGGGGTACTTATGAGATTGGGTGTCATAATACAGCTTACGAGGAAGAAGGCAGGAAAATTGCAAGGTGAAGCCTGTAACTCGTAACTTGTAAAAAAAAAAAAGGCAAGTTTATCAGCTGGGAAAGGAGGAAGTTTGGTATTTTTGCAGTTGCAGAATGACCTTGTTTTATCCGTGTTTAGGCAAGATTATGAAGTGATCTTGTCTGTGGTCGCACTCCATCAGGATCACAGTGTGACTTTGTCTTATGCAGGGGTTGTGTCAGGTTGTTATGTTTTATAGGGACACACCATAGATAGTTCCTAACAACACCAGCCATAAGGGTGTCATTCAGCTCCCCATTCCAGCTGCTGCTTTTCTTTTTTCTTACATTGAACAAATATGACTTGAGTAGACAGGTGCTGAGGCTTCTGGGGAAAATGAGGCAGAGAAAGTGTGTCTTAAACCTTCCAGGAGGAGAAACAAGAGAGATACAAACTGACTTCAGAAGGTGGTAAGTACCATAAAGAAACAATGAGGGGTAAAAACAGCAGCTAGTTTGTGGAGGATGGTCAGGGAAGGCTTATTGCTTTTTGGGGGTGTTTTTTGGAGGAGCTAATATTTAAACCCAGAATTGAATGATGAAGAATCAGGCTTGCAAAAAAATGATTCTGGAAAGGGAAAGAGCAGCTGAAAAAGGCCCTTAAATGGGAGCAAACTTGGCATGTTTATGTAATAAGTAATAAGAGACCACTGTGTGTAAAATGTAGTGGTGCAGGGGAAAGTGCTTCCAGATTAGGGTGGAGAGAAGGCAGGGCCAGGCCATGCAGAGCAGAGGAGACCGCAGAAAGGAGTTCGGATTTTATTCTGAAGCAGCCATTGGAAAATCTTGGGCAGAGGAATTTAAAAACGATAGTCTAGCTGCCTTGGAGGTGCGACTTGTGGGTTGGCAAGAGCAGGAGCAAGAAGATCTGTTAGGAGTTTGTTAGAGCAAGAGATGAGGTTGGTGACTCAGGTACTGGCAGCGGAGGGAAAGAGGGCTAAAGAGCTCAACATTCTTTATGGTGACATGCACTTATTTCCTTGATTTCGGCACTTCCCCTCTGCTATCAACTACCTGGTGTCCACTGAGAAATAATAATTGACTAGGTGTTTTGTCACCAAAAAGGACTTATTCTGGAAAAAGAGAGGGTTGCAGCCCGTTGGACTGAGTGCCAAGATGCAGTGCAGGGGTATTTTAAAAAAGGGAAAGGAAGTTAAAGGCAGAGAAAGTTAGAACCACAGAGGTTTACTAGAAACATAGAGTTTTTTTTCTCTAGGGTTCTCACGTGTGTGGTTCTTCCCAATACAGTACTGTGTGAGAACTTCCTTAAGTTCTAGTTCTTCCCAGAGACCCTCCCGACTGATGACGTTTGCTCAGAGTTCCAGTTTGTCTTTACCACTAGCTTCTCCTGAATTCAGACAGTCTGTTTACTCTCTCCAGAGTATACCAGTGAACTGCTGATGTGCTCAGGTGAGGATGGACCTATTGGTGGGGCTACAGCAGACCAGGGGTGGAGACCTGGGGATCTGCTTGTTTCTTAGAAAGGCCTTTAAATGATTCTTCTGTATTTACTCCTGAACCTTTGGAGCGTTCTATGGGAGTAAACTGAGTTGGCTTTTTGGCTTTCTTCATGATTGGTCTAGGATTCAGCTTGTTTAAATCTGCTGTCAAGTATCGCCTGCCCATTTGCTTTATAAGTTCTGTAATTTTGTTGCCACTGTTATTTCACTTACTGTTTTTGTTCTCCTGGGGCTTAAAAGATCTCCTTACTGTTATACTAGTGGGTCTTAAGTAGAGAGAGAATGTAAACGTGTTTAATTTGCCATCTCTTGTTGTTATTGGTTTACACACATGTTCATTAAATGATGGAATGACCAAATGCTGGGCATCTGCATGCTTTGTTCATGTGCTAAGCCTTGTGTTATCTTTATACTCATGTTGGTGTTTGATGAGAAATATAAGTGACTCCCTAGAGTTAATAGCTAATAAATGCGTTTTCCTTATATCTTCTCCTGATTTCTATTCTGAATAAAAAGAAAATACTTTCTTTTTATCAGTAAGATAAAAGACTTTATCTTACAGATAGATAAAGCCTTTTCCATTGCCTCATATAAAATACTAAAAGTATTCTGAAATATAGCAGAGAGAGGACAGTATAGGATAGTGGGTAAGCCAAACTGTCTGGTTCAAATCCCAGCTCTGCAATTTTCTAGCTGAGTGACTTTGTGCCAGCTACTTCATTTATCTGTGCTTCAGTTTCCTCATCTGTAAAACGTGGATACTAGAACCTTGCTTATGCTGCTATTGGTTGATTTCATAGACTTGGAAAAATTTAGAGCTGTACTTGCTTCTTAGTAAGCACTAAAAAAATTGTTTTTTTAAGAAAAAGGAAAAGAATCTTAAGAAGGGAGACTGGTTATTCTCCAATATTTAGTATTCTCTTGTCTAATAATAATAGACCTTCCAAACTTCATCAGAGTACATGGGCGTTTGGTAGAAAGACTGCATTTCCAGCCTCTCTTGAAGCTTGGTCGGCCGTAAGATTAAATTCTGGCCCATAGAACATACGTGGAAGCTGGATATGCCGCGTGCAGGATATATCTTGAAGGGGTACAGTATGTCTTTATCAGTTCCTGGGTTTGCGGTTTCCCCACCAGTCCGCGTGCAGACACGATGGCTGCCGCCGCCTTGGACCACTAGAATCCGCTAACTGAAGATGGCAGAGCAGCCACCACTCCAGCCCTGGACTGTACTTACATGAGGGGGAAATCAGTTTGTTTTAACTTATTTATATGTTGTTGTTTTTTTGATACGTGGTCATGGTATGGCTGTGGCAGTTTAGTGACTCTTTTAGTTTGCTTAGCACAGGCATCCCACTTTACTTTTACGGGGGCCTTCCAGGTGACAATAGACGAGTGACAGGGAGGAGATGAAGGTGGAAGATGTTGGCAGTGCCTCATCCTCTGGAAATGCCTCTCAGGAGGTGGCTGTCACTTCTGGGTACTAAGAATGTGAAAATTTGGCAGGCAGGACATTTTTACTTTGTCTTATAACCCTAGCGCTGTACTAAGAAATACCTACTCTAGGAAAAAAGGGAATTCAGTCTGGGTTTGAAGTTCCTAAAGCCTTTCCCACCTTACATTCCTGCTGTAAAGAGTTATATTCTTGAAAGTTGCTGAGACTAGATCTCAGGCATTCTCATTACCCCCACACACAAGTTAACTGTTATCTGTGTGAGGTGATGCTTGTGGTAATTATGTTGATCTTGGAAGTCATTCTACAGTTTATATGTGTATAAAATCATCACATTGTACACTTTAAGTATGTACAGTTATATTTGTCAAGAGTTATATCCAGTTTTCAGCCCCCATGTAGCTATTTTAAATACAAGATTTATGTTTGTATGTATTATTAAAGTACATGCTTTTCAGCCAGATACTAATAGCTGTACAAACATTAGTTTAAATATTTAAAAAATCATAATGGAAATTGTATAGGAATTACAACTTCTATTGTAATAGGAATTACAATAGGAAGGCTGCCCAGGGTGACTATGTATCTGTTTATCTCTGTGTGTGCTGCCTGCCTGTCTGTCCACATGCACATTTATATGCTGCATTTATGGCAGTTTAATCTTAGCACTGGTTACCTGAGTCACTAAGAAATTTTTTTCATAGTCTCTGAACAATTTTTAAAAAGAGGAAATGAATTTTGACATTACAAATCAAATTGGTAGGAAAAAAAATTCTTCAAAACATCAGGTCCACGTGTAGGATATAATAATAAAAATTGGCCTTGTGGAAACTCTGGCAAGTATTGTGTCCTTCAAGACGTGGACCAAGTGTGTGTGGCTTCTGGCTAATGGTATCAGAAAATATCACTACATAAGTGAGTATCACTCTGCTAGAGCCTGGTAGGCATCGCTCTTCTGAGGAAGGTTTTATGTTTCCTTTCTCAGTCTGGCTTTGCCTCTGGAGTTCCTGATTTGCATTCATGTTGGAGTTCTTAAGCTCTTGGAGGCTCTTACAGGTTCTATGCAGGTTCTCAGCTCCTGGAGGGTTTCAGTGGGGACTGCCCCTTGCTCCCTCTATCTGTCATGGTGTGCAATGCCCCCTGGCACCGCTACTGGTCAGTACTATGTGCTTTATGTCAGGTGGCTCCTCTGAGCGATGGTAGGAATATAAATCAACAGTAGGTTCTCTAGGTTTGTAAAGAAGGGGTAATGATGAAATCAGTTTTGGAGAGGGAGAGGAGGAGTATTCTACTCTAAATAGTACAGAAATTTAAATAACTATAAAATTTCTGTAGTATTCAATAGGATATTAAATAATCAAATGTTAAACTTTCAGGGAGAAGCATCAGGAATGGTGCTGGGATGATACACTGTTCATGTAAGATGTTCATTCGTATGTTTAAAAATACTTATTTATGGTTTACCATGTGCCCTGAACCCTTCTAGCTGAGTCTGCGATGAACAAAATAGACAATGTTCCTGCCCAGATGGAGTTCAGAGTGTAGTGGGGGAGACAGGCAATGAATCAGAACAAACTTTGATGATAAAATGTAGTGATAAAATACTGTGAAGAGAAATAAAAATATTGGCCACTAGATGGAGCTCATTGCTCTCTTCTTTCACTTACCAGTCCACTCTAAAAGAGAGATGCTGTGAGCATGTTACACCATTGAAGTGTTTTGGGGGCCAGGTGGTGGGTGCTCTTTCTCTTCCGATCTCCCCCTCCCAACTTAATTTCTTTTCTTTTCTTTTTTAACTAACTGTCTGCTAAGGGGAATATGGTTAAAAACATACTAAGGAGGCCTCTGAGATATCTTGGGGTAAGGGGAGTAGATCAACTCCTTCCAAATCAGAAATCCTCTCCCCTCAATTTCTTGGGAATTTAGTTTTCTGTACTTATTTGTTTAATCTCTGAATTCACCGTAGAATATTTCCTTAAGAGAGGGACTACAACTATGTTCTCACTCCTTGGGAGAGTATGTAGTAGATCCTCAATGAATATTTTTTGAATGAATGATCCTTATAGCCTAAGCAATTACTGCTTTTCCCACAGGGTCATCTAATTCTCTAGGGACTCTGTTTTGAAGTTAGGTGGGAAAAAAATCGCAATAAAAACTGGGTAAGTTTGACTGTCTTGCGTTCTATGAAATCCTGTCTGTCAAAGAACTCTCGGTGGGACAGGTGGGATGTGCTTGTGTGTATGTGTGTTTGTGTGTGTGTATGTGTGTGTGTGTGTAGTAGGTATATTATGTAGCACTCTGAGTTCTGGGCCATATTTTTTCCTCTTTCTATTTAGATAAAAGTCTAACACACATAATGGACATATTTTTAGTGCTCAGTGGAACTTAATGAATATTGGGCACATGCTTTGTTAGGGCTAACTCTATAAAGAAGGTTCTTAAATCTTCTCTTCTACAACGAGTAAAAGGAACATCATAAAAACTGCAAGGGAGTTGGAATTTAAGGAGATTCATGATGGGTCATGTTTGAATCCACAATCTCTTGGTCTTAGAATGGTTTCCAGCGCAGAGATCCTGTGCATGTGTTGTTAGATTTCTATCTATTTCATTTTTTAAAAAACAACCATTGTAAGTGATATTGTTTTTTAAATGTTGGTTTCCAATTGGTCATTTCTTTTATATAGAAATACAGTTGAAAATTGTTTTTTGTGTTACAACCTTGTCTTTTGTCTTACAACCTTGTTAAACTCACTCATTTGTTCCAAGAGGTTTTATTTTTCATTTTTAGATTCCTTGATATTTTTCTATATGGATAATCATAATGCCTGCGAATAAAGACAGCTTTATTTTATCTTTTCTGATCTATATGCCTTTATCCCTTTTTCTCCCATATTGTACTAACCCTTTTAGTATAATGTTTAACTGGACTGGAGAGACTAGACATTCTTGCTTTGTTCCTGAGTTAAGGGCAAAGCATTCAGTTTTTCATCACTAAATACGTTAGGTGAAGGGTTTTTTGTAGATTCTTTTTAATCAGCTTAAAGAAAGGTCACTTTTTCTCAAGTGCAGTTGTTGCGGAAAAAATTACTCACACGCGGGGAGATGGCGAAGCACGATCCTTTATTACGCACGGGCTCAGAGGGGTTAACCACACAAATTCTCTGAGCAAAGAGTTTAAGCTGGAGTTTCCTATAAATACTTGCTACAAGGCAAAAAGGGAGGGGGGAAGCAATTGCTAAAGCAAGCATACAGAAGCAGAAGTGAAGGTTAATGCTTTGGCCTTGAGATAACAAGCCATTATCCTAGGAAAGGCCACTGGCCAGCTCCTACCTAAAAATAGCTTTTGTTCAGCTACGTCCTGTCACATCAAAACAAAAGGCATTGTGAAATTTTGCAGGTGTTACAGAGAGCACTGCTTATCAAAGAAGCTGCAGAGCATAGAAGCTTTTTATGGGGTTTTCTTTTCCTGCCACATAGCGACATTTTTCCAAATTCTAAAACTGCTTGAGTTATGCCTTCGGCAAAGAGTGAACAGGAAAGCTCTATTCCTTAAGTCTTTAGCTTATGATACATCTCTTCCTTCTCATGTCATTCTGGAGATACTGTATTTCTTTATGAAGTTTTTCACTCTCCTGTTTGAATCCTTCATTCAGAAACCGGGCTTGTTCCTAAAAAGGACAAATCATGAATAAAGTGTAGCAGTAAGTAAATCCCTAACTTCTATCTATTTTCCACATTCACAGATTTTTTTAGAATTTAATTTCTTCTTGAACTTTTCTCCATTAATTTTTATTATACTTTCTCTTGGGCATCCTAGCCTCATGATTACTTTTTCTGAGCCTCCTTTAGCTAAGAAAGATTTTTGGCTTATACTTTCTGATATATTGATAAGCTTCAATTACAAGTCTTGGTCTTTTATCCCATTAATTCTATACATTTGTGGGCAATCTTAATCATATGTTTGTTTTCAAATCTTACCTATGCATTAAACACTTTTATACACACATACACAGGGAGACTTTTATATACACACATATAATACACACAAATTCTTAAAATCAAATGGAGTGTCTGAATTTTAGATCAGTGAATTGGATTTAGGCCTCACAGACTGGGGGCAAAGGTAGCAGAATATAAATAAGGGAATCCAGGCCGGAAACTGTCCATATGGGCTTCCTGCACATCGCTCATCACACAGACTGGGAGTAGGGCCGAGGAAAGAGTCAGGAGTGACAGACTGATGCCAGTGTGAGAGTTCAGGAGTCTTTCTGCTCACAGCTTCTCTTAGAATTAAAGTCATACCACATGTGACAGAAAAACAGTCATTGTGGATTCCTTCGAACAGTGAAGGGGATTTGAATATCTTACCAAGCTGTGTGACCCTATAAAAGTTATTTACTCCTTTCTGAACCCTATTTCTTCTCCTAAGTCATGGGATAGAGTTCTTGCTTCATATAATATTAAAGAAAAGATACAGATAAGACATTTTTTATAATGCCTAGCAGATAATAGCTACCATTGATTGAAGACTATACTGATAAATGACTAGACGTGATATAAATTCAAATACAATTTTTAATAACCAGACATAGGCAGGCCCAGGACAGGCAGACAGATAGGATTGAAAAATATAAGTGGGTAAGAAAGGTCCTTCTAGGCTTCATGGTCTAACAGCCACTCAAAGAGATCAGGGAGAGTGGAGAGAAAACAAGAAGAGAAACCTCGAGGTGAAGCAATTCAATACCTGAAGTTTAAGATTGAGAACTCTGTCTCGTTCTGCCATTAACTGGGCCTTCTCCTTGTCCGCCTTCTCAGTCACTTGTTGCAGAATCTCCTCATACCTCTTTTCTTTCTGCTCCATCATCTGCTGATTCTTTATCTGCATCTCCTCCAACATTTTTTTTGCAGCCTCTGCAGATTCAGCTTTCATACGTTGCTCTGTCAGGAGGAAAGGAAGAAAAAAAGCTCATGGGTGACCATGTTGCTTTTTTTTCTCTGCACACTTACCTGTTGCTGTTGCTCCTGGCTGCATCTGCCATAGTCAGAGCTCACTTCAGCTAGTGAGAGGCATCTTTGCTCATTTCACTATTGTTTAAAGACCCCAGGTTCACCCAGCCAAATTATTTGAAATTTTAAAAGCTTTCGAGGCTATCTAGTCTCTTGCTCCTCACCTTCAATCTCCTTTTTCCTTCTCTGTGAGAGTCTGGTCTATCTGTAGAATTGTTTCAGTCACAGCCTCCTTGGACTCCAAGTATGTCCGAAGAATTTCCTCACTCTAAGACCCAAAGAAAATGGAGCTAGTAATAGGAAATATCTGTAAGCACCTATTCCTATTTGCCTACCATCTTTTCCTCTGGGAATTGCTTCCCTTGGCCCTGGTGTGTCTGGTGGTCATGATGCACATGCTCCAGGTTGCCCAAGCATTGTACTCTACAAAGCAGATTCCTTTTTAAGAGACTGATAAATATGGATGGAGAGTCTCTGTTCTTTGAGTGAGGGCTCTAATTTTGGAGCTGTTAGTGCTGTGGTCCAATATGGGGTGAGCTTGCTGGGGAATGAACCCACTGTGGAGAAAGCAGATCTAAGAAAAGGAGGTGGAGGGGGAGTGGAGGGAGGGAAGTGTGGGGTTGAGGGGAGCAACAGACAGAGAGATAAGTGTTGGTTACCTGTATTCCCTTCCTGGGTTCCTGACGGTATTGTTTTTCTAGCTCCTGCCTCTTCCGGATAAAAAGATGATATCCTCCTGGTTTAGAATAAATCCCCTGTTTTATATCTTCTTCCAGAGGATTGAAGATATCCTTAAGTAAAGCTGAGCAACGATCTGATGATGCTTTCATATTCTGTGTACAAATGTCTTCTTCCTTTTTTTCTAGCTGGGCCTTTAATGTGAAAGTAGGAAGTAGAAATAATGGAGAGAAGATGTTAGCTTGACCTCAGAATTTTTGGAAAAGCTTCTCAAAAATAAAGTCTGTGCCCCTATGAAACTCACAGGACCACATCCTCTTGATCTTGTGTTTCTAGTGAAGTTCCTTTCTCCCTGGAGGTAAAGTTTATGGCAGAGATTGCTATCCTTATGTTAGCATTTATGCTATGCATCTGCTGATCAACATGGGCCATGGCCTTTTGCACTGCATCTGCATTCTTCATCTGCGCCAAGGCCAGGACCGCAGGGCAAATTCCCACAGCTGATGGTATTGACATAGGTCAGCACTAGGCTCTGTAGTCCTACAAATACACCTTTAGAAATAAACTTCTGCTTTTCAAATTGGACCAATGATTGCATATGGAAGAAATGTGGCTCAATATAAGCCTGCTTAAGATAACTAAGACTACATATTCCTTTGCTTTTGGCTATAACATTAAATCAGTCTGATATCAGCAAGTATGTAATTTGATTAGGAGCTCTGATTGTTACCTCTATGCACTTAATTAAAGTCGAGAAAGAATATCAGTTTTTGAATGAAAAAAAGTTTCAAAACTTTGAGTCAATCATAATAAAATTGGTTCTTGTCATAATAATAACAATAGTGGTTCTTATCATTTTAAAGTCTAGTAAAAATTCCGTCTCATAACAATAACCCATTTTATTTTCTACTAATATTTCACTTTCTGAGATCCTAATCCATATAAATATAATGAAAAAAATTACCACTAATTCCATTTGGAATAAATGGTCCACATCCTTGAATGAGTTCTTCATGAAGACTTTAATGGCCTCTTTCTCACTGGCCCTGTGCAGGGCCAGCAGCTCCTGGACGGTTTCCGTGGGCAGCTGCACCTTCTGGGCCATCTGCTCATCATAGAGGGCAATGGCCTTTTTCACTGCGGCTGAGTTTTCTATCTGGGCCAAGGCCAGGACCGCGTTCTCCATGCAGGGCAGACCCCCACTGCTGATGGCATTGATGTAGGTCAGCACCAGATTCTCCAGTCCTGCAAAAGAGAACAAATGATAATGTTGACTGTAGTTGGGGTGAGGAATCAGTCTCTTCTGTGTAAATCTGATGATAATCTTTTGCCACTTGTTTGCTTCATAGCATCAGTGACCTCAGCATCACCTGGAAGCTTGTTAGAAATGCCTACTCTCAGCCTCTGCCCCAGATCAACTGAATTAGACCCTCCTCTGGCAAGATCCTTGTGTGATATGAATACATATCAAAGGGTGAGAACCTCTGTTCTGGATACTATAGATGTGTGTTTATTGAGTACATGTACTTTATCGCCAAGCACCATTAGGACAGGAAATGTATCTCTCTCATTTATGTCCCTATCATCAGTCCTGGTCCGTGGCAAGCAATTGTAAAATTGTTATTTGTGAAACAATTAAAAAGGAGTCCTTCATGTTATTTATTCTAATAGAACACTGTCCAAGAGAACTTTCTGTGATGATGGGTGTGTTCTATACGTGCTGTCCAATAGTGTAGGCACTAGCCCTTTGTAGGTATGAGCCCTTGAAAATAGCTGTGTAATCAGAACTTCTAATTTTCTTTAACTTAAATTAATCTACATTTAAATTTAGATAGCCATATTTGTCCATTAGCTACCTTAGTGCAGGTAGCTAAGGATAGTACAGGTCCAGTTTACTAGGGCAATTTTAAGCAATAGATCTTCTTTCTTTGTCCTTTCCTATCTTTTCTCACCCAAGAAATTTGACTAATAAAATCTATTAGAAATGTTGTGTCATCTAGAATGTACCACAGAAGTAGTAGTAGATTTGCATTTTTCACAGATGACACTAGGTGGATGTTATTTCACCTTCCTTTGGTCCTAACAGTGAGAGTAAAGACTAGGAAGAGGACTCACGAGGTCCATTGACCTTGATGCCTCCTGGAAGTGTTTTAACTTTGGAACTGTTGAAGATGTAGGAGCAGAAGACTGTAGCTTTTTGCACGAAGTCGGAGTCTAGCTCATCATCATGTAGGGTCTCAAGCTGGCCTAGATTCTTCCCGTGAGTGGGCCGATCAAAAGTAAAGCATTTCTTCTGTGGGAAGAACTTCCGGATACAGAGTCGAGGAAAATTAAAATCTTTATCCTTTTGATCGTCAACTGGAAAAGGACAAAAAAGGACTTTGCTTAATATAGGGTCTTGGGAACTTTATCTATAAAGGACCAAACAGTAAATATATCAAGCTTTGAAAGTCAGAAGGTCTGTTTTCCAAGTACTTAATTTGGCTATTAGAGCATGAAAGCAGCCATAGATAATCTACAAATGAATGGGCATAGCATTAATCCAATAAAACTCACTTATGAGACAGCTGGAAGGCTGTATTATCCATCATTTGCCTGTGGCCATAGTTTGCCAACCACTGGACTAGTTCACTGTTATGCTTTAATCTGTTTTCTCTTTTTTAGTATATTTTACTGATTATGCTATTAGAGTTGTCCCATTTTATTCCTCCCCTTTATCTCCCTCTGCTCTGCACCCTCTCCCTGTACCCCCTCCTTCTAGCATCCCCTCCCCCTTAGTTTATGTCCATGGGTCATCCATATAAGTTCTTTGGCTTCTCCATTTCCCATACTATTATTAACCTCCCCCTGTCTATTTTGTACCTACCATTTATGCTTCTTATTCCCTGTACCTTTCCCCCCATTCTCTCCCCATCCCCTCCCCACTGATAACCCTCCATGTGATCTCCATTTCTGTGATTCTGTTCCTGTTCTAGTTGTTTGCTTAGTTTGTTTTTGTTTTTAGGTTCAGTTCTTGATAGTTGTGAGTTTTTTTGTCATTTTACAGTTCATAGTTTTGATATTCTTTTTCTTAGATGAGTCCCTTTAACATTTTATATAATAGGGCTTGGTGATGATGAACTCCTTTAACTTGACCTTATCTGGGAAGCACTTTATCTGCCCTTCCATTTTAAATGGTAGATTTGGTGGATAGAGTAATCTTGGATGTAGGTCCTTGCCTTTCATGACTTCAAATACTTCTTTCCAGCCCATTCTTGTCTGTAAGGTCTCTTGTGAGAAATCAGCTGACAGTCTGATGGGAACTCCTTTGTGGATAACTGTCTCCTTATCTCTTGCTGCTTCTAGGATTCTCTCCTTATCCTTAATCTTGGGTAATTTAATTGTGATGTGTCTTGGTATGTTTCTCCTTGGATCCAACTTCTTTTGAACTCTCTGAGCTTACTGGACTTGCATGTCTAGTTCCTTCGCCAGATTGGGGAAGTTTTGCTTCATTAATTTTTTCAAAAAAAGTTTTCAATTTCTTTTTCTTCCTCTTCTCCTTCTGGCATCCATATGATTCAGATGTTGAAACAATTTAAAGTTGTCCCAGAGGTTCCTAAGCCTGTCCTCATTTTTTTGAATTCTTGTTTCTTCGTTCTGTTCTGGTTGAATGTTTATTTCTTCTTTCTGCTCCAAATTGTTGATTTGAATTCAGTTTCCTTCCCTTCACTGTTGATTCCTGACATATTTTGCTTTATTTCACTTTGTATAGCCTTCACTTCTTCCTTTATTTTGTGGCTGTACTCAGTCATTTCTGCAAATATCCTAATTACCAGTGTTTTGAACTCTGCATCTGATAGGTTGGCTGTCTTTTCATTGCTTAGTTGTTTTTCTGAAGTTTTGATCTATTCTTTTATTTGGGCCATATTTCTTTGTCTCTGTGCACCTGTTACATTGTAAAGGGCAGAATCTTAGGTATTCACCAGGGCCAGGCAACCTTCTTTGCTGCATTGCGGAGCTGTCTGTGGGGAAAGGGTCAGAGAAGGAATAATGTTGCTTGCTTGGCTCTCACCCTGCTTTCAGTCACTTTCCTCGATTTCCACAAACAGATTGGGCCCTTTCAGGTGCTGATCATTGGGTGGGTGGGCTTGTGTACATTCTAGGATCCTGTGGGCCCCTCAAATGGACCCCCCTTGAGATTAACAGTTTCTCCCACCATTGGAACTCCCATAGGTTTTTACAGTCAGAGGTTTTGAGGCTTATAGTTTCTGACCCTGGAACCATGGGTTGTGTGGTCTGTCTCACTCCCCAGTTGTTTCTCCTGGCTTATCTGCACGTGTATGTGGGATATCATGGTCCACCAGCTGCTGCTTTGCAGCACGTCCCTCTCTGCTGGGTGCTCATCTCTGCCCCCTCCTACCAGTCTGGATGAATACTTCTTTAACTCCTTGGTTGTTGGACTTCCATACAGTTCAATTTTCTGGCAGTTCTGGTTGTTTTCTGTTTTTTAAATTGGTTGTTTATCCTTCTTTTGGTTGTGCAAGGAAGTGAAGTGTATCTATCCCTCCATCTTGGCCTAATCTATTTTCTTTAAATAAATGCCCACTCTTCTTCATATTCATTGGCTAATTACAGCATCACAAGCCCTAAGCAGGGACATAAAATTCATTGTATCATAGCACAGGGAGAGCTGAAAAAAAAGCGAAGCTTATTCTTAGAATGAGAAAAAAGACAATTCAATGTCAAATCTACTAATTCAGGTACTAAACAAGCAGGCATTAATTTTTAGTAATATACAGCTGAGGAGAAGTAGAAAACTATAAATATTGGAAAACTAAGTAGAAAAAAATTTAAAAAGTGGTAGTTGCTAGTGTCTTGTCCTTCCCAATAACCAATTCTAAGTCCCCTTCACCTTTCCTAAGTTTGAGTGAATTCTCCAGGTACTCATCCGCTGTGATGCGTTGTCCATTTGCTTCCAAGTCTAGGGAAAAGTCCCTCAGTGTCCACACAAAATCTGGAAAGAAGCGTATGAAGTCAGCAGAATCCTCAATCTCATTTGCACCAGGTGAAGATTTTGCCCGTATTCGATCTGTCATTTCTGTCACATAGCTGAGTAGCAAACTAAGGAAAACTGGTGTAAAAGAACAGTGCCCCTCATCCCACATTAGTCCCACATATTCAAAACCTTTGTTTCTAACCCAAGAGTCAATTCTTCAGTAGGCAATTAGGATCTTTCTTTTGCCCTTGAATTATTTTTTTACATTTTCTCTTTTTGTGCTTGATTCACCAGGATTCACATTCACATAGCTTGTTTTTTAACAGGTCTCCCTCTGATTTTGATGCCGTTCTTGACCACAAAAAGGATACTGCAGCTGGTCCATGGCCTGCTGGTTGATGGTCCCCATGCTGTTGTACACAAAGGTGCTGCTCAGCAGTATTGCGAGAGCAAAGATCCAGGAGTCGTTTTGGTTGTCACCCTGGAAATCAGAACACGTTTGGGCCAGGATTATGTTTCATTCTCATGGCACTTTCCAGATCAGCAGTAGTAAAAGGATGCTCATTTAATGAGTGTTTGTCTGTGTGTTTTTTTTAGATTAATGACCTATAAGAGGAAACCAAATCCAAATGAAAATGATTGTTAATAGGACTTGGACTTTGAATAGTTTTCTGATTACTGATTTTGGTGTACACTGATTCTCACTAGATCCTCTTATGATCATTGGCAGATAATTGTGAAACAAATAGTCAAGCTTGGTAGACATTCTAGGCCTTAAGTGTAATTTTTATTGAATTTTCTCTCTTTTACAGCAATATTGACATATAATAGCAATAATATGTATAGTTATTTTATTGAACAATTATTATGTACCTAACACTTTCCATTCTTATTAAATATTCAAATATTCCAAACAATATTATGAGGCAAATATAGATTATTTATCTGTTTTATAAATGAGAAAGCTGAGGTTAAAAGAGGTAAAATAATTTGTTAAGGCAACTGTGTTAATGACAGAGTTTAAGTTTAAACAGTATAGGACTTTTGAACATAAATCTTTAACTAAAGCTCTCTGCAGTATAAGAGTCATGGCATTGATTTTTTTATACTGCCTGTATACATCTGGGTTAACTGGCTTAGCTTATAGCCTGTTGTTAGTAACTAGACCACTATCTATTGACGACTATGTGCTTCTTCTGGGATTCTGCCTTATGAATATTTTTCTGACCTCTGATTGTAAAACTTAGTCTCATAAAACATAAGCAGAAATGAAAAAAGCATAGTTTGGTTCAGTGCAAGCTCTTATTTGAAGAAAAGTTAAATAGTGTAGAGGATATCCAAATATGAGGGGCTTGTCCCCAAACTGAATCTTCAATACTTACCTTCTCTACATCTCCCAGGCCCTCAGTGTCAAGCAGCACGAGGGTGTGGTCTGCCTTTTCAGGATGAGGCATACACCACATCCAGATTCCCTTGGTGTGAGACTGCACCGTGGAGCCCAGAGAGAAGCCTGCCTCGGGGAGAGGAGGTGAGAGGGAGTGGAGTTTTAATAGCAGATGTGTCTTGAAACTGAGATAAGAGTTAACATATTCAAGGAGAGAGAACCAAAACCACAACCAGTATTAATCTGAATCTTACTTACAATTAGAGAAATAGGGAAAATTGAATATCCATTACATGAAAACATTCAATACCTTTTTATGATTAAAAAACAAACAAACCCAGGACTAGAAGGAAACTAACTCAACATAGTAAAGGCTATGCATGAGAAACGTTCAGCCAACATCGCAGTCAATGGTGAAATACAGAAAGCTTTCCTTCTATAAAAATTAACCAAAGTAGTTCAAGGAGCTACATGTAAGAGCTAAAACTATAAAACTCCTAGAAGAAAAAATATGGGAAAAGCTTCATGATACTGGATTTGCCAATGATTTCTTGGATATGACAGCAAAAGCATAAACAACAAAAAGAAAGTAGGTAAGTTGGACTTCAAGATTAAAACTTTTGTGGATCAACAGAGTTTAATATTTATCCTACAGAGTAAGGAAAAATGTTTTTCACTTATGAATCCATTAAGGGATTGATATCGAGAATACACAAGTAAGCAAAATATAACCAGAAACATTGAATTAAAGAACAAACTGACAATAACCAGAGGGGAGAGGGGAAAGCGATAATGGGGGGGAAAAGAGGGGAAGGCCCATCAAGGAGCATGTACACAGGCCACGTGGACAAAGCCAAAGGGGGGTAGGTTTGAGGGTGGGAGGCAGGGATGGGTGGGGGTGGGGGGCCGAGGTGGACAACCATACTCGAACAACAATGAAAAGAGAAAAAAAGAATAATAACAACACTAAATTAAACACAAAAAAGAAATCCTACAGTGCAACCCCAGAAAACAAACAACCCAATTAAAATTTTTCACAATTAAAAAAATGAGGAAAGGACTTGAATAAAAAATTTCTTAAAAGAAAAAATACTAATAATCAATGAACACATAAAAAGTTGATTAGCATCACTAGCCATTAGGGAAATACAAATCAAAACCACAATGACATACTATTTCACACCCATTAGGATGACCAATATCAAAAAACAAAATAACAGGTATTGGCGAGAATGTGGAGAAATTAGAATTCTGTGCATTTCTGGGAGAAGTGTAAGATGCTGTAATTGCTGTGGAAAATGATATGGTGATTTCTTTAAAAATTTAAAGCATATACTTCCAGGAAAAGAATAAAAATTTATGCTTTTAAAAAGAGAAATTAAGACAAAGTGAGAAGAGACAGTGAGTTGACTCAGATTCAGATAAGAGCAGAACTATAGATTGAAAGTTAGCTTTCAGTATTCCTCCCATCTCCAACTTTCTCTCCTTGCAACACCATACTCAGTGCTGGGAGTGTGTGTGGACAGAGGGATCTGGAAGAGCTGCTCTGGTGTCACTCACCCTTGGTCTTCCCAGCCAGCTTGTTCATCAGGTAGGATTTGCCTGTGCGGTAGAGGCCCACAATGGCCACCACGACAAGAGGCTGGGTAATGGCAGACAGGATCTTCAAAGCTTCTGGATTAACTGCTAGTTTCCCATTAGTGTTCTCAATGAGGCACACTGGGGCCGGCATGTGGGTTTCTGAGGCCATGTCTAGGGTGCAACCTTGTCTGCAAGAGAGGAGATGGGATGGAAAACAATTTCTAGTCAGAAGCTGAGCAAGAACTTACAAATGAACTAAAACTTTATTTTCTGCCTTTGCCCTTTGTTCCCAATATGTTTTTAAAATTCCTGTGGCCCCTTTAAGGTTGTCCTATACACTAGTCTACTGGTTTTCTTTACACATAAATGAATTTTGAAATAATTTTATATACAACAGGTTCAAATAGTTTTCATACACAACTTCCACAGCATCTGGAATGTTAATGCTTTATACGAAATTTTAATGTTGCTACAATACTATTAACCAGCGTACATACCTTTTTCAAATTTCATCATTTTTGCCACTAATGTCTTTTTCTGATCCACAACCCAATCCAGGATCTCATCGCTGTCATTGTTTCCTTAGCCTTCTGTCATTTTGGATAGTTCCTCATTTTTTATTTGATCTTTCACAACCTTGATATTTTAGAAGAGAACTGGCCTGTTAGTTTGTAGAATATCCCTCAGTTTGGAAATTCTTTGATGGTTCCCCATAATTATATTTGGGTTATACATTTTCGGTAATGCCATCCAAGTGGGGTTCTGCCAGGCTCAGTGCATTGCATCACGGGATTCGTGATGTCAGTATGACACTGACGCTTTGATGTTAACTCTGACCACTTGCTTCAGGTTGTTTCTGCCAGGTTTTTCTATTGTAAAGTTTCTACTTACCTCTTTGTAACTACAAAATACCATTTGGGAAGATATTTTTGAGATGGTGCAATTATATTCTCACCATACTTTTCTATCATTTTCAATGCTAATTTTAGCATCCACTGACAATGATTTTGCCTGTAGCAGTTATTACTGTAGTGTTTGCCTATGTGTCATTTTTTATTCTCACCATTCCTTTGACATTTATTAATTTGAGTTCTACTATAAAGAGAAGGTGTCCTTTCTGGTCACTTTATTTATTTAGTCATCCAATTATTTAGTTGTGCCTGTATAGTTTCATAGTTATTTATTTTATTCTATGGATTTGAATACTTTACTATCATTATTTATTTTATTGCTTAATTTGCTCCATATTTTTTATTGATACTTTTTGAGGCTGGCTCCCATGTCCTTTTGGCATGCACCCACCATCTTCTGAGCATTTCCTTCTTTCTGGTCCCACAAGGTATCCCACCTAGTATTGCCTCTGATTCAGTACTTATGTCAAGATCTCCTACTAGGTATGTATATCATTTCTAGGCTTCTCAAGGACAAGGTTAAAATATGATGTATATATGTATGTATGTATACATATTAACACAGGTGGACAAATATGTTTCTTCATCTATCCATTTTTATACACAACTTTGACTTCCTGTTTATATTTCTAATTCTAATCTAATACAACAGAATTTATTCAAGCTCTTCTCCTTTTTTTTCTTTTCTCCTTTCTCTTACTATGAGAACTCTGGTTCTCAATATCTGTAATAATTTAATTATTTACTCCATTCTAGTATACATAAAAATAATTTCTAAATTTTAAATTCACACTTCTGTGATAAATAAATCAACTAACTAGAGTACATTATTAGTATGCAATTCTTTGTGTCTTTAGCCTTATGTATACAGTCAGAACACTGTATTCCAAAATTTCTTCATTTGTAATGCAGTCAGATTCATTTGTTACTGTTTGTTTTTCATTTCAGCACCCCGAACATCTTGGTTGATTTTGAATGTATATTTACTTTTTCAGTATGTGAAACATTACATGTTTCTAAGAGTCAGAAATTTCCAAAAAAGTGTACTCAGAGAAATATCACTTCTCCTTCACTTTACTACACCATCTTCATTTTTACCATTCTTTCTATTTTTATTCCCCCTTTCTCCCTCCCCCATAGTCCCTGATATCATTAATTTCTTGTTTATACTTCCTAGACATCTTTTCCACAAATGAACAAATATGTGTCTGTTACCTTACACACATTTTCTGACATGAAAGATCAAACGGTATAGATATTTGGAAATCACTCCATGTCACTTCATAGAAAGCTTTCTCATTTTTTTTAAAGATTTTATTTATTTATTTTTAGAGAAGGAAGAGAGGGAGAACGAGAGAGAGAGAGAGAGAGAGAGAAACATCAATGTGCGGTTGCTAGGGGCCGTGGCCTGCAACCCAGGCATGTGCACTGACTGGGAATCAAACCTGCGACACTTTGGGTCACAGCCCGAGCTCAATCCACTGAGCTATGCCAGCCAGGGTGAAAGCTTTCTCATTCTTTGTGACACTCCTACTCCACTCTGCCTATGGGCCATAGTTTACTCAACCAATCTCCTATGTAAGAGCATTTAGATTGCTTCCAAAATGTTTAAAATTACAAGCAGTGCTGCAATGAATAAGTCTGCTAACCTGTTTATATTTTATTTTGTATTTTAGCTCTTTCTTCAGTATAGATTCCTAGAAGTGGGATTGTTGCATCAAAAGTAAGAACACACCCTTTTGTTATATGTTGCCAAATTTCTTTCTAAAAGGGTGTACCAGATTGCCTTCCCACCAGCTCTTCTTCTACCTCATTTTCCAGAAAATGGGGATTTTTATTGTGTTTCTTATCTTCTGACTTCCTTATAAAATTTCCTTTTAAAGCTTTTTACCTTCACACTTAGATGTTTAAATTGAACAAATGGGGGATCTCTGAGTCCCTGTATGGAGCATCTGGATAAATTTGTGTAAAGTATATACATGTGCCTTGAAACACAAATAGCGCCCTAACCCAGGCTTACCCCCTCTTTCTCCCAAGGCTGTTCCTGGGCAGTGTCTGGGTCCGATGGAGGGACTCAGACTCCCCGGTGGCTTCCTATTCTCACTGTGCTGGAGGCCCCGCAGCTGACTCAGCTCATCCTGGTTACCCACTCAGTGGTTCTTCTTCTTTGCTTTGCATCTGCATTTACATGTTTTTCACCCAAGACTTGATATCTTAGATCTTACCCTAACTCTGTTGACTTCTTTACTCAGTTTTGTTATAGACTTTGACCCCCTGTGTTTTCAGATTGATTCTTTCCTATTTCCACCTATCTGCTTGCATAATACTTTTAATTATTTTAGGGAACAAAGCTCCAATTATGAAACATTACTTTATAAATAAATCAAATTTTGTTTTTTCTCTAAACTCTGTTCTATATAATTTATTCAAACAATTATAGACATGACCAGAGCTTGATGATTTGATAATTTTAATAATTTTATAAATTTAAAAGGAGTGAAAAGTCTTATTTTAAAGTTGGTTCCCTCTGACTCGCTCTTGTGGAGGGCTTACGTCTATCAGAATGCCAGTTTTGACTGCTCTGTGGCTTCCTATCTCTCCAGGGGAAGATGCAAAGAAAGGCTTTTTAAAAAATTAAAATAGAGTTAATATACAATATTATATCAGGTTTTTGTATGATTAGGACCCATTTTCTCTTACAACAATGGCCCACAGGGACTGCTGACAAGCAGATGTTCTGTCTATAACATAATTTCATAAAATGCGAATCATTCAACAACTGCCTCAGAAAAATAGGGGCTGTACAAAGGTTTTATCAGCTCCTGAATTACAAAAACTTGTTACCTCTTTTTGCAGACTCCAAGTTGCCCAACTTCTACTTACCTCGCATATAAAAGTTTATAATAAAGAATTAAATGGAGTCTGAACTTTAGTCAGTGGGTTTTTATCAAAGATAAATGTAATTTCAGTGTCAAAAAAGAGATAATCTTGGAACATTCCTGACTCACTGTGGGCTCTCCCCTCTGCTGGAACCTCACTGAACACAGAGCTGGAGCGGTGGGGCCCTGAGCTGGCACCCTGCTGCCTGACGGGGTCAGAATTCCAGCTGAACGCCTGTGCCAGCGCCAGCTGAAACCTGTCACTAGAATGGGGCTTTCAGACAAATTAACGTCCCGGCCCGTTGTAAACCTCTTCCCACCCTGCCTCAATCTTACCGGGAGCAGAGATCCTTTAGAGCTGAGAAGACAGCAGCTTCAATGAGAAAGTGTTCAGTGCTTCGCCTCTTCTCTTTTCTTCTGAGTTTTACTGCACTGGATTCTCTCAATTTTCTCTCTCACTGACAATTTGGCCTTTTAGTTTTTTACCCCTTCGATGTCCTGGAACTTTCTGCTTTTTCTTCAGAGACCTAGTGGCTACAAACCAAAACTAACGATCAACTTCGGCAATTAAATAGACTAAAGCTGAAACTGAAAACACTGAGACCAGGTTAGGCAGCCACCCAGGAAAACAACTGCTGAGAGCTCTGCTAGAGAGAAGGTGTGACAGTTGTCTCAACTGGAATCCACAAAGTTTATCATTAGAGACTGCCTGCAGTACAAATAAAGTGCCCACTGGAAAAATTAACATAGAATTGACCCTTGAACAACATCAGTTTGAACTGTGTGATTCTGCTTAAGTGCAAATGTTTATATTTGTAATATAAATATGAATAAAAATCATCTTTACCTTAAATAATACCTACTCTTTATTTGGAGAAAAAGTTACATATAATGTACTGAGAGAATTGAAATCAGTGAGTGAACTAAACAAATTCTAATACTAAAGCTTTGTATGATGCTCATTTAAAATATTATCTAACGTCATTTGCCTATCTGGGAAATAGAGGTCCAGTGGGGATCACATAAAACTGTTATAGGCAGAAATGATGGTCTTTTAAATGAATAGTCCTGGGTGAATCAGGTATTTTTAGGAAAAACAAGAAAATGACTCCTTGCTTATACCATGCAGAAAAAAGCAATTCCAGGATTGTAGAATTAAATATAAAAAGCAAAAGCATAAAGCCTTTAGAAAACAATTTGGGAAGCTCATTTCTAAGTATTTGAAAATAGGGAAAGACTGTTAGAACACAAAATGTACCAAACACAATTGTAAAGACTGGCAAATTTGACTATATTAAAATTAAGATATTTTCTTCATCACAAGACACCATTTATAAAGAAAAAGGCAAGCCACATATGTAAGAAAACATAAAAAGACAAATGACCCATATACAGAACATATAAATAACTCCACAAAGACAGAATACTCAGTAGAAAAATGGGTATGAACTTAGGCACTTAGAAAAGAATATGTCCGAATGGCCATGAACACTAGAAAAGGATCTAACATGGATCATAAAAGAAATGTGAGTGAACATCACTCTGATATTCCAGTGCTCATCTATTAACATGGCTTAAATTAACAACACTGCTAGTTCCAAATGTTGATATCTTATTTACTCAGGGTTGAGTTCATTTTGTGATATTTCATCTACTGTTTACATTTGTTCTAAGCAATTTTTTGTTCTTATATCGCACATACATTTTTTAAAAAAATTAATCTTCTGGGAGCAGTCTTTGCACTAATAAAAAGGCCATTTGGGCTATAATCATACATGTGTTCTCCCCAATAGAAAGAAAACGCAGTGAACATGCCCTGCACTGCTGCTTCTCCAAGGCCGTGGACAGCTGATGATATTTTGAGCCCTTTGTGAAATAATTGGGAAACTGAAAGTCTGATCCAAAATTACCCACACTTCCAGGAAGTGTAGGCTCAGGTCCCAAAACAACCAGTGAGTGTATGGATACAGTACAAGGTTATTTTAAGCTCTAATCTGAAAGAAATTGGACAAGGATGAATCAGTTCTTCCTGTCTCTTTGCCTTCTCCAGTTTAACTGTCTGATTAATATTTTGTCAGTGATAAAGTCTATACTTTATTCCCATCTTTTTCATGAATGTAAAATTCTGTTTAATTCAGGACAAATTTGGAAACTTCATTTTCTGTTAATTGGAGACTGAAAGTGAAAGTAAGGCAGGGCTACTTTGAAATAGGATTAATACTGAGAAATCAGGTGCTCCTTTTTCTGACCAATGAAGTCTATTGTTCATTTCAGCTGACAAAAAATAGTTCCAGGAATATTTGGATCATCTTGTAAATTGTATAAAATGTGAAGGTAAATAAAGATGAATTTTTTTTATGCTTATAACCTGAAAAAAAGCCTATTTGCATGTCCTCTTTTAGAATGTTTCCTTGGAAACAATCAGCCAGTGCCTTCTTTGGGTTTTTGTTTTTTGTAAACTTCTGAATTTAATAAAACTCTCTAGGGATTAAATAAAACCATTGTCAGCTTTACAACTCCAGGTGTCCAGGCTTCATCCTTCTTTTGTAGTATAAATACCCAGAAAGCTAGCACCCCAGGCTTCCTGACAACTTGGAAACTTAATTCAGGTAAGTATCCTGGCTGTAACCATTTCTTCTCAGGGAAAAATGTTTTATTATGCTTGTGGATGACAGTTGTTAATTAAACAGTGGCTACCTCAATTTTCAGTGAGCATAGTGTGCACTCTATAAAAGAAGGGACAGAAAGTTAAGGATGAAACAGCAAATTCTGCTTTCAGCCCTCTTATGAAAAAAGAAGCAGGTTACCAATAATCCAAGGAAATACATTAGGTACCGGCTATAAACAGTACAGAAGGATTTTATCTGCTTGGATATATGAAGAGAGTAAAATTTCATCCTGACTTTCTAGTCACTTTCATCTATCTGCATGCATGTGCTTGGCTCTGCTTACTCAATACTAAAATTGACTTCTTCTTTTCTATATTTTTATGAAGAGGCTGATTTTTGTTGGTAAATCTTTTAATTCACCAACAATATGAAACACCTGAATTTGCTGCCTTCCCTCCAAACCCCTTTCCAGATGAACTAAAGTAATTATCTGTAGATAAATTTGGCTATGCTGGTTGAAAATTATTCAATTTATGGTATGTATAAAATTAATCTATTTATAAAAAAACTTATAAAGCAGTAATTATTATATAAAAGCCCAAAAGCATAATAAATGCTTTTTTGAACTACAGGAGGTTAATGAGGCTTCATTCAACCAAAATAGTTTTTCACGTTGAATTCCATGAAGGGTGGTCTAACAGGGGTGTCCAGCATTGTGGCGTCTCTGCACCACACTGGAAGAAGAGCTGTTTGGGGCCACACATTGAATACATCGCAACATGTAATAAGAAGAAATCTCATAATGTTTTAGGTAAATGTATGACTTTGTGTTGAGCCACATTCACAGCCATCTTGGGCTGCATGTGGCCCTCAGACTGGACACTGCTGGGCACTACAAACATCTTGTTTGAGAAATAGTGGTTTTTGTTATTATTATTATTATTTTTTAACAGCTAGCAGACTCAGCTATGGGGCCTAGTGAAAATACTCAGACAGGAAAAGTTCTATCTTTTAACACCCTGCTACACAAACTTTGGTGAAAGTTGGCCTCCATCAGGTGCTCACAGGACAGTGAGGGTGGGGCAGGCAGGCTGGGCATTCCACAGTTCAAGGTGGAACAGCAGTGCCTACAGGACAGAGACAACCCTTGCTTTTTCCAGGAGACTTGAACTAAACTGCAAGTAATAGGAGCCGATCAATGAGACAAAAACAAAAGATAAAGAAGGAAAGAACCCACGTGACAGTGTGCAGTCTGCTAAAACTGGGAGTGGAACAGTGATACTAAGGCAAACCTGGCACTTCAAGCCTTACATAAAGAACAATGGAATTGTAGGACTTCACTGGAGAAACTGGAGGCTTGTGGTACCCTGAAATTAGCCATAGAAAAAAGCACTATGGATTTTGCTAAAAAGATTAAAAATTGAACTGCCTTATGACCCAGTAATTTCACTTCTGGAAACTCACCTGAAGAAAACTGAAATACTAATTCAAAAGAATATTTGAACCCCTGTGTTCATTGCAGCATTATTTACAATAGCCAAGATTGCCAAGATTTTAATCTTTCCAAGATTAAAAATTAACCTTTAACTTATGACAGAGTTCTTCCTTCATAAGGGTGGAGAAAAAACTATCTTCTGTTAAATTGATGAGGAAATGAGTCCTCCTCCTCCTGAAAACTACTTTTGCACTTACACTTCACACCACATGTGAAAATCAGTTTTCAATGGATTATAGACCTAAATGTGAAAAGTAAAATAATAAATACTTTCACATGAGAGAAAGCATTCTTACAGAACACTCCCCATTGCTATCCATACAAGTAAAATATTGTTTGACATTAAAATGAAAAACTTCTTGTAATGGAAACACCATAAAATGGCTTGAAGCAAGTCATGGAGTGGGAAATGACATTTACCAATCACTAGACAACAAAAAGTCATTTTCAGACTATATAAGAAGCTGCTAAAAGTCAAGAGAAGACAGACAACCCAATAAAAAGAGACATCAACAAGGCTTTCACAAAAAAGTAAAAAGTAGCAAACAAGCATATGAAAGGTGTTCCACTTGATTGGTATGAGAAATATGCAAATTAATGTCTCAGTGAGCTACCAGCACACAGACACTGTAGTAACAAAAGTTAAAAATTCTGATGTAGAGGGCAGTCACATGATGCTGGTAAGTAGGCATGTGGCTGCCGAGAGTGTGCAACGATGTCAAATCTGAATCTAAAAAGGCTGAAGACACACATCCTCCACGACCTAGGAATCCCACCTCAGGGTTGGTTACACAAGGGGATTTTATACATATGTGCACAGGTATACATGTGCAAAAATATCTTTAATAACACCTTATTCAAGATAAATCTGAAAATCCAAATGTGTATCAAAAATTGCTTTGATCTCCACACAGTACCATATAGAGAGCCTGCACCTACACACAACCGACCACATAGGTGAGTTTTATAAATATTTTACTGAACAAATGAAACAAGATACAAAAGAATTCATAAAATGTAATTTTTCTTATATAAAGTTTGAAAGCAGGCCATACTAGGTTATGTTATTCAGGGCCTCATGTCTATATGATGAAATCTTAGAAAAGAATTATGACGATTGTGGGATCGATCAGCTTCACAGGGCTGTCAGAGGTGTAATATGTTCAACCTCTTTATGGATAGTCAATGTTAGGATACTCAATTTCTGTACCTGGCAGCAATTTAGGTATCATTTGATAATGATAAGTATGTTTATTTTGTGTACTTTATATTTTATGCATGCTTCTATATATGTTATACTTCATAATTTTGAAAAACAGGAGAAGGGTATGTAATTATAAAAATATTGCTTTGAAAAAAAGCAAAAATTGAGTTGTAACTGATTGAGCTATGGGGTTGAGATTTTTTTCCCCCTGTTTCTTTTCCTTTCTCACTTCCTTTCTATTATTCCTTAAATTGGAAATATTCATTGTTGAGGAGAGGAATTCTATCTCTGGAAAGACAACATAGATGTACTTTTCCTTATTTCTCATGCCAAGTATAACAACAACAAAAAAATCTTGACTATTTAATGTATAAGAAACATTAAAAGGCTCTTGAAGATGAAGATTAGACATGTCCTACTTTGAGTGCTGGAAAAGCCAAAATCTGAGAAATATCCATAGGATCTGAAATAAAAAGTCCAATAAAAGCACATTTTTATTTTCTGGCTCAAAGGCCTGGAAACAGGCAACCTAGCAAGACAAAGAAAATTCTAGACAAAAAAACAACTTTATTCCAGCCAAACAGCACAGTCAAATCTGAGGGCCAACCCCCAGCTTCCCATACGGCAAGGAAAGGTCTACCTACACTTCTGCCTTCACCATACTGCAAATAGGTGCTCCTACCCAGCCTAGTGGGTGCCTGAGAAGGTCCATGGGGAATTTGGACTCTCATTTTCATCACATGATTGTAACAGGGTGCAGCCAAGAGGGGGGCCCCAAACAGGGATTCGTAATGGGGTCCAGAACTCAAGATGTTCAGGAAATATTAGAAAAATATATAGGATGTCCTCCCCACCCCCCACAAGGCTGACCAGGGGGATAGGACACATGGACCAAGGCCATTGAGAGCTGTGTTGGACAGCAACAGCTTTGCAACTAACCTCGGGCATGGTCATTTAACATATCTCTAACCTTTAACTGGTTTCATGGATATGTTAAAGAGCTGTGGCCATGCTTTCAGCTAGGGGGATGGAAGTGACTTCCACCCAAGATGTAACTGGGAGGCAGCTTCCCCCGATTACAGTGCCTGTGTGAGGGTTTAGAGGTTGGCTCCATGCCATGGGGCCACACCTGCCCAGATTTACGATGGCAGCCCAGTAAAGCTGGAAGAATACAGGGATGCTGGCAGGTGTAACTGATTGTAGGAGGAGTCAGAAATGGGCTGCAGAGGAAGATTGGCATGGGGATTTAAAACCCAGGCCAGCAGCTATGCAAGGGAGAACCCAACAGCCTTGGGGTGCTCCCTTTTTCCACATGGCTTAGGAAGCAGGACAGACTTTGCCTGGAAGAAAAGGAGTGAAAGGACCCTTGCTGGTGGGCCATGAGAAGGTGCTACATGGCTTTGGATTAACTGGAGATCATGGCGGCGACACAGATGATGGTGCTGGGAGCCTGAATCATGGACTTCTACTTCTTTTCCTGAGATACATTACCCCGGAGTGGGCGAAGGGGAGAAGGAAGGACTGTGTGCGTTTGTGGGTATTCTAAAGGACTTTAGTATTTTAATGAAGACATTTAGTCACTACTGTAAATCTGTATAGCTTTAAATAAATAATTTCTTTCCTTTTCACAAATCTCTGGCATTGAGAAACATCTTTCCTCTGGTGGCGGGCCAGCGAACCTAGTATGAGGGGGACCCCCAGAGAAAAGGGGGGATCTTTCATATAGTTCAACCCCCCATTGGGTCTGTTCTGTAACATGACCGTGTAGCACCCTCCTCTCTTCTAATGGGTGTGGTGCCAGAGAAGGCCTTGTGGACAGTGAACAGGCAGGACTTTCATGGGTATGGAGGCCACCAAACATGAGTACCAGTAGAACCCATGTGAGAAGCAATAATAAGGGACTCCTCTCCTCCTCAGCCTGAGTGGTATCAGCAGCAACTTCATAGGGAATACCAGTCTACTAAGATGAAAATGTAGGAGGATTTCCAATTCACAGGTTAAATACTTAAAGTACAAAATTATCTTCCTTCTTTTTCTATTTTATTTTAATCATTGTTCAAGTACAGTTTTCTTCCTTTTACTCCCAATCCAGCCCAACCTCCCAACCCTCCCCACTTCCCTCCCATTACCACCCTCCCCCTAGTTTTTGTCCATGTGTCCTTTAAGTTTGTTCCTATAAACCCTTCCCATTGTCCCCTGAAATTCCCTCTTCTCTCCCCTGTGGACACTGTCAGCCTGTCCTCTATTTCAGTGTCTTTGGTTATATTTTGCTTGTTCCTTTGTTTTGTTGTTTAGGTTCTTGTTAAAGGTGAGATCATATGGTATTTGTCTTTCACTGCCTGGCTTGTTTCACTTAGCATAATGCTTTCCAGCTCCATCCAAGCTGTTGCGAAGAGTAGGAGCTCCTTCTTTCTTTCTGCTACATAGAATTCCATTGTGTCAATGTACCATAGTTTTTTGATCCATTCATTTACTGATGCGCATCTAGGTTGCTTCTAGCACCTAGCTATTGTAAATTGTGCTGCTATGAACATTGGGATACATAGGTTCTTTTGGATTGGTGTTTTAGTATTCTTAGGATAGAGTCCCAGCAGTGGAATTGCTGGGTCAAAAGGCAGATCCATTTTTAGTTTGCTGAGGAAGTTCCATACTGCTTTTCAAAGTGGTTGTACCAGTCTGCATTCCCACCAACAGTGCACTAGGGATCCCTTTTCTCTGCAACCTCTCCAACACTTGTTGTTTGTTGCTTTGTTTATGATAGCCATTCTGACTGGTATGAAGTGGTATCTCATTATGGTTTTAATTTGCATTTCTCTGATAGCTAGCGATATTGAACATCATTTCATGTGTCTTTGGATTTTCTGTATGTCCTCCTTGGAGAAGTGTCTGTTCAAGTCCTTTGCCCATTTTTTAATTGAATTCCTTGTCTTCTTAGAGTGTAGTCATGTAAGTTCTTTATATATTTTGGAGATTAAACCCTTGTCTGAGGTATCATTGGCAAATATGTTTTCCCATACAGCTGGTTCTCTTTTAATTTTGATACTGTTTTCTTTAGCTGTGCAGAAGCTTTTAATTTTGATGAGGTCCCATTTGTTTATTCTTTCCTTTATGTCCCTTGCTCTAGGGGACAAGTCAGTAAAAAAGTTTCTGCGTGAAATATCTGAAATTTTCCTACCTACGTTCTCCTCTAGGACTTTAATGGTGTCACATTTTATATTTAAGTCTTTCATCCACTTTGAATTTATTTTTGTATACGGTGTAAGTTGGTGCTCGAGTTTCATTTTTTTGCACGTGGCTGTCCAGTTCTCCCAACACCGTTTGTTGAAGAGGCTATTTTTACTCCATTTTATGTTGCTGCCTCCTTTGTCAAATATTAATTGACCATAGAGACTTGGGTTTATTTCTGGGCTCTCTGTTCTGTTCCATTGGTCTATGTGCCTGTTTTCATGCCAGTAGCAGGCTGTTTTGATTACAGTGGCATTGTAGCAGAGTTTAGTGTCAGGTATTGTGATCCCTCCTACTTTACTCTTTTTTCTCAAAACTGCAGCAGCTATTCGGGGTCATTAATGATTCCATATAAATTTTTGAAGTGTTTGTTCTATGTCTGTGAAATACACCATTGGTACTTTAATAGGAACTGCATTGAATGTATAAATTTCTTTGAGTAGTATGGACATTTTGATATTAATTCTTCCAATCCATGAACACGGTATATGTTTCCATTTGTTTGTGTCTTCCTTGATTTCTTTCTTCAGTGTTATGTAGTTTTCTAAATACAGGTCTTTTACCTCTTTGGTTAGGTTTATTCCTAGATATTTTATTTTTTCTTTTTTGCTACTTCAAATGGGATTTTTTCCTTGATTTCTGCTTCTGCTGTTTCATTGTTGGTGTACAGAAATGCCTTTGATTTCTGGATATTGACTTTGTATCCCACAGTTTTGCCAAATTCATTTATTAAGTCAAGCAGTTTTTTGGTGGAGTGTATAGGATTTTCTATGTACATTATCATGTCATCTGAAAACAGTGACAGTTTTGTTTCTTCCTTTCCCATTTGGATGCCTTTTATTTCTTTTTCTTGTCTGATTGCTATGGCTAAAACTTCCAGTACTATATTGAATAGAAGTGGTGAAAGTGGACAGCCTTCTCTTGTTCCTGATCTTAGGGGAAAAGATTTTAATTTTTGCCCATTGAGTATGATGTTGGTTGTAGGTCTCTCATATATGGCTTTTATTGTGTTGAGGAATGCTCCCTCTATTCCCACTTTGCCGAGTGTTTTTATCATAAATGAGTGCTTTACCTTATCAAATGCTTTTTCTGCATCTATTGATATGATCATGTGGTTTTTGTCTTTGCTTTTGTTTATGTGATGTATTATATTTACTGATTTGCGGATATTGTACCATCCTTGCATCCCTGGAATGAATCCCACTTGGTCATGGTGTATAATCTTTTTAATGGATTGTTGGATATGGTTTGCCAGTATTTTGTTGAGGATTTTAGCGTGTATGTTCATCAGTGATATTGGCCTGAAGTTTTCTTTCTTTGTTGTGTCTTTATCTGGTTTTGGAATTAGGATGATGTTGGCCTCATAAAAAGAGTTTGGGAGTCTTCCATCTTTTTGGATTTTTTGGAATAGTCTGTGAAGGATAGGGGTTAACGCTTCCTGAAATGCTTTCTAGAATTCTCCTGTGAAACCATCTGTCCCAGGGCTTTTGTGTGTTGGGAGTTTTTTGATTACTGCTTCAATTTCTTTTGTTGTTATTGGTTTGTTCAGGCTTTCTGCTTCTTTTTCATTGACTTTTGGAAGATTATGTTTTTCTAGAAAGTTGTCCATTTCACCTAGGTTTTCAAATTCCTTGGCATACAGTTCTTCATAGTAATTACTTTCCATCCTTTGTATTTCTGTGGTATCTGTTGCAATCTCTCCTCTTTCATTTGTGATTGTGTTTATTTGGGTCTTTTCTCTTATTTTCTTGATGAGTATGCCTAGAGGCTTGTTGATTTAGTTTATCTTTTCAAAGAACTAGCTCTTGGATTCATGATCCTTAGAATTGTGCTTTTAGTCTCTATGTCATTTAATTCTGCTCTGATCTTGGTTATTTCCTTCTTTCTGCTTGCTCTGGGCTGTCTTTGTTGTTGTTCCTCGAGTTCTTGTAGGCACAGGGTTAGGTTGTTTCGTTGAAATGTTTCTATCTTTTTTAGGTAGGCCTGTATTGCTATGAACTTCCCTCTCAGGACTGCCTGGCTGTGTCCCATAAGTTTTGGGTTGTTGTGAGTTCGTTCTCATTTGTTTCCAGAAACCTTTTGATTTCTTCCCTAGTATCATTCTTGACCCATTCATTATTTAATAGCATGCTATTTAATCTCCATGATCTTGAGTGTTTTTGGTTTTTTTCCTTGGGGTTGGTTTCTAGCTTCAGTCCCTTGTTGTCTGAGAGAATGCTTGGTATGATTTCCATTTTCTTGAAATTGTTGAGGCTTGTTTTGTGTCCTATCATGTTGTCTATCTTTGAAAATGTTCCATGTACGTTTGAAAAGAATGTGTATTTAGCTTCTTTGGGTTGGAGGGCTCTGTATGTATCAGTGAAGTCCATTTCATCAGGGGATTGTTCAATGCCACAATATCTTGTTGATATTTTGTTTGGAAGATATGTCCATTTTTGATAGTGGGGTGTTAAAATCCCCCACTATAATTGTGTTGCTGTCCATATCTTTCTTGAAGTCCTCTAAGATTTTCTTTATGTATTTGGGTGCTCCCACACAATAAATACATAAATACATAAATACATTTGGGTGCACACTATTGGGTGCATATATATATATATATATATATATATATATATATATACACAATATTTATGTCTTCTTGGTGGATCCTTCCCTTGAGTATTATTAAATGACCTTCTGGGTCTCTCTTTATGGACCTTTTTTGGAAGTCTATTTTGTCTGCTATGAGTATTGGTGCCCTGACTTTTTTTTTTCCTGTCCATTTGCTTGGAAGATTTGTTTCTAGCCCTTCACTTTCAGCCTGTGCAGGTCTTTTATCCTGAGGTGGGTATCTTGTCGGCAGCACATATGTGGGTCATTTTTTCTTATCCTTCTATGTCTTTTGATTGGAGCATTTAATCCATTTATGTTTAAGGTTATTATTGATAGGTACTTATTCATTGTCTTTTATGTACGTGTGTTCCTCTCTCCCTCTTCTTTTTCCTTCCCTTCCTTAAAGAAGTCCCTTTAGCATCTCTTGCAGAGCTGGTTTGGTGGAGGTGTGTTCTTTTAGACCTCTTTTGTCTGGGAAGCTTCTTATTTGGCCTTCTATCTTGATTGAGAGCCTTGCTGGGTAAAGTAGCCTTGGTTGCAGGCCTCTGGTTCTCATTACTTGGAATATTTCTTGCCAGTCTCTTCTGGCGTGGAGCATTGTCATTGAGAAGTCACTTGCTAAACTTATGGGGGCTCCCTTGTACGTTACTTCCTGTTTTTCTCTTGCTGCCTTTAACATTCTCTCTTTGTGTTGGAATTTTGCCATTTTAATGATGATGTGTCTTGAGGTGGGTCTCTTTGAGTTCCTCTTGATTGGAACTCTCTGTTTCCTGGATTTGTGGTGACTTTTTCTCTCATCAAATTAGGGAAGTTTTCCATCATTACTTTTTCAAATAGGTTTTCTATCCCTTGCTCTTCCCCTCCTTCTGGTACCCCTATTATACGGATATTATTACATTCCATATTGTCTTGCATTTCTCTTAATCCCTCTCCATTCTTTCTGGGCCTCTTTTCCTTTTCTTGCTCTTCCTGGGTGTTTTTTTCTACTTTGTCTTCCAAATCACTAATCCGATCTTCTGCTTCATCCATCCTGCTTTTGATTCCTTCTACTGTGTTCTTCAGTTCAGAAATTGTAATCTTCATTTCCTCTTGGCCCTTGTTGATAGTTTCTATTCCCTTTTTCATGTTGATATAGTTTGCAATGAGATCCTTGTAGCTTCCCTGTAGATCTGGTAGCTCACTGTGAGTTCATGGAGCTTCCTGATAATCATTGTTTTGAACTCACTATCTGATAGTTGAATTGCCTCTATTTCATTTAGCATTTTTCCTGAGGCTTCCTCCTTTCCCTTCAATTGGGGATTGTTTCTTTGTTTTCTCATTGTTTGTGGGTTTCTTCTTGTTCGCCTCTGTTTCTTAAATTGATCTGTTCTGGTTCCCTGCAATTATGGTGTGAACTTCTGTGGTAGAATACTTGTGAGATTCAGTGGTGCAGTCTCCTTCGTGTATCCTGGTGTTCACAACTTCCCCCTACTCTTTTTTTGTGATTAGTTGGTGGAGTAAGGCAAAATGGTTTAAGACAGCAAGACAGTATACTATGATATTTACATTAGCAGCCAGTAGAGAAGAGATGGGTTATCCTATGGATCCTTATACTGTTAACCGTGATCCTCCACCCCACTAATCATGTTTTAGAAAGGATGGAAAGAAGGTAAGACTCTTATTGGGGACAAAAGGATTGTTAGTTGTATCTAGAAAGCTGTGAGGCTGTGGGAGGTCAGATTCTAAGGTAGGGTTGGAATAAAGATTAGTAAATAGGAGTAGTGTGTAAAAGAATAGAGACAACCCCCACAATAGTATAGGTCAGGAAATTGGAAAGTGGGCTGAGATCAGGTAGGGATGTTGAGTAGTATTTACAATTGTATGAACTAGGTCTTATTTACAGTAATAGTAAAGCAATAGTCTTGTGGCAGAATCGATGAGATCTAGATAACAAGAATAAGGAGTATAGAACCTTGAGAGGTGTATTAATGGAACACAGATGAAGGATAGTAAATTATCAACACACTGTGACTGAGATACCAGGGGGAACCTATCAAATGACAGTATAACTGTGGCAGGAGAAGAAAGTCTCATAAGGTTTCTATTCTGCAGTTTCTTTGATAAACAAGTGCTCTCTGCTCTCTGTAACACCTGCAGGATTTGTCGGGACAAAAGCTGAGTAAAAGTTATTTTTAGGTAAGGAGCCGGCTAGCAGACGTTGCTAGGTAACGTTATCCCAAGGCCGAAATGCTGACCTTTGTTTCTCTTCTGCCTCTGTATGCTCCCTTGCTTTAGCAGATGAATCCCCCTCCCCTTTTTGCCCTGTAACAAGTATTTAAAGGAACTGTGACAAACCTGGATTTGCTCAGAATTTGGAGATTTAACCCTCTGGGCCCCTGGGAAATAAAGTTTGTGCTTCATCATCTTACCCACGTGTGAGTGACTTTTCCGCAACATTTTGGTTCCCTGACTGGGAAGCACACTCACTCAAGCAGGCATTTTGCCTCTAGTGAAGGCGACCGGGGGAGTCAGCGGGGGAGCCCTGCTGCAGGGGAGGACCACATGCTCTGGTGATTCCAGGCTTCTCGGGGCAGAGATTCCTGTGCCGTGTCCCCGACCGCTCTAACACCCTGGCGGAGGGGAGAGACGAAACACGAACTGTTGGAGGCACCAATCAGGAATCGGTGAGTGCCCTAGGGACCTGAGGAGGTACCAGAGGAGGGGGCTGATCACCTCCCAACCGGAAAATTCAGGAGTCTGGGCCAAGACCCAGACCATCGGACTCCTACTCGGGGGAGGAACAGTTAACTTCTGTGTGGCTGTCTGTGTGCCTGTCTGTGTGAATGTGTTTGTGACTCTACGAGCCAGCCAGCTTACGGAGTCTGATTGGGCCCTCGCCTGCAGTTCCTGGGTCGGTCGTATGGCATAACGGTTGTTAACCCAGATTCTGCACGGCAAACCTCTAGCTAAGACCACCTAAGATCCTCGAGAGAGGTCAGGCCAGGCAGGCGTGTGAAAGATCCCCTTACCCTTTGTCTGCGTCATAAGGGAGGGGGACATGGGGGCTGGATCCTCAACTGTCTTAGATTGTATGCTTCAGAATTTTGATCGGTTTCGAGGACAAGATCCCTCGATGAACCCAGGACAACTGGAAATTTTCTGTACCTCTGAGTGGCCCTCTTTTGGGGTAGGCTGGCCCCCTAAGGGCACCCTTAATCTGAGTGTAATTAGAGCAGTTCACCTGATAGTCACTGGGAAGCTGGGACACCCAGATTAGATAGATGGCAGGAGTTAGCTCAGGACATGCCTAAGTGGCTCCAGCAGTGTGCTAAAGCAGCCCCGAAATGTCTAGGCGCTACCGGGCAGAAGAAGAAGTCTGGACCCCAAACCCAGATCCTGGTGGCTAGGAAGGGCCAAAAACATCCAATCTACCAGGGGCACCCCGAGGATGACCAACCCTTCTTTTCACCGCCATATGGGGGACTTCCCACCGCCCTGCTAGGACTAGACACTCCTCCTGCATCAGTGTCACCCCCACCGGAGAAGGCTCCACAAAGGGAGGGGGAGGCCCCGAGAAGGCTCCCAGAAACTGCTCCGTCGCCAATTGCAACCCGGCTAAGGCATCACCAAGCTTATCAGATGCCACTGAGAGAGGCTCAGGGGCACGGGCAGGTGGCAGACAATGGGACATTTAGGCCAGGACCTGTGGTGTTTTATTACCAGCCATTCACTACCACTGATCTCCTTAATTGGAAGCACCACATACCCTCATACTCAGAAAAACCACAGGCTCTGATTGATTTAATGGAATCCATAGTGCAGACTCACCGGCCCACTTGGTATGATTGCCGCCAGCTCCTATTAACATTATTTAACACGGAGGAGAGGCATAAGATTCTGCAGGAGGCCCATCGATATCTTGAAACCCATGCCCCGGCAGGCACTGTCAATCCCATGCAGTACGCCTGAGCGGAGGCTCCATAAATTCAGCCGGACTGGGACCATAATACAGAGCAAGGGAGATTAGCTCTTGACTGATATCGGGAGGCCGTCCTGCAAGGGCCAGAGCCAGAAAACCTACCAACATGGCTAAGGTTTCAAATATAAGGCAAGGGGCAGATGAAAGCCCAGGGGATTTCTTAGAAGGACTAACTGAAGCATACAGAATATACACTCCTTTTGACCCTGAGAGTCCAGATAGCCAGCGAATGGTTAATATGGCTTTTGTGACTCAGTCAGCACCCAATATCCGCAAAAAGCTGTAGAAATTAGAGGGCTTTGCCGGCATGCATGAACATCAGCCAGTTAACAGAAGTGGCAAACAAAGTCTATAACAATAGAGAAGTGGCTGAGACCGCAGCCTTAGAAAAACAGAAAAGAAAAGCAGCACTGTTGGCAGCCGCCCTGGCAGCCCCAGCAGAGGGCCCACAGAAGAAAGGGCAAAAAGGCCATTTTAAAGTGGAAAAAGATCAGTGTGCCTACTGTCAGGAAAAGGGCCACTGGAAGCGAGAATGCCCAAACCAGAAGCAAAGGGAGAAAGGGGGGAATCCGGTGTTTCCCACAGCCCCTGGGATCCACAGTGTGGCAAGTTTGGATACTGAATGAGCAGGATGGGCTCAATGAAACTGGGCCACTGTGAGTCAGCCAATATTTGCATTTGAATGGGAAGATCCCTACACCAGCACTAGGACCCAGTTAACCTGGACCCAGCTACCTCAGGGATTCAAGAACTCCCCCACCAAATTCAGTTGAAGCATTAGCCCAGGACCTGAAGCCTTTCTCAGAGCAGCATCCTAGTCTTGTTCTGCTTCAGTACGTGGATGATTTGCTGTTGGCAGGGCCAGGGAGTTACGACAGGAAGGAACTCGAGCCCTGCTCCAGCTCCTGGCATCAAAAGGCTACCCGGTGTCCAAAAGAAAGGCCCAGCTTTGTCAGAAGGAGGTTTGATACCTGAGTTTCCAAATAAGCCAGGGGTAGAGGGCTCTAAGAATTGAAAGGAGGGCCGTGACTAATCAACAATCCAGCCCAAAGACCAGGAGACAGCTCCAGGAGTTCTTGGGAGCCACAGGGTTTTGTCCAATATGGATCCCAGGGTACGCGGAAATAGCAAAGCCACTGTATCAAGCTCTTAAAGGGGCAGAGACTGCACCATCTAATTGGGGAACAGAGCAACAGGGCACTTTTGAAAAAATAAAAGAACTTCTGGTTAGCCCCCTGGCCCTGAGCTTACCTGACCCAGATAAGCCTTTCTCTCCTTATGTTCATGAAAAGGAGAAAGTAGCCTTGGGAGTTCTGACTCAAGAAGTCAGACTGTGGCCACGCCCAGTACCTACCTCTCTAAGCAACTGGACAACGTGGCAGCTGGTTGGCCACCCTGCTTGCGGGCCCTAGTGGCCGCTGTTTCTCTCCTCCGAGAAGCTGACAAACTCACCCTGGGGCAAGAAATCAGCTTATACGTGCGGCATGCAGTACACAGCCTCCTTGAGGGGCAGGGACATCGGTGGCTAACCAACCCCTGGCTTACTCAGTACCAGGGGATGATACAGGAAAACCCCTGAGTACATCTAACGGTGATGCGCAAAATCAATCCAGACACTTTCTTACCTGCAGAAGCCGGGGAACCTGACCATACTGTAAAGAAATCACGGATCAGATATATGCCAGCCGGCCAGATTTAAAGGACCAGCCATTGGCTGGCGGGGGGGAAGGGGGGGGGGACCTCAACCTGTACACAGAGGGGAGCAGTACTGTAACTGAGAAGGGAGAGCGGATTGCTGGGTACGCAGTAACTACAAAGGACCAAACCCTCGAGGCAGAGCCTCTGCCCTCCGGGTGGTCCGCACAAAGGGCGGAACGTTATGCCCTCATTCGGGCCCTGGAACTAAGTAAAGGAAAGAGGGTCAACATATACACTGACTCCAAGTATGCTTTTGCCACCCTCCACATACATGGGCCATCTATAAAGAAAGGGAGCTGCTGACTGCCAAAGGGAAGGAAATAAACAAAACTGAAATCCTCCGGCTCCTGGAGGCTGTATGCAGTCTGGCTCAGGTTGCGGTAATACACTGCAGGGGACACATCAAGGGCAACAAGGAAAAGGCGGTAGGGAACCGGCTTGAGGATCAGGCTGCTAGGACTGCCGCTAAAAGACGAGACTCCCCAAAGGCTATAGTGGGCCCTTTGCTCAGTTCCCCATTAAGTATTCAAGACTATCAGCCGGCTGAGGAACAATGGGCCAGGCAGAATTGGGCATCCAAAACGTCAGAACGCCTATGGAGGCTCTCTGATGGACGAATTTATGTGCCTCAGAGCCAGGCAGCACAGGTGGTCCAGAATTGTCACACCCTGACTCATCTAGGAAAAACAGCCCTAGAAAACCTGCTCCGAAGGTATTTATGCATGCCCAACCTCGCCGCACTATGTGCCAATGTTGCAGCCAGATGTGTAACTTGTGCAAAGAACAATGCAGTAGGGAACAGTCGGGTCCCACCAGGAATGCAGTACTGGGGGACTCAACCCCTAGAAGACCTGCAGGTGGATTTCACTGAAGTTAAACCAAGCCGGGGATATAAGTACCTGCTTGTCCTCATATGTACCTTCTCAGGTTGGGTCGAAGCATTCCCAACCAGGACTTAAAGGGCCAGAGAGGTAGCCAGAGTTCTACTAAGGGAAATAATTCCCCGACATGGACTACCTCTAAGCCTAGGAAGTGACAACAGACCAGCTTTTATTTCCCAGGTGGTGCAGGATTTAGCAAGACTGCTAAATATAAGGTGGAAGCTGCACACTGCATACCAGCCCCAGAGGTGGGGAAAGTGGAAAGAATGAATAGGACACTGAAAGAAACTTTGGCAAATCTCTGCCAAGAGACCAGGCTGCCCTGGACAGACTTGTTGCCAATAGCTCTGCTCCGAGTTAGAAGCACCCCAAACCAGGCAGGGTATACCCCCTATGAGTTAGTGTATGGGAGGCCTACTCCCATAGTGAGAATAACAGGACCTAGCAATTTACCAGTACAAGGTGAGATAGGACAAAGAAGGTACTTAGAACAGCTAGGAAAGGCCTTAGACCAGATAGGAGAAGCCCAATTAGGGTTTGAACCTAAACCCCGAGGGGGGCCAGCACACCCACACTCTCCAGGGCAGTATGTATGGGTAAAAGACTGGAAAAAGGGGCCTCTCCAACCTGTGTGGACGGGCCCTCATTTTGGTGCTTTTAACTACTCTACTGCCCTTAAAGGTTGCAGGAATCACGCCATGGATCCACCATTCTCGGGTGAAGGCAGCGGCCGGGCCTGAAGGACCAGGAGAAGAAGCCGCTGAGCAGCGGGTACCGGCCTTGAAGCTGCGACGATGGAAGGAGACTTCAGGAGCCCAGGACGTCTGGGAGGTCACAGCCCAACACCAAGATCAAGGACAAATGCCTGGCTGAGTTCCTAGCCTCTATGACCTTGGCGGCAGGTATCTTCGGGATAATACTAGTCTCTGTAAACTCCTAAGGACTAAGGACTCATTGAACATTCTTTTTGGCTGCCACATATTTCTGTGTGATTTCCATTTTGTATATCTAAACTGTTTCTTTTAGCAGATAGCCATTAGCAGAATTCTGGAAATATTATTTTGTGCCCAAGTTTTATCTGGATTAGCTCTAAAGCAGCCATATGTCTGGAGATTCTATGCTAGGGAAACTTATGAAAAAGACAATAATGTCATAACCCATACCGTGGGAAACATGACCTGCCGCAACTCTGGCTGCAAACCCATGTTTTTCGCCATCGGAATCACTGACCTCGAGTCCCTAAAAGGATGGTGGGCTGTCGCCCCCACCCTCTGCATGCTAAAGGATCAGACAGAAGATTATTGCAAAGAGCGGGGAAACAAGTATGGAGGATGTCCATACAAGAGTTGTCGATATCACCCAGGGAATAGATGGGACCAAATAGTTTTTCCAATACGTAACCCTAATGACAAAGACTGGGAAAAGGGAGTAAAAGGAAAACTTTATGTGAATATGTGGCATAGGGGGCCGATTGCAGACATGTTTATTGTAAAGGTCAGAGAAATACAAAACCCTGCTCTAAGTACCATCTATCACATCCAATCAGTCATAGAAGACCAAGAAAAGACACTAACTAGAAACTTGGAAGGTCAAAAAGCAGTAGGACCTTTCTCTTGGATAAAACTAATACAGCAGGGGATGCAGCTACTTAATCTAACCAGTCCAGACAGTTACAATGACTGTTTCTTATGTGCATATCTTAACAGGCCACCACTGACTGCGGTCCCACTGCAACAACCCCTCACTGTTTCAAAGGCTCAGATCCCAGAACCCTTTTCTCTCCAGGGTGTTCCTCTATTCCAGGACTCATCCATTGAAGCGCTGGAGTGCTATGGGCCACCTGTTTCCTGCAATCAGACATTGCCATCCTCCGGATCCATCACCAGCCCACCGGGAACTTTCTTTTGGTGTAACTGGACTCTCTACCGGTCAGTAAATCATAGCATCCCAGCCCTTTGCTATCTCGTGGCCTTAGCCCCCCAGCTCATCCTATATCAATCGGGCGAGTTAAGTACCCTGCTTGCCCAGGAACGTCAGAAGCGAGCAATCTTCCTCCCCTTGATGATCGGGTTAAGTTTCGCCACTTCACTCATCAGAATGGGACTGGGGAGTTCGGGACTACCAGTCAGCCTCCAATCCACTAAGGAGATCTGGGAAGAGTTAAAACAAGCCATGGAGGCCTCTGCACTATCTATGGCCTCATTAGAGAGGCAAATAACTTCCCTAGCTCGGGTGGCCCGACAAAATCGGCGGGCGCTAGATTTACTCACAGAGGAGAAGGGGGGCACTTGTCTTTTCCTACAGGAAGAATGCTGTTACTATGTCAACGAAAGTGGAATAGTGGAGGAGAATATTGGCAAACTAAAGGACATTCGCCATAGATTGGAGAGCGTCAGCTCTCCCGACGGAACCTACTCCTGGTGGCAATCAATCCTTTTTCCTATTTTGGCTCCTATTTTAGGCCCACTTGTCATCCTTTTCCTTGCATTAACTGTAGGACCCTGTTTACTGTGCACAGTAGTGCAACAGATAGAAGCAACGGTGACCAGACAAGCTGCCGCCAAGATCCTTACTCTCCAGAGACACGACTACGGAGGTTACTGCCAACGGAAGCGGAGAGTGAATATGCAGATTACAACAATGATGCTAGAACAGACACCAGTGCTGTGTAGCATCAAAGGGGGGAATGTGGCAGGAAAAGAAAGTCTCATAAAAGTTTCTATTCTGTAACTTCTTTGAGAAACAAGTGCTCTCTGCTCTCTGTAACACCTGCAAGATTTGCCTGGACAAAAGCTGAGTAAAAGTTATTTTTAGGTAAGGAGCCGGCTAGCAGATGTTGCTAAGTAACGTTATCCCGAGGCCGAAATGCTGACCTTCGTTTCGCTTTTGCCTCTGTATGCTCCCTTGCTTTAGCAGATGAATCCCCCTCCCCTTTTTGCCTTGTAACAAGTATTTAAAGGAACTGTGACAAACCTGGATTTGCTCAGAATTTGGAGATTTAACCCTCTGGGCCCCTGGGAAATAAAGTTTGTGCTTCATCTTCTTCCCCACGTGTGAGTGACTTTTCCGCAACATAACCAGCCAAGCAAAGAAGATTATACAGAAGGAAAAAGAATACCAAAATATTATTAAAATAAAAAATGTCGGAAAAGTGAGAAAAAGATAATACAAATTTGCAATAACTTGCAAGATCAAAAAAAAGGGAAAAAAAAGCAGAAGATGGAGTGCAGGAGAGATAAATTTGGAGTGGAAGGAATAATACTAGGATGAATGGAAGATAAACATAAGGGATTGAGAGATATAAAAATAATAAGAATTGAAAAATAAAAAGTCACTTAAAACACAAGATAAAATCAATCAACAACAGCCACAAAAAACAAAACAAAACAAAACAAAACAAAACAAAACAAAACAACCTCTTGTTGGTTTCTAACTGGCCAGACCAGTTTTTCTGATCTTGCTGGCTTCAGCTGGCTGAGGGGCGTTTGAAATGCTTATCACTCTTCCCAGCCAAATCTCAGTAAGTCTCTCAGGTACTATCCCCAGGGCCAATCTGACTTTTCCCTACAGGACCCTGGGCGCTCCCGAGCACACTCTCCAGAGCTCACTGCTGCGGCTCCTGAGACTTTTCAGTTTCAGGATGCAAGTTCCCAGGATTGCAAGGGGACTTGCCCTTCCACAAAATTACACCGAGGTGAGCTCTATGATCTCGGGAAGCACCCGTGACGTTTCGGGATTCACGGTGCCATCTCTGGGGATCGTAAAAGGGCGCGCCCATCCACCAGATTTTTGAGTTTTGGGCTCTAGGAATGCACTAAGTGCCGCGTCCCTTCTGGGTTCACAACGCGAGAGTCAGGATTCCCAAGGGGGCGCACGCTTCCACAGTTCAGCACCACAGGCTCCAGAAACCTGAGAACGCCCACGCCCTTTCCTGGATCCGGGCTGCGATGTCTGGGCTTCCCACCGATCCACACTCCCACCGGGCTGGGGGTGCAGGTGCACTTCCAGGCCACCCCTAGTCCTGCCAGCTGGAGGCACTCACTTCTCCCAGGGCTATGGGTGGGTGTTCACAGTCCCTGGGTGATTTTTTCCCAGTCCAACTGCCCTCTCTGTGCCTTCAAGCCACAAGGTCTCCCCTGGTGTTGCTCAACCCCTGCAGTCTGGGGAGGGAGCAGTGACTCCGCTCTCCCGGGAGCCTTGAGGCAGACCCGGGAGCACCGGGCCTGGGGACTGCAACCCCCCTGGTCCCCACGCTGATCCCTGGGCCCCTTTTGTCCTGAAGCAGTCTCCTTACCATCTGGTTTTTCAATGATTGCTATAATTTTTGATGTCCTGTTTTCAAAAGTGTTTCGGTAACCTAGGCCACTTGCTCTGTTCCTCCACTGATCCGAGAGTTTCCCTCCTCTTCACAGAAGCTGAGAATCACACTGCCTACAGTAAAGCAGCCATCTTTGGAAGGCCTATCTTCCTTCTAAATATAGCATCCGGTAGTTATAAATACGACAAAGATGAAAGGGTCTCTTACGTCACTCCCTGAGAAGCGCTGACATTCCTTCTGTTCCTTGTCAGCACAGGTTTAGCTGACTGCCCTTTTTCTGCTTCTACCTGTCATTCAGTATATTCACTTCAAGCCACATCGCTGATGGTGACCACAGGTACTACCCGCAGGTCCAGCCCAGGCTCTTGGTCTTTGCTCAGCTTGCCCTGACCCCATTCCCCAGGAACAGATTTGGTGTCATGAAAGTGAGGCTAATTGGAAAGAGCATCTTCACATTGGTCCCAAGATCCAATTTGTGAAATCAAAACAATTCTCTGGTAATTTGCCCTCCTCTGATGCTTGGGACATTTGTTCCCAGATGATGAATATTGTCTACCAGTAGATTGTTATACAGTTGAAAGTGCCATCATACATTTCCAAAAATTTTAAGACTGCTTCATTTTAGGTTAAGGAATTTTCAAATTTACGGTGTTGGCATCATGTTAATCAAAGTCTGTTGTCAATGGCAATTGATTTGCATTTTGCCTATTTGTCATTATTATAGCTCCAAGGCCCTCAAAATCAGCATCGTGTTGATAAAATTGAATTAATAAATTCAGCATAATCTAAGAAAAAATTAAGAAATATTTTATATTGGAAAATATAAAAGGTTCTGAAATCCCTGGTCCAAGTTCCCACAAGTGCTCTCTGAAAAGTTCAAGGTCCCAGGACATCCTAGATTCTGGTTTTAGAAGAGCTTCTCCCATACTACATGAGGTGCTAGTCCAAACCTCAATAGTAGAATTAGGTTAGTGATTGGACTAGCCACTCAGGAAAAATCCTTCCCCAAGTTATGGCAGCAATGCCCAAACAGGAAGGACTACATCAATCCTTTTGTCCTCCTTTTTATCTTCTTCTTTCTTTTCTATCATGCTTTTCCCATTCTCGGTGTGTCATACAGTCTGCTGAATCAGAAATAGGTATTTGTAACACAATATATTCCACAAATTATTTTGCTGGTTTGAAGGAGGATATCATTTCTAAAGAGATACAAATGTTTACTATCAATAGGCTCAATTATAAGCACATACACATTGCTATAGCCTCAAAACACTACTCCTGATAAGGTACTGCTGTTTTAGAAATCATCGTAAGTTCAAGAAAGGATGATTTCAAGTCTTTTTTGCAAAGTGGAATTATCTACTAAAGTTGAACATAAGTAACTAGTAGCCTGTCCATCTTACTCCTAAACATCCAACAGACATGTGCACATACCTATCAAAGCAAATAATAATAGCAGATGTTTCTATGTACATATGTGTGTGTGTTTATATGTATATATATATATATGTGTATATATATATAAATATATAGTCTGTTCAGAAGGCATCCAGCCATGTAATATGAAAAATAGAGACATTTATTGAAGAAGATACAAGATACAAGAAACATGGTACGTAGGGCAATGACACCTCAGTCCCCTTCAAAGTAGGCACCTTAGGACCTCACACAGTTCTCCCACTTACCATCAGCTACCCCTTCATATTTTCCTGAATCTCATCAATGGTCTTAAATCTCTTCCATTTCAAAGGGGATTTTAGTTTTGGGAAAAACAGAGGTCACGGGCACCAAATCTGGGTTGTAGAGGGGCTGAGTCACCTGGGTGATTTGATGTTTTGCAAAAAAACTGCACAAGATGTGAAACATGAGTGGGTACACTATCATTTTGAAGTTGCCAATCACCAGTTGCCCATAGCTGTGGCCTTCTGAATCATCCAGATAGTTTATTCGAAGGATTGTTCAAGCTTAACACAAAATCTGATACAGATTTGTTCCTCTACTCAGTCATTTTGAGTGTGATAGACACACAGTACACATGCTCACTCAATGGTGTCTAGCACCCCCACTGATTAGTACAGTGAAGTCTTCATTGCTCACACATGTGCATTCCAGTCCACTCTCTTTGGCTGCCAGTTTATATTGATGTTGCACAAACCATTCCCTCTCTCTCTATATATATGATTTTCTACTTTAGCTGCACAATATGAAGCATGCATGTGACAAGCCAAGCACTTAGGAAGCAATCACTGACAGTGGTGCCCACATGGCATGCATCATGATACCCTGTAGCTTCTTTACCCTGTAGCAAGTTACAGTTCCTGCAGCAGAAGACATGACTGGAGTATCTTCAGAGCCACCAGAGTAATATATCCACATTTGTAAATCAGAATTGTAAGAAGACCCCTGGATGGTGTGGCTTAGTTGGTTGGAGCATCATCCTGTAACCAAAAAGTTGCAGGTTCAATTCCCAGTCAGGGCACATACCTAGGTTACACATTTAATCCCAGTCTGGGTGCATGTGGGAAGCAACCAATCAATGTTTCTCTCTCATGTTTTAATATTTTTATCCATTTGGATTTTATTTTTTACTGTATTGTATGGTGGTCTGGGTCCAACTTTATCTTTGTTCAAATGAACATCCATTTGTCTTAGGAAAAAGTCCATCTTCAACCTATACAATTCCCATAGTCTATTTTTTGGATTTTTTGTTCCATCGATCATCAGTTTATTAAAAAAATCATGCCCTGGCTGGTGCAGCTCAGTGGATTGAGCACAGGCTTGTACACCAAATGGTTGCTGGTTCAATTCCCAGTCAGGGCACATATCTGGATTGCAGGCCAGGTCCCCAGTTGGGGGAACATACGGGGCAACCACACATTAATGTTTCTCTCCCTCTCTTTCTCCTTCTTTTTCCCTCTCTCTCAAGAATAAATAAATAAATTAAAAAATTCACTCTTCTTATTGAAAAAAATAAAGAAATCATGCTTTCTCCACTTCATTTTGGAGGTTTCTTTGTTTGCTTTTTGTGTGAATCTGTTCATACTGTTTTGAAATTATACTTTCTATTTTAATTTTTTAATATTTCTATGGTTTCCTAAATGACTAGAAAGAGTATCATAAGATGATTATGAATGTGGAGGTCGAGCTTCAAAATGCCTTCTATGGCATTGCTCTCAGACAATTAATTTAATTCTAATGCCTTACTTTCCTCAACTTCACAATGAACACAATAGTAAGTGAACAGTAAATACATTATTAAAGTATTCATAACTGACCTGTAATAAATACTGAATAATTATTAGCTAACACAATAACTATTTATAATGTTAATTAGTAAAGAAGTTATATTGGTTTCCTATTGCTGCTGTAACAAATTACTACAAACAACGGTGACTGAAAACAACATAAAGTTGATTATCTTACAGTTCTGGAAGTCAGAAGTCTCGCAGAGCTGCAATCAAGGTGCTGGCAGGGCTGTTACCCTTATAGAGGCTCTAGGAGAGCATCTGTTCCCTTGCCTTTTTATTGCATTTAAAATGTAATAAGGGGACATGAGCATACAATGGAGTAAAAATAGCCTGTTTAATAAATGGTTTTGGTAGAAGTGGACTGGTACATGCAAAAAAAAAAATGAAACTAGACTGCCAGCTTACACTATAGAGCAGAATAATCTCAAAATGGATAAAATATTTAAATATAAGTTGTGATACCAGAAAAGTCATAGTGGAAAACATAGGCAGTAAAATTTCAGATATCACACATAGCAATATTTTTGCCAATGTATTTCCTAGGGCAAAGAAAGGGAAAAATAAACAAATAGGACTACATAAAATTAAAAACCTTCTGCAAATTAAAAGGCTAAAGAAACCATCATGAAAATGAAAATGGAATCAACTGTATGGGAGAACATATTTGCCAATGATACATCAAACAAGGGTTTAATCTCCAAAATATACAAAGTACTCATATGACTCAACACCAGGAAGACAAATAATCCAATTAAAAAATGGGCAAAGGAGCTGAATAAACATTTTCCAAAGAGAACGTACAAATGGCCCATAGACATATGAAAAGATGTTCAGCATCTATAGCCATCAGAGAGATACAAATTAAAACCACAATGATATATCACCTCATATCTGTTAGAATGTCTATCATTAATAAACCAACAAAAAAACAAGCACTGGAGAGGATATGGAGAAAAGGGAACCCTAGTGCACTGTTGGTGGGAATACAGGCTGGTGCAGCCATTGTGGAAACAGTATGGAATTTCCTCAAAAAACTAAAAATGGAACTGCTTTTTGACCCAGTGATTTCATTGCTGGGAATACACCCTAAGAATCATGAAACACCAGTTCAAAAGAACTTATGCACCCTTATGTTCATAGCCCTATTTACAATAGCCAATAGTTGGAAACAGCCTAAGTGACCATCAGTAGATGAATGCATTTTTAAAATCTGGTCCATTTACACCATGGAATACTAGGCACAGAAAGAAAGATGGAATTCCTACCTTTTGTGACACTATGGATGAAACTGAAGACTATTATGGTAAGTGAAATAAGCCAGTCGATGAAAGACAAATACCATACAATCTCACTTATAAGAAGAAACTAATGAACAAAATAAACTAACAAGCAAAACCAAATTAGAGACAATGGAAATATGAAACAGACTGCCAGCTGCAAGAGGGGATGGGAGAGGGGAGAAATGGTGGAAAGAAGGGGAATGGATTAGTTAAAGAACATGTGTGGATGGCCCATGGACATGGACAATGGTGTGGGGATGGACTGTGGGAGCGTGGGGTGGGCTGGGTGGAGGAGGGCAAAGGGGTGAATGTTGAGACAACTATAATAAAATAAACAAGAATAAATAAAACAAAAAAACTTAATCAGTTGACCTCACAAAAGAAGCCCTGTAAAGGTCCAAAATATAGTTTAGTTTTTGGTAGCTTCAAGAAATTGTCAATGTTCATCTTGATGTGTCTTTTCTGGTCATTTTCAAGCCAATGGCCACTTTAAAAAAGTCATACGATATTGAAATATTTGGGGATGAGTGGGAGGCAGGAGTGCTGGTCAGAAAGAATGTGGACCACTGGTAAAAGGTACTTGCACTTCTGTAGGTTCTTAAAGAAAGGAGAAAGCCTTTATTTTGTTCCTGAAGATATAATAGAAATATTGGACTAGAAGTCAGATGATCTGTAAAATTGTCTAAGTTAACAGTACCAAGGTTGGAACCTGAGATAGGTGACTTAATTTTGCTTAGTCTCAAATTTTGTTTTGTTTTCGCTTATTTCTATAAGAGAGACAGTAATGAAAACAATATTAATCTTTTCAATTATGACATTTCCTTGGATATTACAATGCACTTTATTGTGTCTTATGAATTATACAGGTTGCAAAGGCAATTACAGAGTATTGTTAAACAAATTCTCAAACAAATACACTGATCTTTGGTGTGTACTGAAGTACAGTTCAAATCAGGAAGTACAGCTGAACCTCACCAAGCCCATTGATATGGGAAGTTCAGCATAATAAGGGTCTCCAAAGAACAGAAAAAAAAGACAGAAATTAAAATTTATGTTTTTCTTTTGTAAAAATGTAAGTCATATTTTAAGCAACTAAATAAGTTTTATCTCCTATAATATAACTCAACTGGGAAATTCTTTATATAAATAAGTAAGCAATTTAAGGAAAACAAAAATAGAGCTTTGTGTAATGTTTCTATAAAGCCTATTTTATTGGAGATAAAACAAAAAACAAATAAAATATGTAAGAAAATATGTTTTATTTTTAGTCTTAAAATAATTCTTAATCTCCTTAGGGAAATTCAGAAGGCTCCTCATTGACTTTTAACAATCGGGGAAAATAAAAACAAAGTAATAGAGTTATTTCAATTTTATGGTTATTTATTGGTAAAAATATGTACAAACATATATGTATACCATTTATAGTTTTTAATAAAAATCAGTAGGCTTTCACATATGAGTGCAAAGAATTAAGATCATTTAACTGTAGCGTTAAAAGCAAGTATAAATAAACTGAACCCATCGGATATTTTGGCACATTATCTGGCATTCCTTATACCATTTATTTATAAGCTCTAAAGGATTATAAAAGACACAATACAGAATTATTAAGTCCAGTATAAATTTCTTCATGATATAAAATGTCCTATTTAGGTTATGCCCTTGATGAGGGTAACATAAAGGAAACGGCTTCTTTAGCCCTTCAGCCTATGTCACATTTTCCATACTGATAGTCCCTTCTATCTTCTGGAGCACCTTCACCTCAGTATACTGTTATTTGCTTACACTTTGGAATCTCCCTAAGCAATCCCTCAACTGAACATGATCAGTAGTGATATCACTGCCCATAGACTGAGCAGCTTCCTCCCAGTTGAGAACCGTACCTTGTTTCGACTAAGAAGCGAGGTTAATTTTCTTCCCATTGGTAACCTTCAGATGGCACCCAGCATATGACAATGTGGCAGGAGTGATGCCCACCTGAACTCAAGACTTTGGTCAAGTCCCATTTGACTTAGTCTATTGTGAATCACACTCCCTAGGTCACTTTCAATCTCCCTGAGAAAATGAGAGGGGTGGCGTTGGGATATAAGAGAAAGTTTTCTCTCAGACAACTAGCCCAATATCTCTACCAAACAAATGCAGTGATCAAATATGTCCCTTATTATACAATTAATTCATAACCTTTTTAAGGAAGTAACCATTATTTAAACTATTGAAATATGTATTTTACCAATTATTAGCACCATAACTTTATAGAAATATAAAAGTTTGACATAATTATTATAAAATTGATTCAAACGGGAATTGTCCCAAGTTTTATAGTGTCTTGTTTCCTGTCCTCAGTGGTGGTAAACATGAAAAGGAGTTCTGATATTTAGCTTTAGAGTAAGATACAGTCTGGTGAGCTGGCATTGTACTGCTGCTGCTGGAGTTGGTTCTGAAGTTGTCTCATTTCAGCCTCGACTCTCTCCTGGTGCTTTGCAGTCTCTTCCTAAAGAGCAATAAATAAAACTATAGAGCTGAACAAAAAGTAATATCCACATTATTGGGGAATGGGGAGGATAAACCCAAATCATTGATTTTCCTTACTTTTTAAAGTTATCAGTTAAAAAAAAAGACAGTTCCTAAATTCTCCTTTCTACTTATACTCATTTGACCCTCTCCTTCCTGGTTTCCTATCTGAGTAATTCTCCCACATCTGTTTCTCTAGCTGCAGAAACATCACTGTCTCTCAATTCTTGAAGTATTGGTGTCTCAAGAATTGCATTCAGAGGTACCTTCCCCCTTCCTCTTTGGGGACTCTGGGTCACATCTTGACTTCAGTTCTCATTTATACACAGAGCAATGTCAGATCTAGTTCTCTGAGGGGAGACTGACACAACAACTGGGTGTCTAGGTGTCATCCACAGTCAGGTGAGGAGTCTGAGCTTTACATCAGGAAATACGTTTCGGGGCTCCATAGTTGTAGGGAAGAAGTAGAGGTAAGACTGAGGAGATCAAGAACCTCAGGTTGATCCTACTACCCTTCAGTGTAGGGCTGTAATCATAAAAATGTCTTGGAGCATCACCTGGCAAACTAGGATCTACAGGTAGACTGGTCACCCTGGGGGACAGTTGAGGTGCACTTTGTCTCAAAAGGGTGCTCACATAAGAATCTCATACTAGGTTTGCAGAAATAAAAGCATTATAGCTCTCACTCACTAGGAAGGCAGTTTTGAGAACTTGCTAGGCTATGTGATACTGGCATTTAGCTATCTGTTTGGAACCTAATGTTTTTAATCAGAAAAATGGAGACATAATGGTTCTGCCCCCACAATGAACAGAATAGGTGAGGAAATGTGTGTAAAGTACTTTGTACAGTACTTGGTAAATAGGAACTACTGCTTACTGAGTGATGTTAATAAAGGAATGTATGAAACAAACTCTGCAAGTTAAAAGTATTCAGAACCAGTGAAAATCAAGGCAAAGATAGGGGACTAGATGCAGTAATATGAAATTAATTTAACAAGTTAATCTATGACCAAAGGAAAAGATTGCTTATAGCAATTAACAACATAGCAAAAAAAGACTAATTACTGTGGGTTAGAAATATCCTTGGATTTTATTTAACAAGTGTAGCGCTTATTCTGTGCCCAGCACCAGTCTAAACACAAGTACTGAATCATTTAGTTATTAAATACATTATAAAATAGGAGTCATTACTGCCTCCATTTTCCACAATTGGAAACTAAGGCATAGAGGGCACAGATAACTTGCACAAACCATGTAATTAGAGCTGGGATTGTTACCCAACCTGTCTGACTCCAGAGTCCTTGTCTTGAGCCAGAATAGTATGCTGCCTCTCCCTATTTGTCACTGCTTCATGTTCTTATCAATACAGAGAAGGGAGATACGGTTAAAATTCTGAGATGGAATAATGGATGAATACCTGGAGTTTCCTTTCCAAAGCCCTCTGTTCCTCAGCCAGACGGCGGGTTCTTTCCATCTCCATTTGTCTCAGTTGCTCCTGATACTGTCTCTCCCTCTGCTCTATCATTTGCTGCTGCTCCCTTCGAATCTTCTCCAACCTTTGTGCTTCAGCCTCTGCAGCCCTCACTCTCAAACGTGTTTCTGAGAAAGAAGAAAATGACAAACCTCTCTAGGATTAAAGAGCCCCTTCCTTCTGTCTCCTGCTCTTATTTGCTATTGCTGCTGCTGCAAAGAGAAAATTCCCTGGGGCTATTTCTCCTTCACAGCTAACAGTACACACCCTACTCCGATAAAGCCTGAGGAGCTAAAAATCATCTTTGCTGTTCTTGTTCTAGTTTAATGATCCCAGGTAAACCAGGCCAAATTAATCTAAAATGTGTAGAAAGTTCTATCTTGCATCTCTTCCATTTTCTTCTCACCTTCCATTTCCTTTGCCCTCGCTGTGAGAGTCTTGTCTGTCTGCAGAATGGCATCACTCATAGACTTCTTGGACTGTAAATATTTTTGCAGAGCTTCTTCAGCCTAGAAACCCCAAAATCATGCAGTTAGAAGTGAGTTGTAAATATTTTTATTTATTTTTCTTCCCAGCATCTTTTCCTTCCAATAAGTGCTTAGCCTGCATTTAGTGGAACTGTCAGTCAAGACTCTTCTGTCATAAGGGTGGGCACAAACTCTGGGCTGGCCAATCAGAGCACCCAAGGCCACTAGATACTAAGAATGTTGGTACAAGTGAGGAAATGATAAGTTTCGGTGTTTTAAAGACTGATGCGGATGCCAGGGAAAATGCTCTCTCTCCTTTCAGGCTGAGGAAAAAAGGTCCAGTTAAGCTTGGTGATGTTGGTGTCATTTTGCTGCCATGCCTGAGAACAAGACCAGTAGTGAGAAAAACAGAACAGAAACCTAAAGGGAAGTCAGAAAGGAAAAAAAAGAAGGGGAAAATTGATGACATAGTTTAAATTCCTGAATGCAGCTATAGTTGTAACTAAATTTAAACATTTCATGCGAGCTAGGGAATTACAAGTTTGTCTGGTTTTTATTTTTTAAGTTAGTTTCAATTATTGGAATTCTGTCTTATGTAATCAGAAAAGTTCCTATGTTGCAATGAATGTTGACCATTGCAGTAAAAGTCTGTTGATTATGGCAATAGTTCAGTTTAATTCCCCAGCTATCATTAGAGCATAAATACTTTATTCTTGTCTTCACTGAATTTTGAAAGAGACCCCCCTCCCTACCCCCAGTCCAATTAATTCATGAAACTAGGGATACCTGTATTCCTTTCCTGGGCTCCTGATAGTACTTTGCCTTCAGCTCTTCTGTCTTCTGCATGAAGAGACAATGCCCCCCCCTGGCTTTGAATAAATCCCCTGCTTCACATCTTCTTCTAGAGAACCAAAAATATTCTGAAGTAAAGCTGAGCAACGGTCTGATGATGCCTCCAAGTTCTGTTTACAAAAGTCATCCTGTTTGGCTTTCAGCAGGGTCTTCAAAGAGACAAAGGCCAATGAAAAGATGTTAGCAACACTTCAGTATTCCTAGAAATGATTCTCAGAAAGAATTTCCATATCTTTTTTCTAGAAACTAGAGAACTACAGCAAGACTATATCCTTCCTACCAAACCTAGAAAAGTTAATCATACAGAGTAGAAAAAAAATGAGTTTTGTATTTCAAATCACCCGAAACCCCTTTCTCTTGCTTTTCTGCTTTAGATATGATCTTCCGATTACAGATCTCTAGCCTCATGATCTCATTTTAAATGCAACCTACTCATTTACAATCATTCCTTATTTCAGTATTTTACTGGGCCTCAGATTCCAATCAGGAGTTGAACTCAAATAATTGGCTAAAATGATATGAGTATATACTATTAAACCTGGAGACGTGATCTCTTAGTAGATCCATTTGGCAATTCTGTATACTTGATTAACATAAAAGGGAAGTTAACTTATACTTTATAAATATGATTTTTAAAGAAATGAAATTAATTTTAAAAAGTAGTACCATATGATCTCACCTATAAGTGGAACCTGATAAACAAAACAAACAAGCAAGAAAAATATTACCAGAGACACTGGAATTAAGAACAAACTGACAGTAACCAGAGGGGAGGTGAGAGGGGGGATAATGGGGGGGGGAAAGAGGAAGGGTCAAAAGGAACATGTATAAAGGACACATGGACAAAGCCAATAGGTGGGTAGGGATCAAGGGTGGGGGGGGGGTGGGGATGGCTGGGGGTGGTGGGCCAGCGATTGGGGGGAAAATAGAGACAACTGTACTTTAACAATAATAAAATTTTTTAAGTTAAAAATTAAAATAAAAAAATAAAAGTGAATACAACATATCAAAAAATTAGTCTATGGGTGTAACTTGTAAGACAAGTTGTATGTGTGTGAAAGTATCAGAATCCACAGGACCCAGAATAATTATGTTTATTTATTTGTTTGTTTTCAGAATAACAATGATATCTTGGTTATATTAGTGATAGTCATTATTTTCCAGTTTAGCAAGAATTGCTTTTCTTAATTAAGTCCCCATTTTGCATTTCATAGCAATATTTTACCTTGTAATCCCCATGAACTAGAGAAAAAAAAAGAATTACCCCTAATTCCTTCTGGAACTTTTGGTCCACATCCTTGAAGGAATTCTTCATGAAGATTTCAATGGCCTCTTTCTCACTAGCCCTGTGCAGGTCCAGCAGCTCCTGGAGGGTTTCTGTGGGCAGCTGCACCTTCTGGGCCATCTGCTTGTCATAGTGGGCAATGGCCTTTTGCACTGCGGCTGAGTTCTTGATTTGGGCCAAGGCCAGCACTGAGTTCTCCAGGCAGGGCAGATTTGCGCTGGTGATGGCACTGACGAAGGTCAGCACCAGGCTTTCTAGTTCTTCACAGGGGAAAGAGATGGTTGCATTATTTGCAGAGAAAGAGGGTATGCTCTAAACTGGGTAGTTCTGAGAATGTTAATTTAACAATGCATTGTCTGAGTTTTTTCATTATTCTGCATAGTATTCAAGTGGCCCAAATAAGTTTTTTTCCCCCCGCAGGGAAATTGTGTGACCAAGAATCCAAATCTTTCCTTTTTTGGGAAAAGAAAGGAGAAATCTCAGGATGTATGTGATCATCCTCATGCCATCCTTTTTCTATTGAGAAATGAGGAAATAGTTAAAGTTGTGCATATTCACTGATTAGACTGCAACAGGCCTTTTGCCTGTTTACTCTTTCTTTCCCTCTTCCTCAGGGTTTCATTTCTTCAGAATTCCCTTTTCCCTTCCACTTCAGTTTGTAAAGCTGATATGAGTGTTAGCTGAAAAAACACAAAGTGAGCAGATCAGACCAACCAGGTTGCCTTTCCTCTTTGTTGCAACTTTCATTTTTGTCTTCTTTGACATTTGCACACTTTTGTTTGCATTACTGTCCCTCTAGAGAAGTAATTTTCAACCTTTTTCAGCTCATGGCACACAACCTAATTACTAAAATTCTGCAGTACACAAAAAATACATTATATTCTTTGCCGATCTGACAAAAAAATAGGTGTAATTTGATCCATTCACACTGGATGGCTATGTGTTGGCTGTTGTCATTTCTTTATTATTTGACAATCTAAGGGAAAGCAGGTCAGTGCCCCTGACTAAATAGTCAAGTATTGCATATTTTAAAAATTTTCTTTGAGGCACACGGGTTGGAAATTGTTGCTGTAGAGTATAGCAATGATTTATAGAGTTGAGACATAGAGTCTTTAGAAAAAAACTGGCCCAAGATGTTTTGGCCATCTGTTTGTTTAATGTTTGTATCAGGTAAGTTCCATTTCTGCGGAGAATGTACACATTGTCCTAATTTTCGTGCCTAGCAAAGGCTTTGACACATAAGTATCCTCTATGTTTTCAGGAACAAATGTTGCCAACTCATGTGGATTGCTCAAATCCAACAGTAGACCACCTATGAATAGAAATCTTTAACTTAACCTTTTCTTCAGATTATATTCTTATTTTATTCTACTTTAGAGGCACTACTAAAATAATTCCTAGAAATGTTTTTGGTACCACCTGGAACTTAATACCTGTGATTTATATGATTTTCTTGGTAGTAACAGACTATGCATTTTCAACATTGACAGTAAAAAGAGAAACTTTCAACAGTGCCCCCTTTCTTTACATTTAGTTGAAGGAAAATCCTCAGAAAGGTACCCACCAGGCCCATTGGCCTTGATGCCTCCTGAAAGAGTTTTAGTCTTGGAATGGCGAAAGATGTAGTAACAGAAATCTGCCACTTGTTGCACAAAATCAGGATCCAGTTCATCATCGTGTAGTGTCTCAAGCTGGGCAAGCTTCTTCCGGTGAGTGGGAGAGTCAAAGATGAAGCATTTCTTTATTGGAAAGAATTTCTGTATACAACAACGGGGCAAATTGAAATTTTGATGATTTTGATGAGTGTCTGGGGAAGGAAAATAGGATTTATTTACTATAGGAAGAGCATTCATTATAATTGACTTCCCATGAATAAATTTTTCTTCCAACTGATGTTATTTATTTCAATACCTCTCTACAAATCCCAAGCAAAAAGTTAAAAGGTAACCCATCAGGGAAAGAAAGAAAAGAAGGAGTCTGTTCCAAGAACAGGGCGTAATACAATTTGATATTGAGTCTATTAGTTTAATTACTTTCTTGGCAGTTTAGCCAGGTGAGCAAATATAGGAAACTATAAATGCAGCCACCTATACCCAGAGATATTCTTGTATTACTTTTCTCTCTCTCTCCAAAACTGAAGGCCCTGTTACCTGGCTTCAGCTTCAGTGAATTCTCCAGGTACTCATCTGCTGTGATGCTTTGTCCATCTGCTTCCAGAGATAGGTAGAAATCTCTCAGAGTCCACACTAAGTCTGGATAGAAGCTCACCAAGTCAGCTTCATCTTCAACTCTGTTAAGATCAGGTGAGGATAGCGTTCTCAGCAGATTTGACAGTTCTGTTACAAAACTGAGATACAATTAAGGAATATTGGTGAAAATAGGACTGTAGCTAAACCCATATTGAACACCATACATCTTTCCACTATTATGTTCTCTTTTCATTATAACCAATTCTTCATTTTGTCAGTAAATATAAGGGCTCATTTCCTTGTACTTTTAATGTTTACCACATTTTTTATTTTTGTGTTTGGTTCAAAGGACTTATAAATATAGCTAGTGGATAGAAGAGTTCTCTCTGGCTTTGGTGCCACCCTGGATCACAAAAGGATACTGCAATAGGTCGATAGCCGTCTGGTCAATTTTGTTCATGGTATTGTAAACAAAGGTACTACTCAGTAGTATTGCCAGTGCAAAGATCTGAGTATCATTGTTCTTGTCACCCTAGAAGTCAGAACAAATTGAATTCATATTTCATGGCATTCCCAGATGAATAATCATTAAAAATAAGCCCCGATGTACAATGTTAAATGAGACAAACAAAAATAATTGTAAGAAACCTAAATTTTAATAGAATAGTTCTGTCATTAGCATTGATAATTTTTATGGAACATATACTGTTAACTCACCAGTCCCTCTTATAACTAGTTAGGTATTTGCAAAGTTACTGTGGTAAACAGAGCAGTTTACATTATCTTATCTAGTACTCAAAACTATGCTGTGAGGATTTCTGGCCAAGATGGAGGCATAGGTAGACACACTGTGTCTCCTTGCACAACCAAAAGAAGGACAACAACAAATTTAAAAAACAAAAACAAAAAAAACAAACAAACTCAGAACTGCCAGAAAATCAAACTGTATGGAAGTCTGACAACAAAGGAGTAAAGAAGAAACATTCATCCAGACGGGTAGGAGAGGTGGAGATGGGCAGTCAGATGGAGAGGACTCTCAGCAAGGTGGCATCTGGCAGACCAGGAGGTCCCACATTTGTGTGAAGATAAACAGGGAGGAACAACTGGGGAGCAAGACAAACCATGCAGCCCAGGGTTAAAGTGCGGGGAAATAAAGCTTCAAAACCTCTGAATGACAACACCTGTTGCACGGTGGGAGAAACTCCCAACCTCACAGGAGAGTCTGTTGGAGAGACCCACAGCATCCTAGAACATACACAAACCCACTCACCTGGGAATCAGCACCAGAAGGGCCCAATTTGATTGTGGGTAACAGAGAAAGTAACTGAAAGCCTGCGGAGAGCTGAACTAGTGCCACCGTTCTCTCTCAGACCCCTCCCCCACACACAGCGCTACAACCTCCAACAGGAGTTGCTCCGCCCTGGTGAATACCAAAGGCTCTGCCCCTTACTATGTAACAGGCAAGCCAATACAAAAAAGAGTAATGGCTCAAATGAGAAAACAGATCAAAGCTCCAGAAAAAATACAACTAAGCAACAAAGAGATAGCCAACCTATCAGATGCACAATTCAAAACAATGGTAATCAGGATACTCACAGAATTGGTTGACTGGGGTCACAAAATGGAGGAAAAAGTGAAGGCTATGAAAAGTGAAATAAAGGAAAATATACAGGGAACCAACAGTGAAGGGAAAGAGATTGGGACTCAAATCAACAGTTTGAACCAGAAGGAAGAAATAAACAGTCAACAAGAGCAGAATGAAGAAACAAGAATTCAAAAATATGAGGAGAGGCTTAGAAACCTCTGGGACAACTTTAAACGTTTGAACATCCGAATCACAGGGGTGCCAGAAGGAGAAGAGGAAGAGAAGAAACTGAAAAAGTTATTTGGAAAAAATAATGAAAGAGAACCTCCCCAATCTGGCAAAGGCAGTAGACTTTCAGGAAGTCCAGGAGGCTTAGAGAGTCCCAAAGAAGTTGGACCCAAGGAAGCTCATACCAAAGCACACCATAATTACATTACCAAAGATTAAAGATAAGGAGAGAATCTTAAAAGCAGAAAAAGGAGACATTTACCTACAGAGGAGTTCCCATAAGACTGTCAGCTGATTTCTCAAAAGAAACCTTGCATGCAAGAAGGGGCTGTAAAGAAGTATTCAAAGTCAGGAAAGGCAAGGACCTACATCCAAAATTACTCTATCCAGCAAAGCTATCATTTAGAATGGAAGGGCAGATAAAGTGCTTCCCAGATAAGGTCAAGTTAATGGAGTTTACCATCACCAAGCCCTTATTATATGAAATGTTAAAGGGATTTATTTAAGAAAAAGAAGATCAAATATATGGATAATAAAGTGACAACAAACTCACAACTATCAAAAACCAAACCTAAAAAACAAAAACAAACTAAGCAAACAACTGGAACAGGAACAGAATCACAGGAATGGAGATCACATGGAGGGTTATCAGCGGGGGCAGTGGGGAGGAGAAAGGAGGAAAAGGTCATAGGGAATAAGAAGCATAGATGTTAGGTACAAAATAGACAGGAGGAGGTTAAGAATAGTATAGGAAATGGAGAAGCCAAAGAACTTACATGTATGACCCATAGACATGAACTAAAGGAGGGGAATGAAGGTGGGCAGGGCAGAGGGGAATAAAGGGGGAAAATAGGACAACTGTAATAGCATAATCAATGAAATATATTTAAAAAACAATGCTCTGATATAGATTTATTACTATTCCATGTTACAGATGAGGAAACAAAGGCACAGACTGAGGTTGAACATATTGGATTTATGTTCCAATATGTAAATCAAAAGCAAAACAAGAACTAAACAAAAGGGGAAGTTCAAAAGAAAGATCCAGTCCCGTGCTAGAGCTAGTGTACACCAGCCCACAGAAGCTGACTGTGTACATCAATTTCAAACCCTGAGTTTGGCGACTTCACTTTGGGAGCTTGAAGTAAGCTGTGAAGGGAACATTTAGAAAACTGTCAAGTGCTACAAGTCAAGGCTTTCCCCTTCCCTACCTGCAGCAGGCTGTTTGTTAAACACCACCATAGAGGTGGGAAAAGCTCATGTATCTTCAGACGATGAAATGGATAAGACCAAAGAGAAAAATCAAAGATTTAGGGAGACTTACCTTTGTTTGTCAATGTGAGAGAGCTACAAGTGCCAGAGCCCCTACTGAACTCAAATCTCTCAGACCCAGAGCCCAATGCTAATCACTATTCTCTGCAGGATCAGACTTGGGACAGTGATTTTATTTACGCCACCTTTCTGCATTTTGGTTAACTGCCTAACTCCACATTCTTGTAGTCTCCCACAACATGTCTTTGACTCCTAAATATATTTTGCCTACTTCAGGTTACCAAACTTTGCCTATTAAACATAGAAATGTGGAAAAAGATATACTCTGGTCAAGTGGAAGTACAAAAAAATTCTCCATATAAAGGATATGAAGAGATGAGAAGGTTAATCAGAAAAGAATCTTTGTTCCTTACCTTCTCTACATCTTCGAGTCCCTCAGTGTCAAGCAGAACGAGGGTGTGGTCTGCCTTCTCAGGATGAGGCACACACCACATCCAGATTCCCTTGGTGTGAGACTGCACCGTGGAGCCAATAGAGAAGCCTGCAGGGGAAGCGGAGAGGTTGTAATAGATGAGGGGATCTGGAAGTTGGAGACGTTCTTAACAATTGAGCCAGGGTTTAAGGAAAGCAAGATGTGTACATGGAAAAAAAGTATAACCAGTATTGACCTCAACTACAATAGAAAGATGGCAAAATAAGACTATCTCACAGGTTGGCAACTTCATAGGTTACTTTTACAAGTATACTATGCTAGTAAAATTTTCATAGTTTATAATTATATATGTTATTTTATTGATGTCTTACTCCCTATGATTAGAAAATATTTTGATTTTCCCAATGATATACTAAGTTAAAAAAAAACAGAGGTGATGTTTCAGGAACAGACCTCTGCCTTTTATACCCCAGAAGGTAATTAGCCAGCTGTGGCCCAAACATTACCTTTTAAAAACTCTTCCCCATCCCTAACTTTCTCTCTTCATATCTCCATAGTCATGCTGGGTGTGGGATTTTCTGGTGTCACTCACCCTTGCTCTTCCCAGCCAGCTTGTTCATCAGGTAAGATTTACCTGTGCGGTAGAGGCCCACAATGGCCACCACGACAAGAGGCTGGGTAATGGCAGACAGGATTTTCAAAGCTTCCGGATTAACTGCTAGTTTCCCATTAGTGTTCTCAATGAGACACACTGGGGCCGGCATGTGGGTCTCTGAGGCCATGTCCAGGGTGCAACCTTGTCTGCAAGAGAATACATGGGGTAAACTAGAACTTCTAGTCTTGAAGCAGAAAAAGTCTTTTGCTTACTGAACCTGGGACATACTGCTCTCCAGCATGACCTAAGTTTCTGAAGAAATTACGGAAGGAAGGAAGGAAGGAAGGAAGGGAGGGAGGGAGGGAGGGAGGGAGGAAATGGTCCTGCAACTGGTTATTTGTATGGCATTGCTTTTCACTCAAGACTCTGAGCCTGTTTTTGAAATACTGGAAGTACATAAAAAAATGTCTATTTATATCAGCAGACTGCTAGCTTAAGATAGAGAGAGAGAGCTGTAGAAGTAGAAAAAAAGTGTAAAGAAAGAAAATGCCAGGAAATGTTTTTTTTATGTGTTCCGAAGTGCTGGTGATTGGGTTAGTCTCTACATACGCTTGTGTCTAACTCAGCAGTAAGCAAATGGAGCTGGCACATAAGGAATTCTATTCCCCAGCAGTACCACAGTTTAGTTTTTAATTAATTCTGATGTTCCATATCAGGCTGAGTTGCATCCTATCTTGGATGGAAAAGTTTTTAAAACATCCTGACCCTTTAAAACATTTCCCCCACCCTGGCTCTAATCTTACCCTAACTATAAAGTCAACAGCAGATGTCTTTTAGAGCTGGTAGCAAAGCTGCCTCGAGGAGGAGAACGTTGTTAGAGTTCTAACTCTGTCCTTCAGTTTAGTTGTGTTGGTTCCTAATAAACTTCTTTCTCACCAAATCCTGGGGATTTCTTTTTTCTTTCTACCCTGTGCATCTTATACACAGAGACAGCAGGGGATTAGAATGTGAAATAGAAACCAAAAATGAAAGGGGTTTTAAAAGGTCACTACAGGAAATTGAAAGATGATGAGGCAAGCTCATGAGCTAGGCAGTTCTAAAAACAATGTCCTGGGTGTTGGTTGGTAGATGTACTTGCCCTGATTTCTCAGAAACTGCACAGTGTTAGTAAAAGATAGTTTACATTTCCTTTTCTATTTTAAACTGTCCTCCAGGCCAGCACAGAAATTGTGTTACAAAACCCAAGTTTATGTGCCAACGCTTTGAAGTCAAAACTCCAAATGTCAGAGTTTGGAGTAAGGAAAGATTTATTGGTCAAAAAGGTGCTGAGATGATGGCAGATTTAATGTTGCCTCAAGTCCATCTTGCTTAAGGATTAAGGGTTTTTAAGGCATTATGGGAAAGTGGTATGCAGATGTGCTTAGTGGGGCAAGTTTTAATTTGAGGACCTTGGAACTTGGCCATTTTTGGTAAAAGAGCATCAACATTGGATATTCCTGGGCAATGGACCCTTGGCTTTTGAAAGTGTTCTGAAATTTAACTTTCAGTTACATCCTGTTGGGAGTCATCCCACCTGGTTTCAGGGACTGTGGCCTTTGTCCCACAACTAGAGATGAGTGAAAGGCCTTGGGGACATGAGCCACTAGGAGACAGAACATTACCTCCTGGTAGGAGTGCAGCCCCTGCCTCCCTCACTTCCCCCTGCTTGGTCCAGGCAGATGCTGGGCAGGAGACAGGTTAGCCAATGACAGGTAAGATCCCTCAAAAGGGAAAGGACAACCTAAGACAGACACTGTCATGAAGGGCCATCAGGGAAGGACTTAGGGGTCTTCAGAGAAGGGGCAGAAAGACCCTCATCCCTTGGCTTTGTCATAGCCTGAGTCCTCAGTCTTTCTGCAAAAGTCTCCTAGTCTCTTGGATACTTTGCCCTCCCTGCCTGACTCAGCCTGGGAACGATGCCAAGAGGCAGCTACAAACCTCTACTGGAACAGTCGCCTCTGGGAGCAAATCTGGCCAGAGAATGAATATACATTGTTTCCTTTGAGGTTTGCTCTGCCCTGTTGCTATGAAATAGACACTTGACCTAAAGTCAACATTGACTAGAGACAATCCCTGTGTTTCTCCAACTATTATCTGTAAATGATGTCAGTAGCATTTTGAGCACTGGTTGGTAAGCTTTATGTGCATACTATGTATGTCTGTATGAGCTGAACTCAGTAAAAACGCAGGGAAGAAGGTGCTTAGGACCTTTCTCCTTTGAGGGACTGGTCGCCTTTCCTCCCCAAGCAAATCACTTGTTGGGCATTTTTATTTCTCATCCATGGTGACCGGGGGAGTTCTGCAGGCAGAGCCCCTGCATCAGTGTCCTGGTCCTTTGGTTCCAAGTATGTGTGGTGAGCAAGACTTGGGTTCTGGGTGCAGCTGGAGGTTTAAGTTCTTTCCTATGCACATGCTTTGGCTGCATCACTTGCAGTGTTGGTCTGTTGTCTTTGAAAAGCAACTCTGTATCTCATTAAACAGGATACGACCATCTTGAGCTGGTTGTGTTTACAGTTGTCCCCCATTCATCCCCTCAGAGACTGTCTGATTGAATTCTCCTCTATGCCCCACAGCCTGTCTGTTTCTGGGACAGGCCATTTCTGGGGATCGAAAACAAGTACCCCATATCTATCTGCCCTGTTCTATGTAATTCTTTAGTGACTGCCATGGGGAGCAGAGAATATCCATGTCTTCTTGTCTCCACCCAAGATGTGTGACTTTGTATCAGTTCCCTGAACAAACTCTTGATGTAATGCTGGAGTGGTCAGCCTCTTTCTTGGTCTTTTGGCCTTGGAGAAATTTTACAAGTCTCTGTCTTTATTTTTGCTTTTGTGGTCAACTCCAAAAAATTGCCTGAACTAATGTCTAGGAGTTTACTGCTTGTGCTTTTTTTCTAGGAGTTTTACAGTTTCCAGTCTTATAAACAAGTTTGAATCCATTTCGAGTTGATTTTGTGTATGGTGTAAGATAGTGGTCCAGTTCCATTCTTTTGCTTGTGGCTGCCTAGTTTTCCCAACGCTATTTGTTGTCTGTTTTTGGCTCCTTTGTCATAGCTTAATTGACTTTACATGTATGGGTTTACTTCTGGGCTCTCCAATCTGTTACATTGATCTACATGTCTGTTTTTAATGCCAGTAACATGCTGTTTTGATTACTGTGTTTCACACCTTGTGCTTGAAGCTGAATGAGTCACTGACTGTTTATTTCTTCAAGTTTCCTCCTTCCAAGACCATCACATCTCAGGTTCCCTACATCATTTGCAATAGTCCTGTATTCATGTAATTTGTACATGAAAAATATCCTCCAATGTTTGGTGTTGGCTTTGTTTGTCTGACAGAATCCATACAGATACTCCAACAATGAATATGGATAAAATTCTAATAAAAGACATTTCGAACATTTTGAAATCATTCACTGCCCTGTGCTCTTACACTATTCACAGAGTATGAGAGCATTGGACAAAAACATACATGTAATTTATTAGAATATGATGTCTATAAAGTCATAGTTCTAACAACATTTATTTAAATCATTTTTATTTTCTATAGGAGCAAAACTCTAAAGGACTTTGCATATACTTTAATCCTGAATAGGCAGTTTGTACATATGTATAAAGTACTAAAAAGAGAAATAAGCAAAATATTAATAAAACAGCATAAATGATAGCATATCATTACAAATTTATGTCAGGAAAACTTTCCCAGTATAAGCATATATTTAATTAACAACAGGAAATATATATATTTTTATTTTTAGAGTTAATTAAAAGTTAGCAATTTTTAATGATTGTGTTGAGCTTGACATGTGATAAACCTTTTATATGTATTATCTCGATCAACCCTCACAAATCATCTTAAATTAGGTATTAATGTACCTATTGAAAAAATGGAGTAAGTCAGAGAACTAAAGTTTTTGTGTGGCAGTTCATTTACTTAAATGGTAAACCAGCAGCTTTCTCTAGTGGTGGTTCCTTATTTATCTCCACTTTCTTAATTTGACAGAACCAGAAGTCAGGTAGTTGCTCTTCTTGCTCCTAATTATTACTTCCAGAGCATTTTTCCTTCTTATTTAGCCACCTCCCAACACCACCCCCACCATAAAAAACATAGAACAACCACAAAACATGTGATGTGTCATTGAAGCAAGTGTCATTAGATCATAATAGTCATGACTTCCTCATATTCCAGGGGTCCTGGATATCCCAGCTCTTTTATTCCCTGAATATTTTAGCACCTCATTCCTCCCCATTTCATCACTACTCTTGTTAACTTGGAATTTTTAGCATCCAGTAGACAACCATCTACTTTCTCATATCCAATGTCTTGAAAATAATTTCACCTTAACATGGACATTTTTTACTGGTAACTAAACCTCTTCCATAATGTCAGTTTCAACCATCTCATGCATTCAGCCCCTTACAAGACCTTGTCCATGATGAAACATCAAATAGTCAATTCTCCATCTTTATCTTCAATATAATCACCCCTCTTGACAAAGACAATCGCCCCTCTTTTCTGAAGCGTTTAATTTTTTGTGGCTGCTTCTCTGTCATACACTCTGGTTTTTTTTTTATCTCATTGGTAAAGGGTTTTTTCAGTTTCTGATTCTATATTCTCTGTACTTCTTAATTTTTAAATATTATAGCTTCTCAGTTCTCAAGATTATTTTTCCTTAATCCACTCTCCAGTTTAGTGGCTGTAGTGAATATATATATAAATAATGTCCAAATGTCTTTTCAGCTCCATCTTCACCCCTGAGCTTCAATCTTTTAAATTGAATTGCTTGTTTGACATCTTCATCTCTGTGTCTTATAAATATCTCAAGCTTAACATATCCATACTAAAAGTCTTGGTTGCCCTCTTCTGTAATCCAAAATCTAATCCTCTCACAGTCTTTCCTATATCAGTAAATAACAACTCATTTAACCTCTCCTGACTTCTGGTTTTCTCTCCAGTCTCAAATTCAATCCAATGGCAAACCATGGCAGCTCTAAATCTGAAATATATTTAGGGTCAGATAAATGTCACCATTTCTAGTCCAAGTCCATAGCACCATTCATCTGCGATTTTAGACTTCTAACTCGAGTTGTGTTTACTCCTGCCATCCTAAACTATACTCTAGGCTTAGCAATATTCACTATTAAAAATTAAGTGAAAAATCATATAAAGTATAATTTGATTATACTTTTATAGTAGATACTTTTCAAAAAGTAGGTATGTTCTTGTAAATCATGTAAGTCAAGGAATAGATTTTCACAAATACTCCCAGAAGCTTAGTCATAGCAGCTTGCAATATTGACCCTTTCCCTTCTCCCACAAGCAAACTGGTAGACAGCTTTTGATATGGCTTCCAATGACCTGAGTGTCATTCAACCCCCTGGCATTTACACTGTGGGAGAACTCTGTCCCACAGAGCTCTCCTGACTGCTGCAGATGAGAATAAGACTACCAAGACATGATCTGCTTGGGGAGAAAAGGCTGGCTACTCTCTCAGAGGAGAAGAGCCCCAAAACCCCTTCTCCTGAGGCTTTTATTCAGTTCAGTAGGCACAGGGGTATACAGTATGCATGCAAAGCTCTTCAATCAATGCCCAAAGGCTGTAGTTAATAGAAAACAGATATTATCAATAGATAACCATTGAGGAAACACAGAGATCTTCCTCAGGTCAGAGTCTGCTAGACAGAAAGATGCCAGATGGCCACACAGTAGGGAGGGCAAGACCATCCTGTGCTTTGAACCTAAACATCTGGTATACATTTACCCACAGATATTCTTAGCAGGACAAGCTTCAGAAGATATAATGCATTCTTTAAGCCTGATTCACTACGGGAACCTCCTGTTCCCATATTGGGTCTTATCTACCTCCTGTGTTTCCTGGCTTTCCAGGGAGACTTACTGGCCCTTTTCAGGGCCTGCTCTTTGTGGGGCTACAGTACCCGATACCAGGCCAGGCACTTCCCCACATTATACGTTTGTGCAACTCTCTCCCTTGTGAATTGCTTCTAAGATTATGGGAAAAGTTATGAGACCTCACATTCATGAAAGAGTGATCTCTCTCTCTCTCTCTCTCTCTCTCTTTCTCTCATCTTGGTCACATTGATGAAGAAGGTTGTTGTGGTAGAAAACCTCACACAGCAAGGAACTGAAGTTGCTTTCCAGACAACAGCAAGTAAGGAATTGAGGGCTTTAGTCCAACAATCTATGATTAATTTAGTTCTGCCAACAACCATGAGAGTGAGAGGAGTGGACCATTCCCTAGCCAAGGTTTGAGATGATTGCTGCCCAGATTGGCCCTTTGCAGCCTGCAGAGACCCTGAAGCAGAGGACCTAGGTAAACCACATCTGGATTCCCTCTTTTTGTTGTGCTTATTTGAGAGTCTTGCTTATTTTTCTAATAGGTTGTTTGTCTTATTTGTTTCTTGATGTAAAGATTGCTTTATCCTAAATATGAGCTTTGTTTGTAAATTCTTAATTTTAATGTAAACTAATCAATTCTTTGTTGTTGTGCTTTGTCCTGTTTCCCACTTGGATGATATGGAAACAATGTCTTTGATACTGACTAATTTTTTTTCATATTTTGATCTACAACCCACCTGGAATTAACTTTTATTTATTTATCTCTCTATGGTTTACTTATTTTTAATTACAGTTGACACATAATATTTTATTAGTGTCAGGTGTACAACATAGTGATTAGAAATTTATATACCATACAAATTGATCTCCCTAATAAGTCTAGTAACATCTGAACACCATATGTAGTTATTACAATATTATTGATAACTTTTACATCCTCATGACTACTTTTGTAGCTGCCAATATATACTTATTAATCTCTTTGCTTTTTCCACCCATTCCTTCAACACCTCTCCCATCTTTTTACTCTCTGTATCTATGAATTTGTTTCTGTTTTCTTTGTTCATTTATTTTGTTATTTAGATTTCATATATAAACGAAATCATATGATATTTGACTTTCTCTGCTTGATATTTCACTGAGCATAAAGCCCTCTAGGTCCATCTAAACATTCTTTTTAAGGTCAAGTAATATTCCATTGAATATATGTACACTTCTTTTTCCATTTGTCCATTGTTGGACATAGAGGTTGCTTTCATATCTGGGCTATTACAATAATGCTAGAATTACTTGGTCATATGATAGTTCTATTTTTAATTTTTTGAGGAAATTCTCTGCTGTTTTCCATAGTGGTTGCACCAATTTAAAATCCCACCAAGAGTATATAAGGGTTTAGAATTAATTTTTTCTGTTAATGTTAGTATATCAAGCAATGTACTTGATTGTTTATTTAGCTTGGAAGAAGAAATAGCCAGACATGTGACTATTTTCTGGAGAGTGGGCTCCTTGCAGTACAGGTGTCCCCTGCTACGTGAGTATTCTAGGAATCCATGTGTATAATTGTACCTGCTGGCATTGTTGTGAGAGGCTGCGTTTGGCTTCAGTAAAATTTTTTTTTAAGACTCTTCCAACTCATTTGACTATTTCATGATGGGTGATTTATGAGCACACCTGCCCACACCACTGATAGGTGTATTGCATCAAATGGAGAGTACTTTGAATGTGACTGGAGTTTAGACATGTAAGAATAAATACACAATTTTTATAAATAAATTCTGGCCTTGTGGTGGGGGGGTTGGTCTCCCCTTCTATCCTGATTTATGGGCTGTGGCCCATGATTTGGGTGGATGATCAGAGACCTGGAAGGAACATGATTGGAAAATTGGTGAGGAAAAAATTTGCAGAAGAGGTGTATCTATAGACTTTTGAATGGGAAACAAATGTGAAGATACTTGCATGCCCTGTGAATCCCCACAAAATTGTGACTTCAGCAAAGGAGAAGTTTAGTATCAAGTGGATAGGATGACCCTTCCTGTGGATATCAATAAGTCTCTTCCCCCAGCCACCCCTGTCATCACCTAATGGGTTCATGAACAAAAAGGCCATGGTGGCAGGTATGCAGGTTTACAGGGCTCAGCAACATGGACTTCCACTCACCAAGAATGATCTGGCTACTCCCATTGCTAAGTGCCTAACCTCCCAGTAGCAGAGACCAATACTGGAGCCCTGATATTACTGTTTCCTGGGGTGATCAGCTAGCTAACTAGTAGCAAGTTGATTACACTGAACAGATTCTATCATAGAAGGGTTATTATTTTGTTCTCACTGGAATAGACACTTACTCTGGATATAGATCTATCCTCCCTGAATGCAATGATTTTGCCACAATTGCCATCTGTGGATGTACAGAATGCCTTATCCACCATCATGGTATTCCATAGAACATTTCTTCTCATTAAGAAATTCACTTCACAACAAATGGACTGTTGTGATGGACCCATGTTTATTAGATTCATTGATCTTATCAAGTTCCCCCACCATCCTGAAGCAGCTGGCTTGATATGCTTCAAATCAGTGTCCAATGTATTGTGTGGTTTCTCCAATAACTGGGATTGATGGGTCCAAGAATCAAGGGGTGGGAATGGGAGTGGCACTATTCACTATAACCCTCTGTGACACACCAACAAAATTTTGTTTCTTCTTCCCACAACTTTATAATCTGCTGGTCTAGAAGTCTTAGTTCCAGAGCAGCAAATGCTGCCATCAAGAAACACAACACTGATTCCATTGAACTGGAAGTTAAGACTGTCACCCAGCCACTTTGGGCTCCTCATACCTCTGAATCAACCAGCAAATATGGGAGCTACAGTGTTGGCTGGGGTGCCTGAACCAGATACCAAGGGGAACTTGGAATACTACTCCACAATGGAGGTAAAGAAGAGTGTGTCTGGAATACTGGGAATCTCCTAGAGAATCTCAGTATTGCCATCTCCTTGATTATGTCAGTAGAAAACTACAACCCAATCCAGGCAGAACTACTGATGACCCAATCCCCTAAGAAATTAAGGTTTGAATAACCCCATCACATAAAGAATCATGACTGGCTGAGATGCTTGTCGAAGGCAAAGGAAATATGGAATGGGTAGTGAAAGAAGGTAGTTATAAATTCCAGTTAAGACCACATGACCAGTTACAGAAACATAGACTGTTATTATCATGTGTATTTCCTCCTTATTTTGCCGTGAATATGTTTGTGTCTCTCTATATCACAGTGTCAAACTCATTTTCACTGGGGGCCACATCATCCTCATGGTTGCCTTCAAAGGGCCAAATGTAATTTCAATTCCTTAACTGTTAAGGAGCAGTTACATTTATACAGTCCTAAAATTATTTTGGACCTTTGAAGGCAACAGCAAGGCTGTTGAAAATGAGTTTGACACACCTGCTCTATATAGATAGACTTTTGTTTTCTTTTCTCTTATTCTCATATCATATGACATAAGATGTGTTGATTTTACATCATAGTATTTATGTATTATTAATTGTCCATCATAATATTTAGTTATGGGATATCATGAAGACTAGGCAACATTGCTCAAGAATTTTATCTCCTTTCTAAGGAAGATGATAGTGTATTTTTGTATGCACACATGGTAGTTATATCATGTTAGGTAAAATTATGATCTTTTATTATTTATTTGGAGAATATGTATGATTTAAGGAGATATATATGAATGCCAACTTGACAATGGGTGAACTTATGATGGTTAATTTTGTGTCAACTTGACCATCCATGGAGTGCCCAGATTAAACATTATGTCTGAGCAGGTGTTTCCAGGTGAGATTAGCATTTGAATCAGTAGACTCAGTAGATCGTCCTCTCCAATGTAGGTGAGCATCATTTAATCCACAGAGGACCTGAATAGAACAAAAAACAGTGGGAGGAGAAATTAATCACTGTTTTCTGCCTTTCACTGTTGAGATGGAACATTTCATCTTCTGCCCTCAGACTGGCATATACAACATGACCTTTCCTAATTTTTAGGCCTTGAGACTCAAATTAATTATACACCAGCTTTCCTGGGTCTCCAGCTTGAGGATGACAGATCATAGGACTTCTCAGTTTCCATACTTGCGTGAGCCTTATTTTAGATCTATATCTATATATGTACACAAGTATGTATGTATGTATGTATGTATGTATGTATGTATCTATCCACCATCTATCTATCATCTATATCTATCTATCTATCTATCTATCTATCTATCTATCTATCTATCTATCTATCTATTTATCTATCTATCATCTCCATCTTATTGTTTCTGTTTCTCTGGAGAACTCTGACTAATATATACTCCAAAGGCAAAATCAGTTCAAGGAGTGAGTGCATTATATTCCCATGATATGTATTTTGGGTGGTTTTCCAGGGCTAGCTGAGATCATGCTGGGTCATGTGTGCCATTAAGGGGTACGTATGAGATTGTGGCCACTTAAATTGGAGGTTCAGATTCACAGACAATAAATACCCCAAGTCAAAGGGGAACGATTAAGCACTTTATTAAGTGAGAGCAAAAAGAAAAGCAAGACTCAAGAGCATACATCACCAGATGGGAAATCACCTGCACTCGAACACAAATGCTGGGGAATCCCAAGAGGCACCAGTGGTTGAGATTCTTCTGGGAAGAGTTCCGAGCAAAGACTCCTTCCCTTGGGTCAGATTCCAAAGTCTCCATTTGAGGGCTATGATTATATGTGTTTTAGATAAACGTAGCTGTGCGCCAAGGGCCTCATGTGATTTTGACTAACTAACTGTTCCCTCTGGGAGAAGGGCCAATTCTCCCAAAGGAACAGCTAAAGATCAAAAGCTACTAATCTCCCGGGGAGAAGGGCCAGTTCTCCCTAGGACACAGCACTATATTTTGCTTTTTCAATGAAGGTCACAGCTTAGACATAAACAGGGAGAATTCCTAAAGTCCCTTCAACCCTTCATCATGCTGGGTCACTTTTGTAGTCATGCTGAAGGTCACCTCTCAGTTTTTGTATAATGATTCATATTAGATAGAGTTACACATGACAGCTCCTGTAAACCCCACTTCCAAATTCAGCTGACTGAAAAAAACATTTGAGAGCCCTGGGTGGTGTAGCTCAGTGGATTGAGTGCAGTCTTTGAACCAAAGCATCGCAGGTTCAATTCCCAGTCAGGGCACATGCCTGGGTTGCAGGCCAGGTCCCCAGTGGGAGCCATGTGAGAGACAACCACACATTGATTCTCTCTCTCTTTCTCCCTCCCTTCCCCTCTCTAAAAAAATAAATAAAATCTTTTAAAAAAACATTTGAGAATGTATCAGATTCCTTGAAGATGCATGGAGGAGACATCTTTTTCCTAGAATTTTTTGCCTATCACTGCCTGAATTGGAACATGAGCCTTCCGTTCCACCGAGATCATCATCCCCTTTTTGATCTTGATGACTTCATTCTTTCCTCTTATTCTATATGCTTTCCTCTGCCCACTTCCTCACTTTTTGGAGGACACAAAATTACTTTCACAAAGTAATTTAGAAGTAATTTTTATTTTTTCAATTTTTTTATTTTAATTGTTGTTCAAATACAGTTTTCTGTTATTTACTCCCATCCCAGCTCACCCCCAGCCATCCTCACCTCCCTCTTATTTCCACTGCCCCCTAGTTTTTGTCCATGTGATCTTTATACTTGCTCTTGTAAACCCTTCCCCTTTTCCCCTGAAATTCCCTCCCCTGTCCCCTCTGGTCACTGTCAGCCTGTTCTCTATTTCAGTGTCTTTGGTTATATTTTGCTTGTTTCTTTGTTTTGATGTTTAGGTTCCTGTTAAAGGTGAGATCATATGGTATTTGTCTTTCACCACCTGGCTTATTTTGCTTAATATAATGCTTTCCAGTTCCATCCATGCTGTTGCAAAGGGTAGGAGCTCCTTCTTTCATTCTGCTGCATAGAATTCCGTTGTGTAAATGTACCACAGTTTTTTGATCCATTTATTTACTGATGGGCACCGAGGTTGCTTTTGCCACTTGACCATTGTAAATTGTGCTGCTATGAACATTGGGTGCATACGTTCTTTTGGATTGGTGTTTCAGGGTTCTTAGGATATAATCCTAGCAGTGAAATTGCTGGGTCAAAAGGCCGATCCATTTTTAGTTTTCTGAGAAAATTCCATACTGTTTTCCACAGTGGTTGTACCAGTCTGTAGTCCCACCAACAGTGCACTAGGGTCCCATTTTCTCCACAACGTCTCTAACACTTGTTGTTTGTTGCTTTGTTTTTGATGGACATTGTGACCAGTGTGAAGTGGTATCTCATTGTGGTTTTAATTTGCATCTCTCTGATAGCTGCTGATACTGAGCATCTTTTTATGTGTCTCTGGATCCTTTGTATGTCCTTCTTGGAAAAGTGTCTGTTCAAGTCCTTTGCCCATTTTTTAATTGGGTTGCTTGTCTTCTTAGAGTGGAGTCATGTAAGTTTTTTATATATTTTGGAGACTAGACCCTTGTCTGAGGTATCATTAGCAAATATGTTTTCCCATATAGTTAGTTGTCTTTTTATTTTAATACTGTTTTCTTTAGCTGTGCAGGAGCTTTTTATTTTGATGAGATCCCATTTGTTTATTCTTTCTTTTATATCCCTTGCTCTAGGGGACATATCAGTAAAAAAGTTTCTGCGTGAAATGTCTGCAATTTTCCTACCTACATTCTCCTCTAGGACTTTAATAGTGTCATGGATTATATTTAAATCTTTTATCCAACCTGAATTTACTTTTGTAAATTACTTTTGTGTATGGTGTAAGTTGGTACTCAAGTTTCTTTCTTTCTTTTTGCATGTGGCTGTCCAGTTCTCCCAACACCATTTGTTGAAAAGGCTATTTTTACTCAATTTTAGGTCGCTGCCCTCTTTGTAGAATATTAATTGACTGTAGAGACTTGGGCTTATTTCTGGGTTCTCTGTTAAGTTCCATTGGTCCATGTGCCTGTTTTTATGCCAGGACCAGGCTGTTTTGAATACAGTGGCCTTGTAATAGAGTTTGGTATCAGGTATTGTGATCCCTCCTGCTTTGCTCTTCTTTCTCAAAATTGCTGCAGCTATTCAGGGTCCTATATGGTTCCATATAAATTTTTGAAGTGTTTGTTCTATGTTTGTGAAATATGCTATTGGTACTTTAATAGGTATTGCATTGAATGTATAAATTGCTTTGCATAGTATGGACATTTTGATGATGTTCATTCTTCTGAATCCTGAACATGGTATATGTTTCCATTTGTTTGTGTCTTCCTTGATTTCTTTCCTGAGTGTTATGTAGTTTTCTGAGTACAGGTCTTTTACCTCCTTGGTTATGTTTATTCCCAGGTATTTTATTTTTCTTTTTGCTATTTCAAATGAGATTTTTTTTCTTGATATCTGCTTCTGCCGTTTCATTGTTGGTATACAAAAATGCCTTTGATTTCTGGATATTGACTTTGCATCCCGCTGTTTTGCCAAATTCACTTATTGGGTTGAGCAGTTTTTTGCCCACGTCTGTAGGATTTTCTATGTGCACTATCATGTCATCTGCAAACAGTGACAGTTTTGTTTCCTCCTTTCCGATTTGGATGCCATTTATTTCCTTTTCTTGTCTGATTGCTGTGGCTAAAACTTCCAATATTATATTGAATAGAAGTGGTGAAAGTGGACAGCCTTGTTTTGTTCCTGATCTTAGTGGAAGAGATTTTAGGTTTTGCCCATTCAGTATGATGTCAGCTCTAGGTCTCTCATATATGGCCTTTATCATGTTGAGGAATGCTCCCTCTATTCCCACTTTGCTGAGTGTTTTTATCATAAATGGGTGCTGTGCCTTATCAAGTGCTTTTTCCGCATCTATTGATATGATCATGTGATTTTTGTCTTTGCTTTTGTTTATGTGATGTATTACATTTACTGATTTGCGAATATTGAACTATCCTTGCATCCCTGGGATGAATTCCAATTGGTTATGGTGTATGATCTTTTTAAGGTATCATTGGATGTGGTTTGCCAATATTTTGTTGCGTGTTTATAGTGTCTATGTTCATCAGTGATAATGACCTGAAGTTTTCTTTCTTTGTTGTGTCTTTATCTGGTTTGGGGATTAGGATGATGCTGGCTTCATAAAAAGAGTTTGGGAGTCTTCCATCATTTTGAATTTTTTGGAACAGTCTGTGAAGGATAGCAGTTAGCTTTTCCTTAAATGCTTTGTAGAATTCTCCTGTCAAACCATCTGGCCCAGGGCTTTTGTGTGTTCGGACTTTTTTGATTACTGCTTCAATTTCATCTGCTGTTATTGGTCTGGTCAGGCTTTCTGCTTCTTCTTCATTGAGTTTGGGAAGATTATATTTTTCTAGAAATTTGTCCATTTCACCTAGGTTTTCAAATTTCTTGGCATACAGTTTTTCATAGTAATTTCTCACCATCCTTTGTATGTTCTGTGGTATCTGTTGTAATCTCTCCTCTTTCATTTCTGATTGTGTTTATTTGGGTCTTCTCTCTTTTTTCTTGATGAATCTGCTTAAAGGCTTGTCAATTTTGTTTATCTTTTCAAAGAACCAGCTCCTGGATTCATTGATCCTTAGAACTGTGCTTTTATTCTCTATGTCATTTAATTCTGCTCGGATCTTGGTTATTTCCTTCCTTCTACTTGCTCTGGGCTGTCTTTGTTGTTGTTCATCCAGTTCTTGTAGGCATAGGGTTAGGTTGTTTGTTTGAAATGTGTCTATTGTTTTTAGGTAGGCCTATATCGCTATGAACTTCCTCTCAGGACTATCTTTGCTGTGTGCCATAAGTTTTGGGTTGTTGTGAGTTCATTTTTGTTTGTTTCCAGAAACTTTTTGATTTCTTCCCTAATTTCATTCTTGACCCATTCATTGTTTAATAGCATGCTATTCAATCTCCATGATTTTGAGTGTTTCATTTTTTCCCTTGGGGTTGGTTTCTAGTTTCAGTCTCTTGTGGTCAGAGAAAATGCTTGGTATGATTTCCATTTTCTTGAAATTGTTGAGGCTTGTTTTGTGTCCTATCATGTGGTCTATCTTTGAAAATGTTCCATGTGCATTTGAAAAGAATGTGTATTTAGCTTCTTTGGGATGAAGGGCTCTATGTATATCAGTTAAGTTCATTTCGTCTAGGGCATTGTTCAATCTCACAATATCTTTGTTGATATTTTGTTTGGAAGGTCTGTCCATTTTTGACAAGGGGGGTGTTAAAATCCCCCACTATAATTGTGTTGCTGTTAATATCTTTTCTTAAGTCCTCTATAATTTTCTTTATGTATGTGGGTGCTCCTACATTGGGTGCATATATATTTACAATATTTATGTCTTCTTGATGGATCCTTCCCTTGAGTATTATGAAGTGACTATCTGGGTCTCTCTTTATGGCCCTTTTGGAAGTCTATTTTGTCTGACATGAGTATTGCTACCCCAGCTTTTTTTTTCCTGTCCATTTGCTTGAAAAATTTGTTTCCAGCCCTTCATTTTCAGTCTGTGTAGGTCTTTTGTCATGAGGTGGGTCTGTTGTAGGCAGCATATGTGTGGGTCATGCTTTCTTATCCATTCAGCTATTCTCTGTCTTTTGATTGGAGCATTTAATCTAGTTATGTTTAAGGTTGTTATTGATAGGTACTTACTCATTGCCATTTTTGTACCTGTGTTCCTCTCTCTCTCTCTCTCTCTCTCTCTGTTTTCCTTCCTTTCCTTAAAGAAGTCCCTTTAGCATGTCTTGCAGAGCTGGTTTGGTGGAGGTGTATTCTTTTAGACCTCTTTTGTCTGGGAAGCTTCTTATTTGGCCTTCTATCTTGATTGAGAGACTTGCTGGGTAAAGTAGCCTTGGTTGCAGGCCTCTGATTCTCAATACTTGGAATATTTCTTGCCATTCTCTTCTGGCTTGGAGCGTTTCCATTGAGAAGTCACTTGCTTACCTTATTGGGGCTTTCTTGTATGTCACTTCCTGTTTCTCCCTTGTTGCCTTTAAGATTCTCTCTTTCTCTTGGGATTTTGCCATTATAATGATAACGTGTCTTGAAGTGGGCCTCTTTGGGTTCCTCTTGATTGGGACTCTCTGTATTTCCTGGATTTGTGTGATTTTTTTTCTCTCATCAAATTAGGGAAGTTTTCCATCATTACTTTTTCAAATAGGTTTTTTATCCCTTGCTCTTCTTCTTCTCTTTCTGGTATTCCTATTATATGGATATTATTACGTTTCATATTGTCTTGCATTTCTCTTAATCCCTCTTCATTCTTTTTGAGCCTCTTTTCCTTTCCTTGCTCTTTTTGGGTGTTTTTTTTCTACTTTGTCCTCCAGCTCACTGATCCCATCATCTGCTTCATTGCTCCTGCTTTTGATTCCTTCTACTGTGTTCTTCAGTTCAGAAATTGTATTCTTCATTTCCTCTTGGCCCTTCTTGATAGTTTCTATTCCCTTTTTCATGTTGATATAGTTTGCAGTGAGTTCACTGTAGTGTCCCTGTAGTTTCTGGTAATTCATTGTGAGCTCATTGAGCTTTCTGATAAACACTGCTTTGAAGTCAATATCTGATAGTTGAGTTGCCTCTATATCATTTATCATTCTTTCTGAGGCTTCTTCCTTTCCTTTCATTTGGGGATTATTTCTTTGTCTTCCCATTGTTTGTGAGACTTCTCATTAGCCTCAGCTTCTTTAATTGATGTGTTCTGGCTCACTGGGTTTATGGTGTGAATTTCTGTGGTAGTATACCTGTGAGATTCAGTGGTACAGTGTCCTTGATTTCCTGAGCTCACTGGTCTTGAGCTGTCATTTAAGTTGACTCTGTGTTTGTCTTTGGATTTTGATTGTTGTTGGGTCTTTCTTTGGTGGATCGTTCCCACCAACTGGTTAACTGAGGGTCACTTTGTCTACCACCTCTTGTATTTTGTTGTGCTGGTGAGGGCAGGTTGTATTGAAGCTGGTTCTTCCACGTGTACAAGGTTTTGAGGATTCTCTCTTGCTCTTGTTCAGTTGTTTATTCTGGGTAATTTCTCCACTATTTAGTTGTGTTTCTAGATAGGTCCTGGGTTGAGTTAGTGTGGCTTTCACTCCCTCCTTCATCTTTTTCTGTTGTTATCTGTTGGTGGTTCCTTTGTTGTTGGGTTTCCTCTTCCATCGGGTATCCTGGTGTTCACAGCTTCCACCTACCCTTTTTTTTATGACCATTCAGAGGGGGAAGGGAAAATGGTTTAAGAAAGCAGGAGAGTATTCTGTGATATTTACAGTAGCAGTTGGTAGAGAAGAAATAGGAGATCCTTTGGCTATGTATAGTGTTAACCATGATCTTCCACCCAACTAGCCACTTTTTAGAAAGGATGGAAAGAAGATAAGCCTCTTGTTGGGGATGGAAGGATTGTGAGTTGGATCTAGAAAGCTGTGAGGTTGTGAGAGGTCAGAGTCTGAGGTAAGGTGAGAGTAAAGGATAGTAAATAGGTGTACTGTGTGAGAGAATAGAGTTAACCACTACAGTAATAGAGGTCAGGAAACCATGAAGTGGGCTAAGATCTGGGAGGGGTGAAGTATTTACAAATGTATGGAACAGCTATTATTAGAGTAACAATCATATAACAGAATCTATGTGATTTGGATATCAAGAATAGGGAGTATAGGACCTTGAGTAGTGTGCTAAAAGAACACAAATAACATGAAGGATAGTAAATTAGCAATATACTATGAAAGAGAGATCCGGGGAAACCTGTCAGGTGATACAATATAACCAGCCAAACAAAGCAGACTATACATAAAGAAGAGGAATACAAAAATACTATTAAAATAAAAGATGTAAGAATAATGAAAAAATAATAGTAATACAAACATGCAATAACTTGCAGGTTCTCTGTACTAGCAAAGCGAAATTTTTCTCACTGTCTCAGCTGTTGGGATGCCCCCGCTTTGGGTCTAACTCTGGACTTTTCACAGTTCCAGGTTTTTTTGTCTCACTTGTGGGTATTTAAAAAACAAAACAAAACAGAAGAAGGGAGGAAGAAGAGATAAAACTGGAAAGAAAGGAAGAAGGAATAAAATAAGAAAGAAGGAAAGAGAGGGAAAAGGAATTGAGTAAGAAAAAATAATAAAAATTTAAAAATTACTTTAAAAAAAGAAGCCTCTTGTTGGTTTCAAACTGGCCAAACCGGTTTTTCTGGTCTTGCTGGCTGCAGCAGACTGTGGGGTGATTGCTAAGGCTTTTCTCTCTTCCCTATCTGCACTCAGCCAGCCTCTTGCACACTCTCCCTGTAGCTATCCTGGCACCTCTCCCCTGGGCCTTGGGTGTGGGATCCAGGCCTTCCTCTGAGTGCACTTTCCCCCCCAGGGTTACCTGTGTGGGCTGGGGTTCAGGTGCACACGTGCTCTGCCAGGCTGCCTCTGTCCCACGGTTCGGGCACACACCCTTCCCTGTGCTATGGGGGTGTGCAGGGCCTTCTATGTAACCTTCCCTGCAACCTCTGGATTGTTGCCTGGCTGGGTGGGGAGGAGGCCGGAGTGATTGCTGCAGGAGAATTCCTCAAACAGTGTCTCTCCTTTCACTTTTTTTTTTTTTTGAGAAATTCCTCCTACTCAAGCCTGCCACTCTGTACAGTGGCCTGGCCTCTGGCACAGCCCAATTCTCCAGCCAGACTGGTGACTGTCGGGGTCAGGGCCCATCACTGTGCAACTCTCAACTCTCCCCAAGCAGAGTCCATAGACTTTGCGGGTGCTCACAGCCCCTGTATGTTTGCCACTTAGCCCTTATTCCCCTCTCTGCAACTTCAAGCAACCAGGTCTCTCCCAGTGCTGTTTAAACCTTGTTTGGCCAGGGAGGGAGCAGTTGACCCAGCTCTCTACCAAGGACCCTGTGGCAGACCTGGCGGGCGCCTGGCCTAGGGCAGAAGCCACCCTGGTCCCCATGCTGGTCCCTGGGACCTTATTGTCCTGAAGCACTCTCCTTACCGTCTGGTTTTTCAGTGTCCACTACAATTTTTGGTCTCTTATTTTCATATATGCAGGGGTGCTGTTGGTTGTTTGCTCTGTTCCTTCGTAGATCAGCTAGGTTTTGTTCCAAAACCTAGATCAGCTAGGTTTTTCTCCTGTGTGCAGGAAGTAGTAGCATATGCTCCCTCCTATGTCACCACCATCTTCCTCCTCTGAAAATCTAGAAGTAATTTTTTTATAGCTTAAGTTTGTGATAGAATTACATCTCCTGTTTCAATAGGCATATCAATTAATTTTTTAAACACATGCACATTTTCTCTATAAGAGAAAACAGCAAAATAGAGTTATTATTGTTGTTAGAACTATGTAAAAATGAGCCAGGAGGCCTCCAGGAAACTGAGGTTAACACACTTCCTCCTTGTGAAACTGAACTTTTGAACTGGGCTAAACCAAACTACCTCCTTCTAGTACAGTTCTTGGAACTGGCCTACACCACAGAACTCTCTAATGAAAATTAAATTTTCATCTAGCAATAGACATAAACAACTAATTATGTATAGCATAGTGTAAGTCTGCTTGTGAGTACCAAACATAGCTCTTTCAAAACAACTTGTGTAATTCCCTTTGGACTTTTCCCTTTTCCTGTGGTTATGAACTCTGTTTCTTTCTCTACCTCTTGGATTTCTATCTGAATCTTTGTCTCTTGGGTTGCAATTTAAAAAGTAAAATAAAATAAAATTAATAAAATTAAAATTAATAAAATAAAATAAAATAAAAAAGCTTTTGTTTGCCTTGCAGTTCTTGGTCAAAATTGATTGACACCACTGTATAAAGAATTTTGGAGTAAGGTGTTAAAATAATAAGCATTATATTTTACCTTCTAATAATGTATTGTCTAGCTGCTCTGCCACTTCAAGAAAGAAGTTCGTATTAAAAAATGGTAAGATTTGTGACTTGTGCACAGACATCGTTGCTGTGGAAACTCTGTGGGAAAATGCACTGTGTCAGGACAGAGGCATGCAGCTTAAGTAGATTTACGTATTTTGAGAGTTCTGGGTCTTTGGTGAAGTTCCCAACCGAGCAGCAGCTGCACATGCCATCAAATTTCCCTCAACAGTGAGACATGGGTGGCATCAATGGAAGAAGGAGGTGTCTATAGAGTCTGCAAAGGCATCCTCAGGACAGTGAGTTGTCCTTGAATGTTTTTCGTGTAGTTTGCTATGAGTTGATTTTTTAAAAATTATGTTCATGTTTTGCTGCAACAGAAAAGCAACTGATTCCCTAAACTTCAGTTTCAATCTGAATTGTATTTTAGGAAATTCCAGTTCAAGTAGCCCTAAATTGACCTAAGGAATTGTTTGTCTAACTGAAAAACCTTTGTATCAGGCCATTTTAAAATCAATATCCTGGAAGGAGTTTGGAGGGAATAAGAAGAGAATTCTAGTGCTTCCCTTCTTGTTGTTTTTCAGGAGCAAGAATGTGACATTGATTTCTTTTAAATCTTTCTAAAACTGGCTGGTCCATGTACGAAGGTGTGCCTCTTACCAGGGCGAATGTTATGACTTTCAATCATTATTTTTGGTTGTCTCCAATATATTCTCTATGCAGTAGGAAGTGATCTTTTAAAAACATACATTGAATCGTCATTTTTTCTTACCAATAAATCTTAAAAGCCTCATTGCAATTATTGTGAAGTTCCACCTCCTCTGAGACCTGTAGGATAATACAAACTCTGATTCCTGCCTGCCCCTCTCTAATCCTAGGCTGTTGCTGCTTCACCACATGGACTTTCTTCATTCAAGATCAAACATACCAAACTGTTCCTCAACCAATAGTTTTGCTCAAACTTTCCTTCTGCCTGAAAACCACGTCCCTCATTTTTCCTAACTCAACTGCACTCTTGTTAAAACTTCATTTTAAATTCTTATTTTCTCAAGGAGGTGTCTGACTGACTAATCTAGATTGAGTATTCCTTCTGTACTTACCTATGTACCCTGTACTTGTCCTTCACAATGCCTAGCAGAAATTGTACCTTTTGGTAGGATAGTTTGTTAATGTCTTACTTCTGGACTAATAATATGTAGGAGCATGGGACCATGGTATTTTGCTAACCATAGTATCTCCATTGCCTTTCCCAATCCTTTTACAGCGTCACATGGTCAATGATTGGCATATATTCATTAAATAGCTAAATGCAGTCGTGTTTGAAACTGCATGCTCTGTGTCAGATTGCTCTACATTTGAATTTGGCTCATAGTGCCTTGTGTGTTTGACCTGGTAAAACAAAATGTGGACAATCCATCATTCACTGCTCAGGCAGGTCTCCATGAATGTGAGCTCCTGTTTACTATTCTCTTTGTTACTGCCACTGTGGTCATATTATCATCATCTTATCACCCTGAGGAGAAATTCCTCTCCAACTGTGAACCTTGGAAATCAGACAAGTTACCTGCTTCCAGTATACAATGATGGGACAGACATAAGGTGGACATTCACATTCCAAGAGGGTGAAATTGGAAGAAATAAAAGAATTTGGGTCCCAAGCAAGTCAGAAACTTAGTACAACAAATTCCATTAGATTTTTAAGGTTTGAGAAGAATCTCTCTGGCTCTCTCCTCTGTTGTTCTGGCCCCTGGAGTGGTAGACCTTTCCTCCAAGACCACCTGGGCAGCAGACCTGTGTCCTTGCTCTGGGTGGCAGCTCTGCCTTCTGGAACCAAGCAGGGGATGTCCCTGACACATGCGCCTGTGTCTTATGGGTTCATTGTGGCAGCTGCATCCCCACTGGCTTTTACATCTGTGACTCTTACCTCAAAGACCTTCTCCCTCCGTTAGGTTATATCTCTGTCACTTTTGGTATAGGCTATCATTGTTTCTGCTAGTGTAAAATTCTCAAAAACATGTTGGCTTCCTTGGGGTCCAAGCCATCAGACAAGGTCTTCCATGGATCTTTCTCATAAAACTACATCTGGATTCCTGGCTTTGCCAAGGCGGTTGAGTGGATCTACAAGCCAAACTCCTAATCTCTTTAGCAAAGAGTTGTCCAGCCATAGCCTTAGCACTGTTTCCAAAGCCTACTATCTGGATAGGCTGAGAATCATCCAAATCAAGTGCTTGTTTCTTTTTATGTAGCTATTTCTTCATTTTATCTGTCTCTTGCGTTTTAATATAAGCAGCAAGGAGAAAACAGGCTAACCTTCAAAGATTTTCTTGGAAATCTCCTCAGTCAAATATCTAAGTTAATTACTTATAAGTTCTAATTTTCACAAAACACCAGAATGCAATTTTGCCAAGTTCTTTATCACTTTGTAACAAAGATCGTTGTTCTCCCAGTTCCAATAATAAGTTCCTTATTTTGTTTGGGACCTCATCAGAAGCCACTTCAACATTCACATTTCTAGCAACATTCTGTTCATGGCTATCTATATATTCTCTGAGATGACAGAAGCTTTCTCTCAGCTCTCTTGTTTTCTTCCTGAGCCCTCATAAGAATCACCTTTAATGGTCATATTTTTAGCAATAGTCTCTTTAAGACAATCTAGAATTTTTCTTTTATTCACCTTAAAACTTCTAGCCTCTCCTCAATTATCCAATTGCAAAAGCCTCCACATTTTAAATTATTTCTTACAACTTCCAGTTACCCAAATCTATATTATTGTGCAAAGACTTCCATAACAAAGCACCATAAACTAGGTAACTTAAATAACAAAAACGTATTGTTTTACAGTCCTGGAAGCTGGAAGTCCAAAATCGAGGTGTTGGCACAGTCGGTTTCTTCCGAGGGCTGTGTGGAAAAGATATGTTCCAGGCCTCTCTCTTTGGCTGTATGTAAGTGGCCAGTTCCTTTCTGTGTTTCTCTGCCTGCTCCTCTGCCTCCCCCTCCATCTTCATTTATTTCTCCCCTGTAGATATGAACTTTATACTTATTCTTGAAATTTATTTTATTTTTGGATATATCAAGGTTGATGATCACATTTTTCTCAGTACCTTAATAATATTATTACATTATTGTATGACTTCCATTGATACTGCCAAGAAGTCAGTTTTCAATTTTTTTTTTTAAATTTGTCCTTTCTCTGTAAAACTTTTAGACATTCACATTTGTATCCTATAATTTTGCTCTGACCTATCCAGGTGTGAATTTACTATATTTTCCACTTTGATTCAATGTGTTTCTTGCATCCACTGATGGGTAATTTTATAATTTCTAGAACAATTTTGGCCATTATATTTTCAAATATGACCTCTGTCCCATTTCTTTGTTTCCTCAACTATATGTACAGATTAGTTACACAGTGAAAACTCTTGTTTTATCCTCTCTATTAATTTACCTCTCCTTCTCCATGCATTATTTTCCCAGCTTTGTATTCCAGGTCATTAAATCTCTCTTCAATTAAGTCTAACCTGCTGTGAAATTGGTCTTTTGATTTTTTTACATTAATTATGCTATTTTTAGCATGAGTACTTCAATAGCCATTTTTGTAGATGACTAATTTCTCCAGATATTTTTAAGCTTATCTTTTATTTTTATAAGCCTAGAAAATCCTCCAAATTGCTTCTTCTTTCACAACACAGTTGTCTGATTTTTTAGGTAATTATAGTATATCGGTCAGTGTTTTCCAGAGTCATGCATGTGTTTCTATGAACAGACTACACACACACACCCCAATACAGGAATAAAAAAGAAAGGGAGGGGAGAGAAAGAGACAGAGAGAGATCTCTTTTAAGGAGTTGGGTCAATTGTAGGGCTGGCAATTTCCTGCACGTTGCAAATTCAGGTAACAGCTTACACTTCACTTTTTACTTCAAAATTTATAAGGCACCAAGTAGGAAACCCAGACAAGGCTTCTCTATTGCAATTTTGAGAGTATTTCTTCTTTAGGAAATCTTAATTTTTGCTTCTGAAGTCTTCAACTGATGAACTGAGGCCCAGCCACATTATGGGAGGCAATCTACTTTACTTGAAGTTTACTAGTTTAAATGTTAATTACATCAAAAAAAGTTGTTACATCTAGGCTAATATTTTATCATACAACTAGGTACCAGAGCCTAGCTAAGTTGATACAAAATTAATGTCAAGAATATGATACTTGTGACACCTGTTACATTGTTCCTAGTGGGAGTAGTCTCACTGTCTAGAGGACAACAAAAAGCACAACACCTACCATCAACAGCAGCAGTACCAGGATGTGAACATATCACATGGTCATCAGGTGTCAGAGTCTTAAAGAAAGATACAACTCACAGAGAGAAAAGATCACTTTCCATAGTGGATACCAGTCTCCCATGGCCAGCAGGTCTTGCTCTGCAGCTAATGCAGGAAGATGGTCTTCACACACCCTTCTTGTGCCACAAGTAAAGGACTCCTTTCCCTCTCCTCCAGGCACAGAGGTAGCAGTGGGATTGGCAAGGTTCCGTATGACACATTCTTTAAGCAGAATAAAAAACACTTATCAAGCCCAAGCAGAGAAAAATATTCCCAAAGAAGGCAACAAGCTCACCACAAGCTGTGAGAGCTCCTTATCTTCGTGAAGGGAATGTTCCAGGCCAAACACTACTCTTATGCAGCTGTGCAGGGGTAAAAAGACTGTATGCATTAGAGTGCCTTTACCAATAGTTCAACTCCCAACCCCTGTTCAGCTGCTAAAAAGTGAATAAAGCACATCAAATTTGGTGAGACTACTGACCATACCAAATTTGGAGGCAGGGCTGATTCTGATGTGACCTTCTGAACAGCCCTTATGGATACAGTTTACTCCCAGACCCTCTTATCATTTTGAGTCAGCACTTCATCTGGATCACTAAGAGAACGAAACCCAGGAGCATGCATGATCAGGCCTCCCTGGAGGATGTTACTCCACTAAAAACTTCTCATGTCTGAACTAAGACAACTAAAGAGGTTTAAAAGAAGAGTCTAGGGGGACTGTGGGTATACAGCTGATAAGCATTTCACCTGACTGTGAATCTTGTCCAGTTCAGTTTCAATGTTCTCTGAGTTGATGTATACACAGCAAAGATGTAGGCAATAACACACCTGTTCTGCAAGCATGTAATTGAGAGCTATTTAGTTATCTATCACCACCCTGACTACTGAGGTTAGCAGTCCTGTTAGACACGAAGTTGAGGAAAGTCCGAGTCTTGTGTGCTAGCCAGGACATTACAATGGCAGTGTAGGATGAGAAAAATGTCAGTCTGTGGTAACAATACCAGCATTGGTTGAGTTTGTCGCCTATCACCATACCTGTGCTGATTTTTTTTCAGAGTGTTCTTTTGCCACGTATGGCAAAGGCTTCTGTAGGAATGAGAAGGGGGGAGCATTAGTGCTCCCTCACTTTCCTTCTGCTCCGAGAATCTCCTGAGGCAGCAGATGCTCTTGTCCAATGACCAGGGATGAGGATTACCCAGCTGTAGTCATAGTTCCCTGTCCAAGTTCTGAGGCTACACCTTCCACGGGGACCCACTGACCCTGTTGCATGACCCAATATTGCCCACCTGTATTGAGGGTTTAGGAGTTCCAAGTATGACTGTTAATATTCCGTTGGCCTTTCCCCATCTACATTGGATCTCACAGGAAGGAGTCACTTATAGGTAACATTCCCTTGAAGTTTGAATCAGGAAGCCCTTTTGGTGGTGCCACTTGGATCTGGACCACCCCTGAGTATTATGTTCCACTTGAAAAAAAGAAAAAGAATGGTTGAGTGTATTGAGATAGAGATTTTGCAGGCACAGGCTAATCAGGTGACTAACTGGTCCTCTACACCCTTCAAGCTCATATGTCCCAACATGCACTGCAGTGCTGTGTCTAATGTCCAAATATCTTACTTTTAGTCAAGGATACCACCTAGCAACTTGTCCTTCCCGATGGCCTTTGCATAGTTGTTGTTTGAGTTTCCCATTTTATCACCTCATTTTCCTGAAGATAATAGGATCATGAAAAGTTCATATTATGCCAAAGAGGATGCCCATTGCTAGGTATATTGTGCAGGGAATGCAGTTCCTTCATTGGATTAGAATCTGCTGGATATTCGAACACATGACAGAGGTATTTTTCTAAACCCACAATAATGGTCTACATAATTCACCAGAATGACAATAACATATCCAGAATGTGTTCGTGGCAGTTAGGTACCATGAAACTGTGATTGGCACCCAGTGGCCCAAGGTTGTCAATTTGCCACATTCATGTGGGGCTTGTGACTGGTTGATATGACCTACTGTGTCACACTGTGAAGTCCAGGCTCATTGGCAGGAGTCACACAACTGTGTTGAATATTTGTCTTTGGTTTTTTCTGGGGCTGGTCCTTGTTATTTGGCCCATGGCTGATATAGCCCATAACTGGGAACTTATGGCAGTTTATTGAGTGTGTAATTAGGTCAGCTTGTGAGTTCCATTTGTGTTCTCTTTTGAATAGTCCTTGGGCATCAACATAAGTAATGCATAGGTTTCCTTTGCAGTCCTCAGGCTGCTGCCACAGTACCTCTGCCCACACATGGGAACCCTTAATGGGCCAATCATTAACCTGCCAGTCACTGCACCATATGGCTACTTCATTTGCCCATGAGTCTGTAAATGTATAGCAGCGAGTTGCTGTTGGAGTGGGCTGTTTGTCATTGCTACCTCACAGAGTTCGTAGAGTTAAAAAATGGTCATCTTGGGGTAAATTGCTGTGGTCCAGTGGACTCCATCAGCTTCGAGTTTAATGCATCTATCCATGAACCAAGCCATACCCTCTGCCGAACCCCTCTTTGGACCCTCTTTGGCTAAGGGAGAAGCAGAAGTCCCCTATAGGTCATCCAGCCCCCTCTACTAAAGCATCTGCTTATTTTTTATTTCAGTTCTTTTACTCTTCCACTCTGGAATTTCTATTCAGCCCCTTTTAATAATTTTATCTTCTTATTAATATTTTGACTTTAAATAATAGTTTTACTTTCTAATTACAGTTGACCTGCAATATTATATTAGTTTCAGGCATACAACCAGTGTTTAAAAATTATATAACTTACTAAGTGATAATCGTGATAAATCTTATACCCATCTGATGCTATGCATGGTTACTGCAATATTACTGACTATATTCTCTATGCTATACTTTAGTTCCCCATGACTATTCTGTAGCTACAAACTTGTACTTCTTAACCCCTTCACTGTCACTTTTTCCAGGTGTGCCCTTGATATGTGCTGTGTATACCCTTCTGTTGTACATGAGCCTTGACTGTTCTTGGAATGTCAATGGGTAGAATTTATTCCCAGGCTGCAGGTCTCCAAGGACTGGCTATGCCCACCATGGAGCATGAGCTGTGCAGAAGCCTATTCCACTGAGCAGGACTTACTTCAGCAGGGCTCTGGTGCCATCCCCTGAGTCCACTCTTTGAGTGTGTCACTTGTGGAAATGGTCGAGTGGTGCTTCAACGTGGTCTGAAGCTGTTCACGAAGTGTGCTGGTTCTGGGGCCTTCTGCGGGGGATGGGGGGAGGCAGTGCAGACCAAAGTCAGCTACCCTTGAGTTCTGCCTGGGGCCACCTGGCATGAGCCACAAAGTGATCAGCAGATGGCCACCAGAGATAGTTCAGAGTTTATGCTTAAACGCCTTGAGCCAGTAAAAATCTTTTGTCAATTGATCTGAGTATGGCTTCAGAAAGGACATCCAGCAAGCAGGTGTCTGAGTTATGACCTTACAATCTTCTCAAGGAACAGGACTGAGCCCTCACTCAGTGGTTGCATTGTCCTTGAACACTTGTTATGCAGTCTGCTATGAGTTTGCAGCTTTAAAGAATCAGTTCTTATTTTTTTTTAGGACTGAAAGGCAATGGATTTCCAAGAATTGAGCTTATTATATAAAAAAGTCTTTGTTGATTTCAGGATCAGTCTGAATTACAATTATGGGAAATACCATTCATTTCATGTGGACTTCAGTGGCCTAAGAGATTGTTTTTCTGTCTTCAAAGTCTTTAGAGAGGTCATTTCAAAAACATAATGACTAGTCAAGTTATTAAAAAAGAAACTAGAATGGTGGTTATCAGAGCTTGGAGAGAGGAGGAAATGGGGGGTTGTTTAATGGTATAGAGTGTCAGTGTTGCAAGACGAAAATAGTTTTGAATATCTGTTATACAATGATGTAGTTATTCTCAACACTACTGAACTGTAAGCTTGAAAATGGTTAAGATAATAAAAAACAATGACTGGAAGTGTGTGCAATTTGCAGGGTAAAAAGAGAAACCTTATTTTGGGGAGTTACAGTAATGTCCATTGTCGTTTTTCAAAAGAAAGTACAATATATACCACTTGGCATCTTAAATCTTTGTACATTCTGGTCATTTTAGGAAGCTTCAGGTTAATTTATTGTCACAGCTGATGACATGGCCAGAAATCATGATTTTTGGCTATGACCAATTTGTTCCTCATGCAGTAATTGCAGTAGTAAAAAACAAAACAAAACAAAACAACAACAACAACAAAACAAGTCATGTCTCTTTTCTGAAAAAAGTCTTAAAACCTTCTTATTATAAGTAGAGTAAAGTCCGGTCTCCATACATGGCCTGCAAAATCCTACACAATCTGGGTCCTGCCTTCCCCTCTCTAAAGCTGGACCATCTCTGCTTCACCATAGACCATCATTCAGGTACCCAACACAGCAATCCCTTCTCAGATAAGGAATTTGTCACAATGTGTTCTTCTGCCCAGAACTCACTTCTCTGATTTCTTTTTTAATTGTGTTCTTATTGTAAATTTATCCTACTCTCTTTTCCTCAGGGAAGGACCATTGGCTGACTAATCTAAATTGGGTCTCATTTCTACAGTTACTTTTGACATTCCATACTACTTCTATTCAATGCTTATCAGAAATTTAAATATGCATTTGTTAGTATGACAATTTGGTTGATGTTTTATTTCTGAATTTAAAAAATGCATTGAGTATAGTGACCATGGCTGCTTTACTAGCCACAGAATCCTCAATGCCTTCCATACTGTCTAGGGAATGTTTCGTGGACAATACCTATTTATTGAATGGCTAAATACTTGTAAATCACATTTAAACGTGCCTGCTTTGGTATTAGGACCACAAATCAGTTTGGTTCACAGAATGATGGCTTTTTGGTCTCATAAGACAAATTATGAAAAATCTCATCCTACAATGCTCCCCAAATGATTTCGTGGGTGTGAGCTGTGTTACTCATCTGTTTGCTGCTGACATCCTTGTCATTTTCACCATTGTCACCATGATCATCTTATCATGTCATCTTTGGCTTTGGTTATCATCAATCCAAAACAACTCTTATTTTTATGAGATAAATATGTCATACAAGAGGCAGCAAGTTTAGAGGCTTCAATTAGGCTTGTTTTATAATTCTAGTCAATGACTTGCAATTCAGAATTACTTAATATACTAAATTAAAAACATACAAAGTAGAATTACAAGAAACTTCTGGATTTTGCAATATTTTGAACTAGATGTGTTAATTTCAATATATTCAAAATATCTCACCTCAAAATATTTTTTAAAAAATCAATGAAATTGGGTAGACACCTTTCACCATCGATAAAGCAACAGAAAAATGGAGATCAGGGAATTTACAGCAGGAGCCAACGGGTTGGGTCATATTACTTCCAGTGTCAGCGGGTGAAGGGGCGAACTTGAGCAGCACTAGTGGCACAGGTGTACTGTAAGGAATGAACTTCAGCAAACTCACTGAAGAGTGAAATTTTCTGTGATCACTTATCCAGTCCATGAGCTCTTCATGATTTCTTATCAACCATTTTTCATAGGCTGTGTCATCTCCTATTCAACTCAGAGAGCTGTCAATATGTCTGGCTAGCATGCCTCCTAATACTTGCAGTATTTTCAGATCAAAGTTATGCTTTTGAGTTATGTGGAAGCTAATGTCTGTGATAGGACAGGCACTGTATGACTGTGGTGCAGGTGGGGGCAACTTGATGGAGAAGGAGCGCTTGGCCTTTGACTTTTCTGTAAGATGAGTCAGCTGAGCTGTATTCCTCTAGCCTGTGTGACCTGTCTCTCTGTGGCTTTTTGTCGGGGACATCCAGCAGGGAGGTGTCCGAGTCCTGACCTTCCAGTCTTCTCAAGGAACAGAACTGAGCCCCCACTCACAGTGATTTTCTTTTCTATAAGCTCTCTACTTGTTTTATTGCCCATTTCATTGAGTTGTGTTTCTTTCTGCTAATGAATATATAAATTAGTTCTTAGTCTGTGATACATAGTGAGAAGACTTTTCTGAAAATTTTTGTTCTTTGAATTTCTTTATGGTATTTGTATCTTAAATAACTTATTTGAATATCTCTGTAGTTTTATCTGTGTATTTAAGTCCTCTGAGCTTTTATTCCACTAGAATAAAATCCGAAATTCCCAGATTAATTTTTTTAAATTATGTTAATTTTCTTGTGTGGGTAGAATAGATCGAATCTTTATTTTTTTAAATTGGTGCCTGCCCAGTTACTTGATAGTAGTTTTTTAACAGTTCATATTGTCCACTGATGTGAAATGGCACCTTTAACATCGACTGTATTCCTGATACATTTGATTTTATTTTCTAGTGAGTCCTAGGGCTTTGTTTCTAAATGTATGTCCCAATGACACACTGTTTTAACTATTGTCCTTAGGTGCAAGATGGTCAACTTAGTTATGTTTGTTCTCCGTACCCAGAAGCCACCATCTCTTAGGGAGGATGGTACTTGGTCAGGAAGGCACTTGAAGAGGACTGAGCCTCCCTCTTTGAAAATCAGTTTCAAAATGAAAATGGGAGTGCCTTAAAATTTTTTTTCTTGAGGCTTGTGAGTGTAAATTTACTCCACACATCATCATTCTAGCATATGTGTCCAGGGACTGTGGTCAGACCTCAGTGCATCTTAACTGCGCTGAGTTGAGCCCTACAGAACTTTGCATTTGCGAGAACTTTGGGAGACAGCCTTTCCAGTCTTGTCAAGTGTTTCCTATAACTGGCTGAACATTATTGTCTCCTGGCAGGGGAGTAGGTCATTTAAATAATACTGATGCCTGGGGTGCCTTTCAGAGCAATTAAGTCAGATGGGGAAAAAAGAGGAACTTATTAGTATGTCTTATGCAGCCAGATTAAAAACTGGTAGCCTGTGATAATGCACATTACAGTGAGGAAACTTGAAGTCATGGATGAAAACTCTCTCTCCCCCCTCTTTGAAGAGCCTATTTCTCCACTCAGTGTTCATTCCACTTGACTTGCTGCTGCCCTGGGTGGTGTGGTGTGATGTGATGTGATGTGATGTGATGTGATGTGATCACCTCATAGTGCCCTCTTGACCTTTTGAAGAAGTTGAACCTCCCCAGAGATAAAGCCAGTGACTGACCCCTGTGGGCCAGAAAATCAGGAAAACTCCCTTTGCCTCCATTCTTTAACTCCTTTGAATCTGAAATTGAGAACTTGAAGCTCAAGAGCAAGTTGCATGGAAGAGAAAGTTAATGAATGAATATTTCTGCTCCATAGCACTGCAGGGCAGGGAGTTCAAGGACAAGCTCTCAGTTGCCTCTCTCACTCCAGCTACTCTGACCTTACTGTCTCCTTTCTGGAAGCGGAACAAAACTAAGGATGTACATTGCCGGGGACAGGGGAAGTAAATAGATCCACAGAATAAATACAATCCTATAAGCTTTCCTTTTTCCTTCCCAGAAGCTGATTAATAGAACAATGACTTCTCTTCTGAAGAATAAGAGCCTTCCTCCAGGGTCTGGTGGATACTTCTAGGAACATCAAACAGGTTGGACATGTCACAGTCACAAAGGAATATCTCACCACAGTTCTACCAGCTTACAGTACTCACTTGTTCTGGGTCCCACTCAAATAGGAAGCTTTCCAAATCAACTAGTAAATGGATTAGAGAAGAATTTTCCAAATGCATTACTGTAAGCTGTTTCCAGAATAAGTGGGCCAGCAAGCAAAGGTACGGGGTGTTAGAAGCAATAGTTTTTTTTTTTGTTTCTATCAGACCCAAGAACACAACATTCTCAGCAGGTCTATACTTGGTTGAATATGAATTACAGGAAAATGTATATATATTATCCCTCAAAATTATAAACAGATGTATACTTATTCATTCATCCAATGATTCATCTATTTACTCATTCTTTCAATCACAACCCATCCTGAGTTTTACTATGCTTTAATGTTTATGTGTTTGATCCTTAAGACTCAATAATGAATATTCTCTAAAGAAACATGTTTTTATTTCCAGGAAATATAAATTAGACTGAAATTAAAGTTAAGAAAGACCATTAGTTCTTATTCCAACAGATCTTAATCACTAACCAGAAAAAATTTACTTATTACTGCCTATATAGTATTATTTATTTTTTAAGGTCTTTATATATTATCAGCTCCATGAAGAAAACAGCTTTATCTGTCTTACTCTTTTCTTTCTTCATAAGGCCCAGAAAATGATAGGTACATAATGAGAATAGAGCAGACAGTCCAAATAAATGACTCGAATAGTTAATGCATATAAAAATGGATGTATATTATATGTAATTATCAATTAAATAAAATATTTTTCTTTTTTTTTAATTCATGATGTATGTTTCCTATTGTTGCTATAACAAATGACCACAAACTTGGTGTCTAAAAATAACACAAATTTATTCTTTTACAGTTCTGAAATCAAAGGTCAAAAATGGATTTGCAGGAATGCTTTCCCTCTAGAGGCTCTTAGGGAAAACCTGTCCTTAGCTTTACCAGTTTCTACCCTCTGAAGGTTCATTCTATCTTTGGCCCTCTTGCGTTTTCAAAGACAAGAATGCAATATCTTTCGATCTCTCTCACCTTCTGTAGTTACCTTTTTTATGACTTTTACCCTCCTGCCTCCTCCTTATAAGGACCCCTGTGATTACAAGGGTCCACCTGAATCATGTACCCATCTCAAGATCCTTAAGTAAATCACACTTGCAAAGTCCTTTTACCACATAAGTAAACATATTCACAGGTTCTGGCAATTATATATGGACACTTTTAGGGAGCCATTACTCTGCCTACCACATAAGATGTCTCTAGTCTAAGAGAGTAGAACATCTGTTCAATCTGAGCTTTCAATGGGAACAGAGATTTCTGTAAAATACCATAGTTTGCTTTTCTGTTGAACCCTATCATTTATTGGCCACACATTCTTCACTGTATAGTTTCTGTCTGAAAAAGATAAAGTCACTCTCTCTTCTGAACACTTGAAATTACAGCCAGCTATAGCAGTTTAAAATCCCCAGTGTAGACATGTTAACATTTTCAGAGGCAGATACAATAACAGCCAAAGTCATAAAGGAGGAGAGTTCACCAGAAAAGTTTCTTTTGTACTGCTAGTTTTTAAATTGCCTTAGAGAACTTAATCTGGCTTCTAAAATGCAAACTGCCTATCACCTCCAAAATTGGAAACAGTCGTGTATTTTTTGCAATTGAAAACAATCATGTACGCATCGTCCTTTCTTTTTTCTTTACAACAAATGCTTATTTAGCATATTCTATGCCTAAACTTGCTCTGAGGGGATGGATAGAAAGATGACAAATTGTCCTCAGATGAACTTTATTATCTAATTGGAAACAAATACCAGACACCAACTAGTTGTAACTGGCGAAGACTCATGTGTCCCTATTGTAACAAGGAGTCTATGATTCTATCCAGTGTCTGGGTATCATTGCCAAGTTAGATCATGTGTCAAGATTTCTTAAATGTTTGGATATTCCTATTTCTCTGGTATATGTATGAAGAGGTCTGCCTGGGAAAAGTCCAGACATTGTTACATATACATACATATATATATAAATTGTTGTTCAAGTACAGTTGTCTCCATTTCCCTGCCACCACTTTGCCCCACCCCACACACCCCCACGCCACACCTTCAATCCTACCCCTGGCTTTTCCCCTGGATCCTTTACACATTTCCTTGATGACACATGTTATACATGTTCCTCCTTTCCCTTGTTATCCCCTTCCCATCTACCCTCTGGTTATTGTCAGTTTATTCTTTATTTCCATGTCTCGGTTATATTTTACTTGCTTGCTTTGTTGATTAGGTTTCACTTATAGGTGAGATCATATGATATTTGTGTTTCACCACTTGGTTTATTCCACTTAGCATAATGCTCTCCAGTTCCATCCATGCATCCATCCATCCTTGTGAAGGGTAGGAGCTCCTCCTTTCTTTCTGCTGTGTAGTATTCCATTGTGTGAATGTGCCATAGTTTTTATTTATTTATTCATTTATTTATTTATAGCATTTTATTTATTTACTTTTAGAGAGGGGAAAGGAGTAAGAAAGAAAGAGAAAACATCAATGTGTGGTTGCCTCTCAAGTGTTCCCTACTGGAGACCTGGCCTGCAACCCAGGCATGTGCCCCAACTGGGAATCGAACTGGCAACCCTTTGGTTCACAGGTCACCACTCAATCCACTGAGCCATACCAGTCAGGGCTGATATATTCAGTTGCTGATGGACATTTCACACTGATCAAAATGGCTATTACAAACAAATCAACAAACAGTAAGTGCTGGTGAAGTGGTAGAGGAAAGGGAACCCTAGTACATTGTTGGTGGGAATGCAGACTGGTGTGGCCACCATGGAAAACAATATGGAATTTCCTCAAAAACTAAAAATGGAACTGCCTTTTCACCTGGCAATTCCACTGCGGGTTTTATACCTGAAGAATTCTGAATCACTAATTCAAACAAACCTATGCACCCCAATGTTTATAGCAGCACATTTTACAGTAGCCAAGTGCTGGAAGCAACCTAAATGTCCAGCCATTATTAATGTAACAAGAACAGTTTGCATGACATCGATGTAACCTGGCAGCCAAAGACAGTGAACTGGAATGCACATGCATGAACAATGATGACTTTACTGTACTACTCAGTGGGGGCAGTAGATGATGTTGAATGAGCATGTGTACTGTGTGGCCATAGCATTCAAAATGACCAAGTGAGTAGAGCAACGAATCTGCATCAAATTTTGTGTTAAGCTTGAACATTCCTCTGCAGAAATGAATACTTTCTGAATCATCTGAATATGATGATGCAGAAGGCTTTTGGGGATGATGCCATGAGTGATTGGCAGCTATATCACAGCATGTGCCCACTCATGCATCACATCTCATGCAGAGATCTTTGGTGAAACATCAAATTACCCATGTGACTCAGCCCCCCTACAGCCCAGATTTGGCACCCTCAGATCTGGCCTTTCCCCAAACTAAAATCACTTTTGAAAGGGAAGAGATTTCAGACTATCTATGAGATTCAGGAAAACAGAACAGGACAACTGATGGTGAGTCTAACAAACTATTCTGCAGAGTCTTTTAAACAGTGGAAGAAGTGCTAGGAGAACCATGTGAGGTCCCAAGGTACCTACTTTGAAAGGGACTGAGGCATCATTGTTCTATGTACAATGACTCTTACATCTTGTATATTCTTCAATAAATGTCTGTATCTATTTTTCATTATGTCTCATTACATGGCTGGATGCTTTCTGGACAGACCTTGTCATATATATGTGAGTAAGTGGCCAGTAGTCTCAGAGGGAGGGCAGGAGGAGTCATTTTCATTATGCTTGTCCTAGAGTTCCAGGGTCCTTCTTCCTGAGGACCCAGGTTCTCCTTCCTAAGGAACCCCTTCCTCCAAATGATGGGTTTGAAGTCAGAAATTGGCTCATATCAAGAGATTGTAATAATTTGTTGAAGCTATACATCAACAGCCTCCTCATAAACTATCCTTGACTTCATCAATTATTTTCTTCCTATTCCTTTTTGACCATGTGCTATTCATCATCATCTGAATTATCCATGAACAGGCCTAGCGGGTTGCCACTCCAGTTTTGGTGCTCAACTATCACTGCATCAACCTAGCTTCTGATGTTTAAGCATGAACTTCTGGCCTCCATATGTCAGGATCTCTCATCCCCAACACTAGCAGGAGTCCAGTTTGCAACGCCATGTTGGACCACCTGCACACAGCAGAGGGGCCACCATTGAGTGTTTTAAAGATAGAGATCCTTCTCACCAGTGCATGTTCTTTTCTTTGGGGGGTGGGGGGCAGGTAGTTCTGCTTCTAACACCTTAAAGCTATGATTCAGAAATAGAAAGCACAGAACACTCTAGCTGAGATTTCAAAGAATCACTCAAAACTTTATATCTTAGTTATGAAGTAAATATAGGGATTTAAAAAGCCAAAGCCCAAATGAAAACATTAAGATGCAATTTTTGTGCTTTCCATATTCTGATTCTTAGCCTTAAGCCCCTCACTGAACTGGGTGATGTCATTTATAGAATCAATGAACAATTTACCTTCTAGTGGTCAATTCTACATCCCTTTTAGTGTTTAATGTTAGTATTATACTTTACATTTTCTTTCTTATTTATGACTATGTAATACAAGCTTTCTTTACAAAATTCAAAGATAGAGTATGTAATGAAAACTATGGGTTCCTTTCACTTTCCATGCATGTCAGTAGTTTTCATGTACTTTCTTTTATTTCCACAGGACCACATTATACACACTGTTTTGAACCTAATATTTTCACCTTAAAATATATTTTAAAGATTTTTCTGTATTAGTATATATACAATCTCCATTGTCAAATTATTTCACAGCTACCTAGAATTCCACTGCGTGTATGCATGTTTGTACTGAACTGTATATTACAAATATTTCCATTAAAAACAATGCTTCAGTGGATCTCACTTCTGTGTGTACATGTGTGAAATCGTGCACATGTGTGTCCTAAAAATGAACATGCTATATCAAGATAAAAATGCATTAATATGTAAGAAATATGAGGACAATTTTGCAACAGAAATTGTACAACAGTTGCATATGAGACTTTTTTCTATATGTTTCTAATACAATTTGTTAACAAATTAATTTTGTTAACAAATTGTTTTATTTTATTTTGTATTGATCCATGTCAATCTGAGGAGTGAAAGATTATATCTGGTAGTTTTAGTTCCATTTTCTAAATATGAGTAAGAATGCATATGTTTTTTTTTCTGTGAACTATCTAATCACATATATTGAGTTTTATGTCCTTCATATTACTTAAATAAGTTAGCTTTTTTTCTTTGATAGTAGTTGATAATATATTTTCAGAGTGCTATTTGTCTTTGACTTTGTTTTTGGCAAAAAAACCCCACTTTTTTCAGTTTTATGGACTTTCATATGTATTTTATGTTTTCTGGCTTTTATATCATGTTTAGAAAGAACTTCCAAGATTTTTTTTGAGATTTCCAAATCATATGATTTTAATCTTTATGTTTAAACCTATAGTCAACCTGGAATTTGCTATAATATATATATGAGATCTAATCTCTGATCTCTGTAGGTATCTATGAAGTTGTTTTAGATAATTTATTCAACAGGTCATTATTTCCTACTGACTTGAAATAATACTTTTAATAAGTTCCAGCCAAGGTGGATGCATAGGTAGAAACCCTTTGCTTCTTCACACAATGAAAAGGAGGATAACAACCAATCTAAAATCAATAAACAACCAAAATTGCCAGAAAATCAAACTGCATGGAACTCTGACAACCAAGGAATTAAAGAAAAAGTCAACCAGAGCAATCAGACAGGTAAGAACCCATGCTGAGGTGGGACCAGCTCAGAAAAACCATGGCTAGGCAGTGGACCGTGCAGGCAGGGCTGGCTGAAGGCAAAACTGAGCCTCAGTGCTGACTGTGGACTATGACTGGGGTTGCCTCAGTGGGAGAAATTCCCAGTGTCACAAAAGGGTTTGTTGGAAAGCGGGCTAGAGCTGAGCAGGTGAGCTGCATTGTCCCCTCCCCGCCAGGCAGCACAGCAAGGAGGGTTGCCCTGCCATGGTGAAACCTAAGGCCCTGCCCCTTTACAACTTATCAGGTGTGCTGAGACATAGAAATAGGGTTCAAATGAAAGCACAGAGCAAAGCTTCAGAAAGAAAGCTAAGCAATGAGGAGATAGCCAACCTATCTGATGGAGAATTTAAAGCCCTGGTAATCAAAATGCTCACAGATCTGATTGAGCTTGATTAAATAATGAAAAAACAAATGAAAGATACCCAAAATGAAATAAAGCAAAACATTCGGGGAACCAACAGTGACAGGAAGGAAACTAGCACTCAAAGCAACAATTTGAAACAAAAGGAATAAATAAACATCCAACCAGAGCAGAATGAAAAAACAAGAATCCAAAAAAATGAAGAAGGTGAGGAATCTCTGGAACAACTGGAAATGTTCCAATATCTGAACTAGAGGGGTGTCAGAGGGAGAAGAACAACAGCAAGAAATTGAAAACTTATTTGAACAAATGATGAAGGAAAATTTCCCTAATCTGGCAAAGAAAATTGACTTCCAAGAAGTCCAGGAAGCCCAGAGAGTCCCCAAAAAAGAACACACCAAGGCACATCATCATTAAGTTACTCAAGATTAAAAATAAAGAGAATCCTAAAAGCAGCAAGAGGAAAGAAGAGAGTTACCTACAAAGGAGTTCCCATAATGCTATCAGCTGATTTCTCAAAAGAAATCTTGCAGTCAAGAAGGGGCTGGAAAGAAGTATTTGTAGTCCTGAAAAGCAAGGACCTACATCCAAGATTACTCTATACAGCAAAGCTTTCACTTAGAATGCAAGGGCAGATAAAGTGTTTTCCAGATAAGGTCAAGTTAAAGGAGTTCATCATCACCAAGCCCTTATTACATGAAATGTTAAAGGGACTTATCTAAGAAAAACAAGATAAAAAATATTAACAGTAAAATGACAACAAACTCACAACTATCAACAAATAAACCTAAAAGAAAAGAAAAACAAAAACTAAGCAAACAACTACAACAGGAACAGAATCAGAGAAATGGACACCAAATGGAGGGGTTTCAGTGGGGAGGGGGAAGGGAGGAATGGGGGGAAGGTACAGGGAAGAAGAAGCATAAGTGGTAGGCATAAAACAGATGGGGAGAGATCAAACATGGTATAGGAAACACAGAACTCAAAAAGAACCTATATGTACAACCTGTGGACATGAACTAAGGTGGAGAAATGCTGGAGGACTGGAGGTGCAGGGCAGAGGAGGGATAAAAGGGGGGAAACTGGGAAAACTGTAATAGCATAATCAATAAAGAATACTTAAAAAAGAAATAATACTTTCAAGATAAATAGTTCCTGAAAATATTTGTTTCTATCTCTAGATGATGTGAACTGTTCTATAGCTCCATCTGTACTGTGGGGAGTCAGTCCTGCACTGGTCTAATTAATACAGGTGTAGAACAGTTTTTCATGTGGTGCAGACAGGATTTCTGTTCTTTACTCTTCTCTAATACCCTGATAGTTATTAAAGCATTTGAAGGATTTTCATTTAAACTTGTATAAATGAAAACTTGTACCTATCTTTTTTAATTGAGATATAATATACAGTTTTGTATTAGTTTCACATACACAACACAGTGATTCAATATTTGTTTACATTGTGAGGTTATCACCAAAATGAGTCTAGTTAACATCTGCCACCCTACATAGTTGCAGAATATTTTTTGTAATGAGAATTTTTAAAGATCTACTCTCTTGGCAACATTCAAGAATGCAATATTGTATTACTAACTATAGTCACATATAGTAACTAATGCTGTGCATTACATCCCTATGATGTATTAATTTTACAAATGGAAATTTGTTTTTATGATTCCCTTCACCCGTTTAAACCACTTTATCTTCATAACAACATCCTTTTGTTTTTTTGTACCTCAGAATATATTCAGTTTGTAAATGAATTAGGGAAGAATCAACTTGAATATATACTTCTTTTTTTACTTTCAGTAGCATTCTTGATAAGTTTTTTCAAAAGTAATTGTTGCCTCTACTGCAAATTTGGTCTCTTTCTATCTCCTAAACAAGTGAGTGTCTACCTATTTCTATAAAGTGCCCCAAACAAAACATTTTAGGTTTGGTGGGTTTTACAGTGATTGTTGCAACTACTTCACTTTGCTGTTGTAGCACGAAAGCAGCCATAGACAATAAGTAAGTAAATGGGTGTGGTATTCCAATAAAACTTTATTTACAATAACAGACAGCAGGACAGGGTTAGCCTGTAAGCCAAAGTTTACCAAGTTCAGTTACAAATAGTTGCTTTTTTTTCTATTTAAATGAATAAAACCAACTCTTAATCTAGCTAATGTATGTCAGGCACTTCTTATTTTTAAAACTCTTGTGAATGAAACTAAAGAATGTATACACCAAAAATAGAGCAGAGCACATATGCACATTCTACAATTCCCTTTTATAAAAAGCTAATCCTATTTAAATAGTGAGCTCAGAGCTTTCAGACCCTTCCCAGCTAGTTTACCAGGAAAAGACAGGATTGCAGTGGCTTCATCGGCAAGTTTGTCCAGGGCCTGCGAAATCCAGGGGGTTTCATCCTTTCTAGTACTGTCAATAGTATTTCTCAGATGATTTATCTCTGCTTCCATCTCATCAGACTTCTTCTTAAATCCTTCATTAAGCAAATTTTCTTGCATCTAAAACAAAGGGTGTGGAAAGAGGAAAAGGTAAACTTTTGAAATTCCTCATTTCTCCAGGGTAAGATTACATATGCAAGAATGCCATTAAATTTTCTTTATTTTATCCACAAAAGTATTCTCATTAGATCATCAGAGAATAATATTGGAAGCAGACCATATCTTCTAGGTTAGACCTGAACAGTGAGAGGAAGGATGGTATTCAATAGTACTAAGGCAGGCATGAAGAAAAATGCAATAGTGTGTTCCAACCAAAAGTATAGATTGGGAGGGAGCCATTAGTCCACTTGCATAAATTTTCAGACTTAATTGGGATGGCACGGTCTCCCATAGTGTAGAAATAATTGGAACATATAAGCTGATCAAGAAATCTGATGCAAACACTTCTAGATGGGAAAAAGAAGTCCCCCAGTGCTATGTGGTAACTTACACAAACTGTCCAGACATGGAGACAACTAAGCAGGTTTAGAAGATGTCAGTTCCCCATATTTCTAAGTCTGGACGTATCTGATAGTTTTAGGCTAGCATGGATCCAAATCACTGTCTTTGCTGGTAATCGGTTTCCAGATCATTGAGTGTCATCTTGGTGAAGTACCCCTTTGTTGCTTATGTTAAAAACACCTGGTTGGAATATCTACTTGATAATCTATAACACCCTGTTTAATTAGGTCTCCATGAGATCACCGAAGAGTCACAGTAATGTAGAAACTCAAACTTTGGGGAGGTTATTTATGTTCTCCAAGGACTTGGAGGAAAGAAAGTCACCTTGGACTCTCCAGAGACTCATTGTGGAGCAAAACTCAAAGGCCTCTTGGAAAGCCAGAATTCAGTAATTTTGGTGACTCGAATGTAGTAAATAACAGTAGTGGCTCTCTTTTTAATTTTGCTTTAAAATTTCATCCTTTCCTTCCTCATTTACCAGGGCAATCACCATCAGCAACTGCTGAGGCTGTGGTCAGACTTACCCTCATCTTGTGTTCCAGTATCTCGGTCTGTACTCTCAGAGCCTCTTCTCTGTCCTTCTGCAGCTTCTCCTTTAGTTGGGCTAAGTTTTCTTCGAGACTCCTCTTCTGAGCCTCCATCTGTTGCTCCTGCTCCTGCAGTTTCTGTTTCATCAGCTCCTGCTCCTTTTCAGCAGCCTCCTTCCTGGCCCGCTCCTCTGCCCCAGGGAGGTTTTATAAAGGGAAGAAATTAAAAATCCAGCCTGAACTTTACCCTCTTGAGATCAGAAAAGAAGTGAAATTTGAAAGAGAAGATGGAGAATCTCAGACTTCACCGGATGGCTACACCGTCAATAGCAGATCTGAGAATGTGATGGAAACTGGATTGGGAGTAAAAAGGAGAAAACTGTATATGAACAATGATTTAAAAAATAGTAATAAAAAAAAGAATTGAAAAAAAAAAGAAAAGAAAAAAAAGAAAAGGCCTTGACTTTCTGGCTGACATACAACCACCACTCTGCTTATGACTTCCAGATTTGGCAGAATGTGTATTCTACAGAAGAAGCAGAAATCTGTTGTTTTGGAAAGACCTTCAGGTGATCTGTCAGAGAACACTGCAGGAACCTACTCACCCCACTGAGAACTACGTCAGGCCCCATACCTGCTATGTACTTCTCCCTTTGTGTCAGGGCTCTGTCTGCCTGCAGGATGGATTTCTCTATTGACACCTGTGACTGCAGGAAGTGTTGGAAGACCTCTGTTGCCTGAGGAATGAAGAAAGAATGAAGAACTTAGAGTACCACTGAGGAGATTTCTTGTGTGAAAACAAGTTCATTCATACCATTTTACTTTCCATGTGAAATGTGCCAGGATCCCCTACAAAGTATCCAAGAACCTAACTGTGGCCAGAGACTCTCCATATCTTCCTCCAGTCCCTCTTCCAGCTCTACTTCTCTCCATATGCTCTAGGTTTCAGCCAGTCAGAATTATGTGCAGCTGTACATACTCATAATCTCTTTGTGCTTTCATATGTTTGCATGTTTACTTGGGGCTCCTCCCTTTAGATCACATCTCAACCTAGACAACCTGTACAAATACTTCGAAATTTACACCCCCTCCTCTTCTGGGAGGTTTTATAGACTATATGTCCAATGTGAAATGGAGTCTTAAATACGCTGTGATTCTCCCTAGCCACTCACTTGTGGGGTAACTTTACACAAATTATACAACCTGGCTGTGCCTCCTCATTCATATCTATTATATAAAATGGGGGTAATAAAAGCAAATGTGCCATAACATTTTTTTGTAAGGTTAAATTAAAAGGTTAAGAAAAAGAGTTTAACATTCTGGTATAAGTAATGACAGTTCAACATGTTAATTGTATTATTATTACCATCACATTTATTAGTATCACCAGTGCACCCCAGGGTCATAGGTTCATCAGTGTTTCCAGTCCACGTAATTGTCTATTTGTTTGACACTCTCTCTCACTTTAATTAGCTTTGAGTGCAAATATTCTGACTTTCTACCATAAATCCTTAACACTTAGTACACTAAATGTCATGTTGTTAGACAAATGCATAATTCCTATTAGGTCTCTCATAGATTTCAAAAATTTATACTCATCTTTGAGAATGGACATTTCTACTCTACTTAAGAAGAAAGAGCAAATAGCAGACCTTCAAAGCTAACAGTCATGATATCCCCATGGTGCTCTGTACTCAGAGGGTCAGCAGACCCTCTTGACTTCAATCTGTAGGATCTCCATGCAACCTTATTCATCACCTTCACTCCTTTACTGGGGACTTCCCAATAGCGCTGCTCAATCTTTTCCTTTGCTTTCCTGTAGTCCTCGTGCCCTCCAGGAACAGAGAAAGTTCCTGCTGAAATGTTTTCCATTAGGTCCTTCGAAAGCTGATCCACTGTATACTGGCAGTATTTTTCAGAAGCCTCTTCATTTTTCAGCAAGAAACTCTCCTTTTTATTCTTTATGATTTCCTACAAGAGAAATATAGACAGGTGTCACCAGAAGAAAGGAGCAGAAAAGATAAAATTCCAAAGAATTTATTAGCTAGGTACTCTGTGGTCCTCTTAAGAAAAACATTCTACTAGCACAACACAAACAAAGTAGCAAGAATCAGGAGATTTATTTCCAACTCTGAAAACTCTCTGCAAGATCCTGCTAAAACTTCTTAACCTCTCCAGGCCTCATCTTTATCTGTGAAGTGTTGAGATTGTATTATATATTCTTTGTACTTCCTCGTAACTGTAGCATCCTGTGATTCTATCTTCAACAAACACGATACAACTAAAATAACATAAATAATGATCTGTTAAGAGAATCTGTCTAAGGAAACCAAGTGTCTAGAAATAGGGGTGCATATACCTAGAGTGCAACCAGCTCAGGAATGACTTTGAGGAGTTCTGGAGTCATGCCACAATTCACTAAAGGAGAAATCAATGCTGATTTTGCTTAACAGATCAGACAGATCCTGAATAACTTTCCTAAACTGGAGCAAAAGAAATAAATATAGTCCTCTAGATTTCTCCCTCAGTATAGTCCAGACTACTGTATCCTGAATAGGAGATGAGCTATGAGATGAATATATAAAACTGCAGGCATCATTCCAGAAAAACAAGAATTAAGAAGGACAAATACTAAGACAAAATACCATTAGTTTTTTCTGAAACTCCCTCTGGTCATCCTTGAAGGAGTTCTCCATGAAGATCTTAATGGCTTCCTTCTCACAGGTCACGTGCAGGTCCAGCAGTTCCTGGAGCGTTTCTGTGGGGAACCTCACTCGCTGGGCCATCTGTTCACTGTAGTGGTCGGCTGCCTTCTGCACAGCCGCTGAATTCTCCATCTGGGCCAGAGTTGTCACTGCGTTCTCCAAACAAGGCACTGCTCCACTATTGATGGCATCCACGTAAGTCACCACCAGAGCCCCCAACCCTGAACAAAGTAGGAAATAGGGATTAGTATAAATTTATCACTCAGTGAAATCCAAGATTCTGAGATCAAAATTTTAAAACTACACACACACACACACTCACACACACCTCTTACTCCTACCATCACCTTCATTTTCACATTTACTCATTATCCTAGTGTTCTATAGGCCATCACAAAAATTGTTAAGTACCTACCTTCATCTAACATAATCAGAGGTGTCTGAATAATTATTACACATTACATACGCACAAGAAAAATAAACTACACAGGTAAAGAGATAAGAAGGACAATTCAGATAATAATTACTCCTAATTCTTAAGCTCTCAGTAGGTTTTCAGGTACTTAGAAACTGATATTTATTTTGGACTGGTTCAAACTCCCAGGAAGTCTCTCTGAAAACAAACATAAAAAAACCACTTGGAAGAGAGAAGATGGTGGCCAAGTAGGTAGAATCTGAGGCCACTTGCTCTTGTCCCCAACTCATATTTTTGATTGACCTTTTAACAATTAACCTTAACAATCAACAGAATCTTAGCTGATATGAAGTTTTAAAGCCAAGAAGAAACCTGGCTGGTGTAGCTGAGTGGATTGAGTGCGGGCTGCAAACCAAAGCATTGCAGGTTCGATTCCCAGTCAGGGTACATGCCTGGGTTGCAGGCCATGACCCCCAGAAACCGTACATTGATGTTTCTTTCTCTTTCTCTTTCTCCCTCCATTCCCTCTCTAAAAATAAATAAATAAAATCTTTTTTAAAAAGCCAAGAAGAGATACAGAAAATGCTTTGTTTCATCTGGTGAGGAGATGTTGTAAATTGAAGGGGAAATACCCTGTGCATGGCACCTTAGTAGTGGAGAGACCAGACAGAAAGCAGCTTTGGAGCTCCCTCCCATCTGGGAGCAGGGAGCCCTAGTTCCACACAAGAATGCCCAACCTTAGCAGGAAGTGACTTGGGAGGATGTATGGTATCTGGGCGATACATTCCAGTGAGCGGCAAGTCCATAGCGAGAACACCAACCTGGAGGGTTCCAGATAGGGACTCCTAAAACAATCAGGTTGCTGTACCTTAGTCTGTCAAAGGCACCAGCAGACCGCAGCCATGGGAGACTGTGAGAGATTTTACTTTTGGGGGAGAGGGTATGTGCTGAGAGTCAGACAGTGAGTGACTCAGTACTGCAGTGTGGGTACAGCATAGGAAATTTTTAAAAAGAGGCTGAGACATGACTGGACAAAGACCCCTCATACAGCTGCTCTTCTGGAAAAGAGACCAAATTGAAAGTGCAGTTCGTTTCCACTGAATCCAGCTGGGCAGGAAGTTGTGCAAAGAGGTGCTTGCTGGGCCCCATCCAGCTCTGCTAGCAAGCTGGGTGCTGTGCAGACCACAGAGGTTTGGACTGCATCTCCTGCAAAGGCAAGAACTGAGCACCAGAGATTCTTTGTAGCCAAACAGACTCCACTCACCCCTACATCCACAGAGTAAAAACTTCTGGGAAGGGAGAACCTTGCCCATCCCCCTCCTGCAGTCCTGCCAGGCTCAGGAGCAACCTGCTCAGTGCCTATCTGCAGGAGAAAGAAAGGAAGACACTAAAGGGAGGCCTTTCTGAAATTTACAGCCACTACAAGCCAAGCTGGCTCCTGTGGCCCTATTACACTGAAACAAACTGGGCTGAGAGTGGAGAAATTGGCTCAGCAAGGAATATTCAGGGCCCCATCCAGCCTTGGCCCTTATACAGAGTTTCCATCAACACCAAGCAGGAAAGACCTGACCCTGTTACACAGATTGGAAATTCACATGAAATGGACAGCTAACTCAACAGAAACTACACATTATTGAAAATAACCTGGGATAGATCAAGACCTGTGGCACAGGGGTGGTAGAACACACCCACTGTCTTCCCAGTCAGGGAAGTCTGAACAGCGGCTCCTAGGGGAGGTCCAGGGGTCCCAACCTCCCCGTCACACCAGAAGCACTAAGAAATAGACAGGTCTTCCCAGCCAGGGCACATGCCTGGGTTGCAGGCCATAACCCCCAGCAACCGCACATTGATGCTTCTCTCTCTATCTCTATCTCCCTCCTTTCCCTCCCTAAAAATAAATAAATAAAATCTTAAAAAAAAATAAACAGGTCGGCACTGAAACTAAGACTAATGGCAGGACCACAGATAGAGGTAGGTAGAGGTGATACCTCTGGAGCTTTCAGATGTTGGATGACCCACCCCTGGACCTTGTGTTGATGAAAAGTCAGCAGGGCAGAGCAGCAAGGACCATCCTGGATACAGCCAAGCCTGAAGGAGACAGCCATAGACTGTGGATCACTTGCAGGCTCGAGCAGGCAGCCTAGAGCTAAATGGGGACAACGTTTTACATTGCCAGAGTCAGATCCAGAAGGAGGGGCCACCAGGCAAGCCCTGGACTCTGCTGAGATCCACCTTACTCTTTTTCATTGTTTGCATTGTTCTTTCTTTCATAGAACTTTTTAACATTTTTTTCCTTTTTCCTCAATTTTGTTCCTGTCAGTTCACTAGTTTTCAGTTCAAATCTCATCTTTCACTCTTCCCTTTTCTTACTCCCTTTTGCTTTCTTGCTTCCCTTTCTCATTTTCTAGTTCTCATTTTAAAATTTATTTTTCATTTCTTCACCCCTTTTCTTTCCTTGCTCTTACTATTTCTAGCTTCACAAAATCATTTTTCTAGCTTCACAAAAATCATTTTTCTTTCCTTTAGTCATCTCATATTCTTTTTCTCTTTCTTATAATAATTATATTCTCTTTCCACCTTTACTAATCTTTTCTCATGCATCATTGATATCGCTGTTGTAGTTGATTTTCCTTCAATTTTGTTCCTATTTGTTCAATATTTTTAAATTTATTTCCAATCTCATATTTTACTCTTCCCTTGTGTTACCCTGTTTTGCCTTCTTCCTTCCCTTTCTTACTTTCAGTTTAAATTTTATTTTTCCCTCTCTTCACCTTGTTGCTATTCCTTACTCTTGTTGTTTTTCCTTCCTCTGCCCTCTCAAAATCATTTTTCTTTTTTTCTTTGATCATCTCATATTCTTTTCTTCTGTCTTATAATATTCTCACTCTTTCCAACTTTGTTGATCTTTGCTTATTTGTCTTTGATATTTCTGTGGCTGTGCTTTTCCCTCAGTTTTGTTCCTAGTTTTTTCACAAATTTTTAGAGCTTTTTCAAACCTCATATTCTCTCTTCCCTTTTCTTGCCCCATTTTGCCTTCTTATTTATCTTTCTTATTTACACTTTAACTTTTATTTTTTTCCCTTTCTTCACCTTATTCTATTCCCTATTCTTATTATATCTCCTCCCTCTACCCTCACAAAATAATTTTTCTTTCTTTTATCATATCATATTCTTTTTTAACTTTCTTATAATAAACTTATTCTCTTTCCACCTTTATTATATCTGATCATTTGTTGTTGATGTTGCTATTGTTGCAGGGGTGGGGTATTTTTGCTGACATGGGCTTTATTTTCTGTGTTGTTTTGTTTTTTCTGTCAGCACTTGTGCAAGAGCATAAGAGATCAAGGAGATTGCACCACTGAGTCCCACAGGTCTCCTACCACAGAAGGCCACCTCACAAAGACAGGAAGTCAAAGCAAATCAACTTCACATGTAGAAATAAACCAAAAGAGTCACCTAAAATGGGAAGACAAGGAAACAACCCCCAATCAAAAGGAAAGAAGGAATCCCTAGAAAAAGAACTAAATGAAATAAATGAGGAAGCAAGCAATTTATCAGACATAGAGCTCAAAGTAATGGTAATAAGGAGGCTTGAGGAACTTAGAACTACAAAGAACTTTGTAGGAGCTACAAGGAGCTTAGTGGGAACTATATCAACATGAAAATGGACATAGAAACTATGAATGAGAACCAGGTAAAAATAAAAAACACAATATCTAAAATCAAGAATACATTAAGAGGAATTAAAAGTAAGCTAGATGAAACAGATATTGAATCAGAGAGGTGGAAGACAAGGTAGAAAAAAACCACCCAGTCAGAGTCACAAAACCAAAAAAAAAAAAAAAGACTCAAAAGAAATGAAGATAATTTAAGGGAGCTCTGGGACAATATGAAACATACTAATATTTTCATCACTGGGATATCAGAGAAGAAAATAAGCAAGAGATAGAAACCTGTTTGAAAAAAATAATGATGAAAAACTTCTCGAACTCAATGAACAAAAATGCCATGTAAATTCAGGAAACACATAGAATATCAATCAAGATGAACCCAAAGAGGCCCACTGCAGGACACATCACAATTAAAATGGCAAAATTTAAAGACACAGAAAAAATCTTAAAGGCAGCAAGGGAGAAAGAGATCATAACATACTAGGGAGCTCCCATAAGGCTATCTGCTGATTCTCAACAAAAACACTACACGCCAGAAGGCACCGTCATAGAATATTGCGAGTAATGAAAAGCAAAGACTTGACCAAGACTACTCTATCCATCAAGGCTGTCATTTAAAATGGAAGGTGAAATACAGAGATACCAGACCCCAAAAAAGCTAAAAGAGTATATCTCCCCCAAACCAGCATTGCAAGAGATGCTAGAGGGACTGCTAGAAGAAAAAAAGATGAGGAGGAGGAGAACAAGGAGGAGGGAGAGGAGAGGAAGAGGAAAAGCAGGAAGAGGAGGAAGAAGAGGAATAAGAAGAAGGAGGAATAGAGGAAGAAGAGGAAAAAGACAAGACAAGGAAAAAAAGAAAGGAAGGGAGGAAGGAAGGAAGGAACACAGGTACAAAGGGAGAAAAATGGCCATGAATATACCTATCAATAATAACCTTAAATGTAAATGGATTAAATGCCTTGATCAAAGAATACAGTGTAGCTGAATGGATAAGAAAACATGACCCACATACATGCTGTCTACAAGAGACCCACCTCAGAACAAAAGATTCACACAAGCTGAAAGTGAACGGGTGGAAAAAATATTCCATGCAAATGGACATGAAAAAATAGCTGTGATAGCAATTCTTAGACAAAATAGACTTCAAAACAAAAGCTGCCACAAGAGACAAAGAAGGTCCCTACATAATACTTAAGGGAGCAGTCCAAGAGTATGTAACCCTTGTAAACATGTATGTACCAAATATAAGAACACCTAAATATATAAAGAAAATCCTGGAGGGCTTTAAGAAAGAGATTGATAATAAAACAGCCTTTAGAGGGGATTTTAACATCACACTGTCAAAAATAGATCTTCCAAATAAAAAATCAAAATGGGTATTGTGGTATTAAATAATACTCTAGATCAAATGAACTTAATTGATATTTACAGAATATATCACCTCAAAGAAGCAAATATACATTCTTTTTAAATGCACATGATCATTTTAAACAATAGACCACATGATAGGACACAAAACAAACCTTAATAAATTCAAGAAAATTGAAATAATATCAAACATTTTCTCAGATCACAATGGCTTCAACTAGAAACCAACATCAAGAAAAAAAAACTAAAAATTGCTCAAATTCATGAAAGCTCCATAACATATTATAAAATAATGAATGAGTTAACAATGAGATCTAAGAAGAAATCAAAAAGTACCTGGAAACAAATGAAAATGAACACATAACAACCCAAAATCTATGGGACACAGTGAAGGCAGTCCTGAGAGGGAAGTTCATAACAATACAGGTCTACCTAAAAAAGATAGAAAATTTTCAAATAAACATCCTTTATTGTTGTTTATTCGAACAACAATAATTCTTTTGGAACTAGAGTAACAACAAAAAACAAAGTCCACAGTGAGTAGGAGGAAGAAAATAATCAAGATCAGAGAAGAATTATATGACATACAGATTAAAAAAACAATAAATACAGAAGCTGGTTCTTTGAAGAAATAAATGAAATTGACAAACCTTTAACCAGACTCATCAAGAAAAAGAAAGAGAGAAAGGAGCCAAATAAACAAAATCAGAAATGAAAGAGAAAAGTAATAACTGATACTATAGAAATACAAAAGAGTTGTAAGAAATTACTATGAACAACTATAGGCCAAGAAATTGGACAACCTGAGTCAAAGGGACAAATTTCTACAAACATACAACCTTCCAAAATTGAACCAGGAAGAAGCAGAAAACCTGAATAGACCAACAACAACTAGAAAAATCAAAGCAGTAGCTAGAAAACTTCTGACACACAAAAGCCCTGGACCAGATGGCTTCAAAGGTGAATTTTAACAAACATTCAAAAAAGGACTAACACCTATACTTCTCAAACTATTCCAAAAAATTAAGAAAAGGAAAAATTCCCAATATCTTTTTTATGAGGCCTATATCATCCTAATTCCAAACCTAGGTAAAGACACAACAATGAGAGAAAACTACAGGTCAATATCTCTGATAAACATAAATACTAAAATTCTCAGCAAAATAGTGGTAAACCAGATCCAGTAATACAGTAAAAGAAATCATACACCATGATCAAGTGGGATTTATTCCAGTGGTGCAATGGTGCAATATTTGTAAATAATGGTGCAATATTTGTAAATCAATAAATGTGATATATCACATAAACAAAATGGAGAAAATCAAATAATCATATTGATAGGTGCCAAAAAAGCATTTAATAAAATCCATCACCCATTTATGAGAAAAACACTTGGCAAAGTGGGAAGAGAGGGAGCATACCTCAACATAATAAAGGTCATATATTAAAAATCTACTGCCAACATCATACTCAATGAGCAAAAAATAAAACTGTTTCTTTTAAGATCAGGAATAAAACAAGGTGTCTGCTTCCACCACTGTTATTGAACATACTAGTGAAAGTTCAAACAACAGTGATCAGATAAGAAGAGACAAAAGTCATCCAAATTCAAAAGAAGGAAGTAAAATTGTTATTATTTGCAGATGAAATGATGGTGTACATAGAAAACCTCATAGACTCTATCAAAAAGAGTCTATGTCAAAAAGACTCTATCTTCCATTTGTCCTAGTAAGTGAATTCAGCAAAGTAGTGGGATAAAAAGTCAGTATTCAGAAATCAATAGCATTTTTGTACACCAGCAATGAAATACCAGAAAGAGAAACCAAGAAAAAAATCTTATTTATCATAGCAATGATGACAACAACAACAAAAATACCTAGGAATAAATTTAACCAAGGAGGTAGAAGACTTGCATTCATAAAACTATAGAACACTGACAAAAAGAAACTGAGGAAGATACAAATAAAAGGAAGCATATACTATGTTCATGAATTGGAAAAATTAATGTCATTAAAATGTCCATACTACCCAAAGCAAACTATAGTTTCAATGCAATTACTGCAAAAATAGCAATAGCATATTTCACAAAAATATCCAATAGCATATTTGGAGTATTCACAATAAATACTCCAAAAATGTGCATGGAACCAAAAATGACCCCAAATAGCCTCAGCAATCTTCAGAAAGAAGAACAAAGTTGGAGGGATCATAATACTTCATATCAAACTATACCTCAAGCCCATTATAATCAAAACAGTCTGGCACTGGCATAAGAACAGACACATAAATCAATGGAACATTATAGAGAGTCCAGAAATAAACCCATGACTCTATGGTCAATTAATATTGACAAAGGGGGAACAAGTATTGAATGGAGTAAAAAGACTCTTACCAATAAATGGTGTTGGGAGAACTGGACTGGTACATGCAGAAGGAAGGAAGGAAGGAAGGAAGGAACGAAGGAAGGAACGAAGGAAGGAAGGAAGGAACTAGACCACCAACTTACACCTTACACTAAAACAAACTCAAAATGAGTAAGAGTTAAATATAAGTCATGATATCATAAAAATCTTAGCAGAAACATGGGCAGTAAAATTTCAGATATCTCACATAGCAATATTTTTGCTGATATATGTCCAAGGCAAAGGAAATAAAGAAAAAAAGGAATTATATCAAATTAAAAAGCTTCTGCATGTCTAAAGAAACCATTATCAACATGGAAAGAGAACTGACTGTATGGGAGAATGTACTTGCCAATAATACATTGGACATGTACAGTGGACATTGGATACAAAGATCTCTTATGACTCATACCTGGAAGACAAACAATCCAATTAAAAAATGGACAAAGGGCCTTCTCCAAGAAAGACATACAAATAGTCCATAGACATATGAAAAAATGCTCAATCAACATCACTATCCATCAAAGAGATGCAAATTAAAACCACAGTAAAATACTACTTCACATCTTCCACAGTGGCAATCATTAATAAATCAACAAACAAGTGCTGGTGAGGATGTGGAGAGAGGGGTACCCTAGTGACTGCTGGTGAGAATGAAGACTGGTGCGGTCACTGTGGAAAACAGTATAGAATTTCTTCAAAAAAACTAAAAATGGAACTATCTTGTGATCCAGCAATTCCATTGCTGGGAATATACCCTAGGAATCCTGAAATGAAACCCAGGATGACAGCTGGTTGTGGGGGTGTTAGGTGGTGATGGGATTAAGCAAAAATGAAAAAGGACTCATAGACATGGACTATGTGTGGTGATTTCCAGGGCTAGAGATGTGTAAGGGGACTATATGCTAGTGGAAAAAATACAATTTAAAAACTTATGCACCCCTATGTTCATAGAAGCACTATTTACAATACCAAGAGTTAGAAACAGCCTAAGTGCCCATCAGTAGATGAGAAGATTTAAGAACTGTGGTACATTTACACAATGGAATGCTGCACAGCAGAAAAAGAGAGTAATTCCTCCTATCTTTTGTGATAGCATGGATGGAATTGAAGACTATCATGCTAAGTGAAATAAGTCATTCAGTGAAAGACAAATAGCATATGATCTCATGTATAAGAGGAATCTAATGAACAAAATAAACTAATGAGCAAAACAGAACTAGAGGCATAGATTCATGGAACAGACTGACAGTGGTAAGAGGGGAAGAGCAAGGTGGGACTGATTGAAAGAGGGTGAAGAGATTAGTCAAAGAACATATATGAAGGACCCATGGACATGAATAACACTGTGGGACTGACTATGGAAGTGGTGGGCAGCATGGGCAGTGGGGCTAAAGGGACAAATAACTGGAACAACAGTAATAGCATAAACAATAAAACATAAAAAGAGAATGAAAAAACTTAATATGTAGGACTTCCCCTGCAAATACAATGTACCCATTTTTATATCCAATTAGTGGTTTTATCATCAGTAGTGGGTTCTTAAATGTGAGACTTCAAGATATCAGCAATAATATCTGGGGTTTTGGAAAGGGATTTATAAATCTCATAGTAAGAGATAATTACAAAAATACATACATATTTCTCTATGGAGTATAGAGTATACATTTTTACATAAAATAAAACTACTTAAGAACACATTATAATGACATAGTTAACACATATTATACCACTCAGAAATACAGGTTTGGAAAAGGAGACTCACGTTTCCCAGTGACCTTGACACTGTCCTTGAGGGTCTTGGTCCTTCCATGAGTGAAAATATAATGACAGAACTTATCCGATTGTTCCCGGAATTTAGGATCCAGTTCACTTTCCAAAATGTTCTCAATATGGGCTAGGAGCTCTGTTTCTTTCGTTGGCCGGTCAAAGACAAAACACTTCCGTTTTGGAAAAAAGTGCCTGATACACTCCCTGGGTACATTGGAAATTTTAGCTTTGGGATTTAGACCTGGGAAAATGAAAAACATAGTTACAATCAGCATGGTCTGGGACAAGACAGCTAAAGATTTTTAAGACTGGGATTTTGAACTATGGAAATTTCTATACTCATAGAACTCCTTTAACATATTGACACAAATTACAAATTAAACTCATAGAAATGACATATTACTGGAAAGAATTTTTTAAATCTTCATCCAAGGACTATGTTTACTGGTTTTAGAGAGAGAGGAATGGAGAGACAGAGAAAGGAGAGAGAGAGAGAGAAACATCGACATGAGAGAGAAATACCCATCAGCTGACTCCCATATGCCTCCCGAGCAAGGATCCAACTCTCAACCTAGGTATGTGCCCCCTGAACAGGAATCAAACGCACAATCTTTTTGATGTGTGGGACGATGTTTCAATCAACTGAACCACCTGGCTACAGCATTAGGAAACATCTTCCCAAGAAAAAGAAATTTATGGCTGGTATCCACAAAAACCAAATGATGACTGGTTTATTAAATATTTATCTAATTAGTGATTTAATGAGTGATGGTCAAATATCAATTTCTGGTCCATTCCAACCCATGTTGGAAGTAAACTGTGAGAACAAAATGAAGAGGAGCTACAAACAAAGATCACAGAGTAACAATTAGCATAGGGCATCCTCACTAAAGTGTCCTTAAAAGAAATGTTAAAGAAAATTCTCTAAGCTGAAAAGAAAGTGTACAATTAGTAACAAGAAAACACATGAAAGTATAAATATTACTGGTAAATGTAACTATAAAGTAAAGGTAGTGGATTAATCACTTATAAAGCAGGTATAAAAGTTAAAAAACAAGCATAATAATTCCTGTAACTATAATAATTAGTTAATTAATATCCCAAATAAAAAGATATAAAATGTGATATCAAAAAATAAAACAATGGAGGGACTAAAATGTAGAGTTTAGAATATGTTCAAATGTAAATATTTATGAACTTGAAATAGACTATTAAATATGTTCTTATATGTCAACCTCATAGTAACCACAAAGCAAAAACTTATAATAGATAACACAAAAGATACTGAGAAATGAATCTAACCACACTACTGAATACAGCCATCAAACCACAAAGAGAACAAACAAGAAAGGAAGAGAGGAACTCCAAAATAGCCAGAAAACAATAAACAATATTGCAATAAGTACCTATCTATGAATAATTACTTTAAATGTAAATAGACTACTTCTCGAATCAAAAGACAGACTGACTAAATAAATAAAAATACAAGACCCATGTATATGCTGCCTATAAGAGATTCACTTTAAATGTAAGGACACCACTGACTAAAAGTGAAGGGATGACAAAAGATGTTCCATGCAGCTGGAAACCAAAGGAAATCTGAAGTAGCAATACTTATATCAGACAAAATAGAATTGAAGACACAGAATGCAATAAGAGACCAAAAAGGGCAGGCATCATGAATAGTCATAAAGAAAGAAATAGGCAGCAATACAATAAGAGTGAAGGATGTTAATGCCCCACTTATATCAATAGATGGCTCATAGAGAAAATTAATAAACAAGCAAGCACCTTAAATGACACATTAGATCAGATGGATTTAACAGGAATATACAGAACACTTTATTCAAAAGCATCAGAATGCATGTTCTTCTCGAGTGCACATGATTATGATCTATTGTAGGTTAGATCACAAAGCAAGCCTTAAACTTAGGAAGATTGAGTTCATATCAAGCATCTCTTCTGACCACAATAGTAGAAAACAAACAAAAAATCAATTATAAGAAGAAAACTGATAATTTAACAAATATGTGGAGATTAAACAACATGCTACTGAACAACCTATGGGTCAATGAAAAAAAATCAAAAGAGAAATTTAAAAATGCCTTGAAACAAATGAAAATGGAAATACAACATTTCAAAATATGGGATTCCTCAAATGCAGTTCTAAGAGAGAAGTTTATAATAATAAATGTCTACTACAAGAAACAAGAAAAATCTCAAATAAATAAACCTACAGTTACACCTCAAAAAATAGAAAAATATGCAGGTCCATGAACACATGAATGGGCACCTATATTTAGAGCAATTCCTTTTGGGAGACATCCAAACAGCTCCTGCACAACAAGGAAAAGAAGTGACCAGTCAGAGAAGAGAAGGGAATTGTTTGAGCCTCCCAAAATCTGAAGGAACTGATCAATGAGTAACAGAGGAGCCAGTGAAGAGCATTGCTTATCTTCCCCTTGCACTTGGATACTGCAGGCATAGGATCTACCCAGGCTATATGTCAATTCTACCCCAATGTACAAAAAATAATAATTAATGAAAATATATGCACTGATAGTAGATGATCAGGTCCATTTAGGGTATAAATTAACTTTTTGTAGAAGATCCAACTAAACACATACTAGAAATTTATATACCTCCTTGAGAAGAGTAAGAACTGAGGGAAATGTATACATCATTGTGATTTTATGCCTAACAATTATATAGTTCATTGTTTTCATCAACACAAAAAAGGAGAAACATAACAAAGAACAAGTATCTGGTCTTTGGAACATTTTTAGCACCATTGTATTTGGATGTTAAGGCATAAATTATCTTAAGTGAAATTTAGTTTTGAATAATTTCACTCTACATTAAGCCCCAGTCTTCTTGAGGGAGCTTAATTATAGTCACTGGAACTTACCAACAAATAAAAACCTAGGTCCCAGCAGCCATGCCTATGGGGATTGATCTAGTCTAAAACACAAGCACAACTCCAGAGATGACAGACAGTGTTTAGCACCTCCCGCTCTGTATTGGACCATCCACTGCCCAGTCATGCTCTCTCACCTGAAATCAGCTTCAAGGCATTCTCCAGGTACTCATCTTCTGTAATGGGGTGATCGTTTAACTTCAGCTCCAGGGTGAAATCCCGTACAGTCCACACAAAGTCTGGAAAGAAACTCACAAACTCCATGGAACCATCTCCTCCATCCGGTGTAGGGGAGGACTTTGCCCTGATGAGTTCTGTGAGCTCTGTCACATAACTAGGACCTGGCTAAGGAAAAGGAACTTCCTACCCACAATTCCTACATTTTCCTCAAAAATATTATTATAAACATTGCCTTTTGTCCTGGGTCCCCTCTGTTCCATCAAAGGCCACTCAATCACAGGGAAGGGAAACTCAATTTGGTTTCCACTTCCATCAATTTCTCAACAAAACTAGGAAGGATACTGCAGTTTCTCCAAGGCATCATTGTTGATGGTGTTCATGCTGTTGTAGACTAAAGTGCTGCTCAGAAGCACAGCCAGGGCAAAGATCCATGAGTCATTCTTAGGGTCACCCTAGCAAACACGTTAGACAAAACACTTAGCAGTCTTCTCTTCAGAAACTCTTTCAGTTATTTGTTCAATCATTATTCATTATTTCAGATCATAGTGTGTTTGGTACAAAGAAATAACCTTGAAATCAGAATTAAAGGCAGATCTCAGCTTTGGCAATTAAATTTCTGATGACCTCAGTTTTTACATGGATAACAGAATTCTAATAATAATTTCTTCAAAGTGTTCTTTTCCTCTGAATGGAATCAAATAACACAATTTTGAGCAATTAATTGTTCATAAGTGACACCAGAAGTCCATTTAACAAAAAGCAGACTACAAAATATCTACTATGCCTGTCATAACTGAACTCTCAAAATAAACCAATTAAATTAAATATTTATACACTACTACTAAATGTTATATATCTTCTTAGTTACAGAGCAGAAAATATAATTATGATAATTGTTACACTTGAGATAGCTATCTCATGGTATTTACAAACATTTGAAAAGCAAATGCATGAAGATGACAATATAATTAAAAGTTCACATAGCAATATTGAATCTTAGTGAAAACAATTGCCATTATATCAAATAAAAATAATGAATTTGTCAAAGGGAAACAAAATATACTGGATTTAGAGAAAGAACATGTGTGTTTAATATGAAACATCTCTAGAAATTTTGTGCTGGATGTTAAAGGATTTGTAAAATGTTGACTTGAAGAAATGAAAGAAGTATCCAAGTAGAAAGACCTGCAGAAGCAAAACGAAAGTTAGAATGCAATAAGTAGTTATTTGGTCTGAGATAAGTAGAGAAAATAAGCTCAAAAGCAAGCTCCTGAGTGGGATGATGAAGAACCTTATAGATGGGCAAAAAAAATTTTGTGTTGTCTGAATTATTACAGAAGCCAGAATTTAGTTGTAGTATAAACAATGTATAGCTCAGCTCAAGACCCTTGAATTCAGCTTCTCAGTAAAAGTCGATTAAAATAGATACAATTATTCACTTCAGTATTCAAAAATAAAATATCTTACCTAACAAACTACATTATTTTGTCTAACCTAGAAATGAGTTCCACAGAGACCAAAGTCTGCCTCATTCAATATACTTGGATTTCAGCATTTCAGGAATAGATCACAACAGTTAAATTACAAAGGATAATGAAGAGAGAAGGAGAAAATCAGAATAAAAAGGATCTATTTGTGACTTTGTGCATTACCTTTTCTACATCACCCAGGCCCTCAGTGTCCAGAAGGACCAGAGTGTGGTTAGGTTTGGAGGGGTGGGGCACACACCACATCCAGATGCCCTTGGTTTCAGACTGCACTGTAGAGCCCAGAGAGAAACCTGAAGGTAATGGTAAAAGCAACATTAAATGACAACATATAGTCTAAGAAGCCCATGGACTCATAGGGTTATAAATGCCCTAAGATATAGCATCATGTTTTCTCCATTTCAAGGATGAAATCCAAACTTGTAAGTACATCATCTACCTACTCATACTTTTAGTAGTCATGCTCTTTCACATAAGTTTGGTTTATACATATTGATAATTCCATTTTTCATTGTAAAAAATATCTGTTCCTATCTCTGTGGCCTACCCACACATTAGATGAGAGAAAAGGCATGCAACACAAAAGAAAGCTTTGATTTCACTGTTCCACAATCATGACTCCTTGAAAAAGTTAAACTAGTTGAATGTACTGTAATTAGATCAAGCCCTTTAAATAATCTGAAGAATGAACAAGATAATTTGTTCGATGTTATTTATTAAGTACCCATTATGTTCTTGGCACTGGGGATATGTTTAAGTCTCAGGAGATACTGCAGTGGCTAAAATAAACAGAAACACCATATGTTTGGAGTTTTATAGCCAATGAGTGCGAAGGTCCTGCTAATTTACGGCTAGTTTATGGGCCAGGCATATGAAATCTGGTCTTTATGGATGGAACTATGGAGAGACAGGAATGAGTAAAAAAAAATGAAATAAAAATAAGGAGAGCATTATGCTAAGTGAAGTAAGCCAGGCGGTGAAAGACAAATACCATATGATCTCATCTATAAGTGGAACCTAATCAACAAAACAAGCAAGCAAGCAAAATACAACCAGAGACACTGAAATTAAGAACAAACTGACAGTAACCAGAGGGGAGGTGGGAGAGGATAACAGGAGGAAAAGGAGAAGGGTCATCAAGGAACATGTATAAAGGATACATGGACAAAGCCAAAAGCGGGTAGGATCAAGGGTGGGAAGTGGGGGATGGATGGGGTGGGAGGGAGTTGTGGGGGTAAATGGAGACAACTGTACTTGAACAACAATAAAAAAATGTGGAAAAAAAGAAAAATACTAACCTAACAAAAAAAATAAGGCATCCTTTTATAAGTCCCCATAAATGATTGTAGTTGCATTTCACCTCTTGTTTTGAAGATACTGCAAACCAAAACTAACTCAAAGGATATAAGCAACAATTAAAACATTCCCAAAAAGAAACATTATCACATCAAATTCATTCTGATTTTTTTTCTATGTTGAGAGAAAACCGAACTTCTGAGAGCCTTGCATGGAATCAGAATAGAAAAAGTGTTGACATGTGGTTGATGCTGCTTTTATATTCTCATTTTCTGCCCATGAAATTCAATAAGTTGTTCTCTGTTTTTCTTATGACTTATTTTATATTCACAGTGTCAGATACTCTTTACATTAAATCACACTCATGGACTTGCAGAATTTGAACATGCTAGTCTATAAGATATTCTGCAACACTAAGGTACTGTGCTTCAACCAAAATTTTCATGAAAGCTAGCTAAAGCCACACAAAAGTAACAGTAAGCTAAAAGATAAACATTCTGAGTTATTTTTCTCTTATTCAATTGAAAAAGCATTCACTCTTTGCTTACTACATTTTACATGCTATCCTTGTTGCTACAAACTTGTCAGCAAAAACTCCAGGTAAGGTTTTTCCTCTACTGATTTTAATTTTAATATAAGAAAAAAATAAGTACAAAAATATATAAAATATGTTCATATTATATTAAATTTAGTGAAGGGGCAACATGGGACAGGATGGTCAGGGAAGACTACTTTGAGAGCTAATGTTGTGCAGAGCCTTGAATAAAAAGAACTAGCTCAATGAAGAAGCAGCAAGTACTGCAGACAGAGTGAACCACAAGTGCAATGACCTGGAAATAGGAAAGGTTTTTCGATTTGCAAGGGTAAAAATGACGCTAATATAGCTATATCATTAACAGTGGTGGAGAAAATATAAAAGATGCGTTTGGAGAAATAGGAGACACTAAGTCATAGTGGGCCTCTGAGGAGTATGGATTTTATGTAGGAATAATGCAAGTTGAAGGAAGGCATTCAAAGTAACTAGGTTAAACTTTGCTTAGATGCTTTGAAGAGAATTATTAGAGAGGGTCAAGGTAGAAACAAGGAGGAGGCTTCAGAAAAAATTATTTCAAACAAAAGGATGAGACTGAGCCTCTTAAATAAAAATGGTAAAATAAAAATGGAGAGAGACACAGATTTGAGATATATTTAGTAAGAGTGACAAGAGGATAGATGTAGAAACTGGATGTGGGAGATAAACTAAACAAGGGATATAAAGTTTGGGGATCGAGACTGGAAGGATGGTATAGTACAGGGAAGAAAATGATTGAGAAAGCAGAAAATGTTGTAATTTTGCTGTGTTTTCATTGGTTTCATTTGGGTTTCAAAGTGGGGACTGATGTAAACTTTTTTGTGAACATGATAACTTTAAGTGGACAACTTTCAAAGAGAAAAAATTTAGGTGGTTATTTGATTAATGGGTCTGAATGTCAGAAGAGATATCAAAGCAAGAAATATCACTTAGAAAAGTATGAGAGTTGGATGAGACCACGTGGAGAGGGTATAAATAGAGAAGAGAAAACATCCCAGGGCCAAGTCCTGGAGGGACCTATGATTCAGATGACTGGATTAAAAGTTGTAGACTGGTAAAGAGACTTGAAGAGACTGAAGAGGTGGAAAGAAACCCAGACAGTGTGGTGCCTCAGAAGCCAAGGATGGAAAGAAATTCAAGCATCAGAGAGAAGTCATCTATGAGATATGATGTCAAACAGGGGACTAAGATGAATCCAAATAAATAGTCATTAAATTATAAAAAATGGAGGTCAATGGTAAATATAACAAGAGCATTCAGTGGACTGACTGTTAGGGTTAAATCCAGAGAGGACTCAATTGAAAAGAAAGGTGGGAAGAGCAGAAATGTGAAAGGAAATTAAAACAAGGTATTTTAGCTTGAAGAGGAGTTAAAAGAAAAAATGAGGTGGTAGTCATAATGAGATATGGAGTCCAGGGAGAAATTTTAAGATGACACAAATTCAAGCATATTGGTTAATTAATAAGAATACTACAGTATAGAAAGCCAAATTTCATGAGGGAGACATTAACTTCAAGAGCTCAATGTCTTACAGGTTAGAAAAGATGTACTCTAAGAGTACTGATATGGGAGATGTTCCTTTTATAGGAAGCAGAAACAACAAGAGTAAGAATTAGGAACAGAAAAAAGTCAAGTTTCAGGTTTACTGGTAAGACTTAGACTTAGAAAATATGTTTCATAAGAAATTGGGAATCTCCCTTTGTATGACTTCCCTAGAGAAGTACTGAGGAAGAGATTCAGCTGGAGTTAAGGAAATATTCTCTATCACAGGACTTCACTCACCAAGCTTTTCTCTTGCAAGACAGTTCATCAAATAGGATTTTCCTGTACGGTACAGCCCAACGATGGCCACCACCACCACTGGTTGAGAAATCTTGTTAAGAATCTTTAAGGCCTTCTGGTTTACAAACATCTTCTCATTCTTGTTTTCCACTAAACATATGGGAACCAACATGATGGGTCCAGATGCCATGACAACCTACAAACCAAAAAGAGTCTTTCTGTAGAAATCAGATCACAAATTTATTTTCTGCCTTACAGTTAATCAAAGCATGTGTTTGTCAGCAGAGAGCCTGTGTGGCCTCTGTACTTCCCTATGGGAAAAAATGTAGGTCAGCTTTTGCAAACCAAAACAGAAACAGTTTCCTGCACTACAATTTCTGATGATGGTAGTGATGATATAGCAGCTATTACCAGCCTCCAAAGTTTTACTTCCATAATGAAAATAAAACTCAAGCAATGTTTTTCATCTACTGAGAGTCTACATTGTGCTGAGCTTTGTGACACATGCATTACAAAGCCAACCTCACTGCAATTCATGACAACCCTGTAGATTGGGGCTTATTATAACCACTTTGCATATGTAGTAGGTGCAGTTCAGAAAGACTGAGGGATATGCTCAAATTTATGCATGAATAAGTGGTAGATTCAGGACTTGAAACCAGGGAAGACTGTGTCACCATGCCATGCTTTGCAATCACTTATCTGGCAGAATAATCTTCCTCAATAACATAGATTACTCCATATACTCCTAGATGAGTAATGTATAGGAGCTTTCTATTGACTACCCTATACGAACAATACATTCTCTAATGTATTAGTTGATGAGATGGGTTTCTTTTATTTCTTTAGAGTTAGTCTATCATTCCATATGCCTCTCAGCAGTTTCTAGACCAGGCTCTTTCCTTGCATGATCAGTTTTTCATCAAGGCCTCCAGGTCACCCAGTAATTTTTGAATGGTGTGCTCTCATGTTTTCACCTCTTGATAGCTGGTTCTATCAGTACAGACTTTAATTTATTGCAGTGCATTGGATGGATATCTATTGTATAGCTGAAATTGTATTTGTTTCCAGGGATAAAATTATTTACAAACTATGGTCCCTGCCCATAAAATTATACTAAAGTGTATCAATTAGAATTAGGTTTACCTGTGAGAAACAAAAAAAAATGGTTTATAAACAATTTAATTATACTGCTTTCTTACGTAAATCCCAGTATTAGTAGTCCCAGTATTAGTAAGGTAGATTTGTTTCATAAAGTATTGGTTTCCAGAAACTTTACTTACATTGTATGCTCAGTCAACTATAACAGGCAGCCCACGGTCTAACTAAGATGGTGTGCCATCCTATTTGTAGTAAGACAGATTGGAGAAGAGAAACTGGCATAGCCCTCTACCTTAAGAATTCATCACTTCTACTTAAAAAAAATGAATTTTAAGCTATCACATCGCTATATCCAGCCACATGGGAAGCTGGAATTATCATGAGTAGCCTGGGAAAACATATACACAGTGAATAAGCAGGCATTCTCTTAGTATGAAAGAAGGGGAAATAGATATGAGGGAATAACTACCAGTGTTTACCAGTAACTCTCAAACTAGGAAGACGGCAGGTAATACAACATTGATCACGGCTTACTATCACACTTTCAATTATCTCCAGTCTAAGCTCATTCTCTTCTTAGTCCCCTTTTTGGACACTTAGAATGCACTCAGTCAACATTCATTAAGCTGAAATTATCCTGAGGAAAACGGTCTATGTGAGTGACATGTGTTTACGAGAAAGCTGTGTATAGATGGTAATTGAATCATGTGTTGAGATGACAATTCACCTTAAGAAGAAACAAGAAGAAAAGCCTTGGGGAACTCTAAGGGGTGATTATTCTGAGAAGGCATAGAGTTTCAAAGGAGAGGTAGACCAGTAAACAACCAGAGAGGGGAGAGGTCCATGATGTTAAATAGCCAGATAGTTCACTGCAATTGTCAGCAGAAAGGCCAGGATGATCCTATAGTGAGCACAGATTTACGAGAGTGATGGAAACAGAGCTGAAGGAAAGAATGACCATGTGGGAGTGAGGAAGATTCAAAGAAGGCAGCCTCCTTTCCAAGAAGGAAAGGTAGGAGGAGAAAGTCTGGGTCTCAAGAGATATGAGCTGAAGTATTTAGTGGTGAAGCTTTATAGGCTCTGTTATTTAGTCTCCTAAATAATTATCAGAATAAGAATGTAGATAGAAGAAAGAATGCATTCATTTAAAAAGAGAACATGCAAATATCATGAAATATCACCAGGGGTAAATCTAAGTGAAAAGTACATGATGTTTCACTATAATATTGAACTTTCTCTACAAGTCAGGATTATTTTTTTCAAAATAAAAATTTAATCTAAAATAATAAACTTGTTGAGTTTTAGTTCTCTATATTTTCTGAATATTAATCCTTATTTACATATATAACTTTAAAATATTTCTCACATCTGAGTTGCCTTTTTATTCTTTTGATAGTGTCCTTTGATGTACAATTTTTTTTAATTTTCATAAAGTTCACTTTGTCTATTTTATATTTTGTTTCCTTTGTTTTGATGTCATATTCAAGAAAGCATTGCCAAATCCAATGTAGTGAAACTTTTACTCTATGATTTCTTCTAAGAGTTTCATAGTTTTAGGTCTTATATTTAGTTTTTTTATCAATTTTGAGTTAATTTTGGCATATGACTTTAGGTAAGGGTCCAACTTCAATTATTTGCATGTGGTTATCCAGTTGTCCCCACACTATTTGTTAAAAAGATGGTCCCTTCCCCCATTGAATGGTCTTGGTACCCTTGTTGAAAACCATTTGATCATAAATATGCAAGAGTTTATTTGTGGATCCCATGTTTTTTTCCAATGGTCTATATGCCTGTCTTTATGTCAATATCACACAATTGTTTACTAGAGATTTGTAAGTTCTTCAAGTTTTGATACTAAGAATTATGAGTCCTCTAGCTTTGTTGTTCTTTTTTTAGATCATTTTGAACATCAGGACCCCCTGAGATTCCACATGAGTTTTAAAAGGGTTTTTCTCTTTCTACAAAAAAAAAGTCATTGGGGTTGTGATAGGGATTCCATTAAATCTGTAGATCACCTTGGTAGTACTAACATCTTAACAATATTGTCTTGCCATCCATGAACATGAGATGCCTTCCCCTTTATTTGTCTTTTTACATTTCTTTCACCAATGTTTTGTAGTTTTCACTGAAAAAGTCTTTCATCTTCTTGGTTAACTTAATTTCTAAGTATTTTATTCTTTTTGATGCTATTGTAAATGAAATTGTTTTCTTAATTTTCTATTCAGCCTATTCATTGTTAGTATATAGAAATGTAACTGATTTTTGCATGTTGAATACACTCATATGTATCTTGCTACTTTGCTAAATGTTATTATATACATTTAATAATTTGTATGGAAACATTAAAGTTTTCTACACATAAAATCATATCATCTGTGAACAGAGATAATTTTACTTTTTTCTTTCCTATTTAGATGACTTTTTTTTCCTTGCCAAATTGATCTGTCTAAAGTTTTCAGTACTGTGTTATACTGAAAATAGTGTAAACAGGCATCCTTGTTTTGTTCCTGATTGTGGAGAAAAACCTCTTACTACTTCACAATTATGATGTGTGACATGGGTTTCTCATATGTGACTTTTATTATGTTGAGGTAGTTTCCTTCTATTCCTAGGTTGTTGAGTATTTTTATTATAAAAGGGTGTTGAATTTTGTCATTTTTTTCTACATAACTAGAGATGATGATGTGCTTGTTTTCCCCTTCATTCTATCTATTTAGTATACTATATTGACCAATTTTCATATATTATAACTTCTTGCATTTCAAGAATAAACCCTACTTGGTCATGAAGGGTTATGGAGTATATAATTCTTTTAATGTGCTGCTAAATTTGGTTTGCTAGCATTTTGTTGAGGGTTTTTGCATAAATATTTATCAGAGACATCAGTCTGGTTTTCATTTCTTGTAGTGTCTTTGTGTGTTTTTGGCATCAGCATAATAGTAGCCTCTTAGTATGAGTTAGGAAGGATTTCCTCACCTTCAATTCTTTAAAAATGTTTGAGAATTGGTGTTAGTAGTTCAAATGCTTGGTAGAACTCACCAATAAAGCCATCAGGCTGTTTTATTTCTGTCAGGAAATTTTTGATTACTAACTAAATATCCTTACTAATTGTATGCCAGAAATTATTTTCTTTGTGATTTAGTCTCGGTAGATTTTGTCTATCTAGGAATTTGTCCATTTCATCTAAGTTATCTAATTTGTTGTTTTGCAGTTGTTCATAGTACTCTCTCATATCCTTTTTTTTCCTACAAAATTGGTAGTAATTTCATTTCTGAAACTATCCTAAGAAAAGAGTCTATGTGAGTTACTTTCCTTTCTGATTTCACTATTTGTGTCTACTCTCTTTTTCATAACCAACCTAGCTAAAGGTTTGTGAATTGGTTGATCACCTCGAATAACCAACCTTTGGTTTCATGGATTTTCTTTACTGCTTTCTTATATTATAGCAGAACTCTTTAATTTCAATTCCAATATTTGTTTTGTATGTTTGGAAGGTCTATTATTAAGTGTGTACTTACAATTATTACACTTTTTCTATATTATACTTCCTGTTAATATATGCTTTTCTATGTCTTTTGTAACTTTTTTCATTTTAAACTCTAGTTATTTAGAGTCTAGTATTTGTATAGCTACCCATGCTCTCTTTTCATTACTGTTTTCATAAAATATCTTTTCCCACAATTTCACTTTCAGACTATTTGTGTCTTTAAATTTAAAGTAAATCTATTGCAGGCAGCATACATTTTTATCAGTGATTTTAAAAAATAAATTCTGCCAATCTATCACTTTATTGTAGAGTTTAATTCATTTATATTTAGAGTAATTATTGATAAAGATGAATTACTTCTATCATTTTGTTATTTTTTCTCTGTCTTATATTTTTAACCCCTCATTTCCTGTATTACTGTCTTCTTTTATGTTTAGTTGACTTTTTGTACTAAAAAAGTTTAATTCCCCAATTATTTCCTTTTTTGTATATTCTATAGCTATTATTGTTGTGGGTACCATGGAGATTATATTTAACATCCTAAAATTTTCACACCCTAATTTAAATTTATACCAGTTTAACTTGAAAAACATACAAAAACTCTTTCCTTTATAGCTCTATTTCTACATTTTTAGTTGTTTATATTAAAAGATATCTTTATACATTGTGTACACAAAAACATAAATTAATCAATTTAACATTAAACTTTTAAGTTATGTATGAAACAAAATGTGAACTTTGAAATCAAGCTAAAAAATACTAGCTTTTAGACTAATTTTTTAATGACTTGGTCTCTTAAATATAGTTGAAATCAAAAAGTGGAGTGGCAGCCTGTTGTTACAATAATATTAGCTATTATAACTGGCCATGTATTTACCTTTAATTAGATATTCATTCCAACGGTACTATTTCCATGAAGCAAATTGGCAGAGAAGGGCCTTGAGAAAATCTCAGCTATTCCAAGCTCTAAATATTAATATGAGATTTTTCCTTGGTCACCTTCATGTGCAGAGCTCAGGGATCCAAAGGACTAAAAAGAGGTCTGTTGTCTAAGCCACAGGCTGACAAGGAGAAGTTCTTTACCAAAGCAAGACTTGGGTACTGTAAATGGTTGGTCCCTTCTCTTCTAAAGTCTATCTATGTCTTGATGACTTCTAAGGCTAACCCACCCAACAGCTGACAATTTGGTCCTGGTAGAAACTCTATCCATTAATTATGTCTTAGGGATACTGAAGGGAAGGAGACACAAAATGAGGAAATGCTAACATGAACAGCCCCTCCTGGAGGTCTCCAATCACCATTCCCACAGTAACAGTGATGATCACTGCCTTGCACTTCTTTGTAAAACTTTTCATATCTAGGCTGCACTTTGGCAGTCTCTGAGTTTTAGTTGTTCTTTCCTGCTACATTCCTCCCACAGTAAACATAAGGTAGGCCCTACAATAAAAATACTCATCAATTTTTGGTTCTACCCTTATAGTGACTCTCTGCAAGGGCCAAAGAGCTCCCAATGCCAAGAGGATCAGATTGAATGTTATTGCTGTGATGGGACAGCCATATTTTATAACGCAGTATTGTAGCCCTATCTAAAGCAGGGTCATCATTGTGAGAAGCAAAATCATCACCTCATCCATTGTCCTCTTTTAAGACCTAAGGCAGTGGGGTTTATGATCCTGAGGAATGACCTGGCACTAGGATGACCTAGGGGCACAGCCATAAATTGTTAAGACACAGATTTCATGCATCTCTTCTGTTTTGTGGTCTAGTTGTTGAGAACTCCTATAGAACTAGTGATGAGTATGGCAAGTATTCATCAAAATCTTGGTTTTTAAGTTGACAATTCCAGTTTGACATATGACAGATCAATGAAATATAATATTTATAGAAGCATTTATAATATTCAAGGGACTGAAGAGATTTTTGGTTCCAGAAGGGAAATAGCTTTTAATTTTTGTCCTTTTTGAGACATCATCAAAATCCTCTTGGCCCAAAGTTCAAGAATCATCCCATGTAGAAAAATTGAGTCACTGGGAGATTGATTTGTTTCAGAATAGAAGTGTACACCAAAATCAAGAAATAGATGTATGCCATAGGCCAATAAAAAGTATATATTAACAAAAAGTCAATGAAGAATAACAAGAAAACCACTCAATTTCCATACTTTCCATATAACTGTTTGAAAAATGTATGTGTGGAAAGACCCAGAACCAAACTGCCTTCAGTTGGGCTACATAACTCCTGGACATGTCTGCTGTAGGATTTCACTACGGAGAAGCAAGAACTACTTATTTTCTGAGAAGTGCTGAGTTGCTCCTTTCCAGTTTTCAGGACATACCAAGAAAGAAGCTGCTCGAGGAGTCCAAAGAAAGCTTGGGCCTGGGCAGTGATTTACAGCTAATGTGTGTCTTCCAACTTTTAAGGGCGTGACTGAGGATGGGGGTGAGGCTGCAATCTTTAGGTAGTCCATTTATGTTTGGGCTCTCTTTTACTGTTTTTCCCTCCAGTAAGTAAAGGCAGCCAGAGGTCTCTGAGCCAGTCTGCTCTTGATGCCAAAACAGAGTATAGGTTAATCTAATCCAATGTGGAGTCAAGATTGAAAACCAGTGGTAAATCCATCCTATTGCAAATTCAAATAAGGAACATGGATGAAGAAACTGTCTTCACCTTCCCCCACTGCCGACCCACACCCCTCCGCCAAACAAAATGAGGCTGGAGAAAAGCCTAACTCTCATCTCTCCATGCAGTTGTCTTTTCCATTCCACTTGCCACTGTCCCAGCTATGTGATGTGCTGCGAGGCTGTCACCTCACAGCTATTTGCCAGAACTAAAGCCACAACTGAAGCCCACAGCGCAGACCATCAGGCTACAGGTGCCCTTACCACTGCATTCCTCAGAGACCATTTTGAGTCAGAAGTTGAGGGGTTTAAGCTCAAGACCAAGCTGCATGCAAAAGAAAGTTGATGAGGGTGCATTTCTGCCCCAGGCTCCTCAGGTCAGCTTGTCCAAGCACAAGCTCCCAGTTGTTTCCCACACCTGCTTGCTCCCTTTCCTCCTCCCACTATTCTGTTGCTAGTGTATGGAAAGGAAATGAAGCAAAAATCTGAACCTGAAAATGAAGGTAATTTATGTCATTTTTCCCCCTATAGAAACCAAACATCAGAAGCAGTGCAGGGGGAAAAAAGCTTAGTCCTTACAGTTACTCTTAACAGTTGGTTAAAGAGACTGAGAATGAATTATTTTACACAAAGGGAGCTTGTTAGAATTGTCCAAATACTAAATTGGTTAACACAAAAAGAATTATTAAATATTATAGTTTATATTGAGGACTACCTTTTCTCTCTGTTTCTGCAGTATCTAGCAGGGGTCAGTTAGAAAAAGTGTGAAACAAACAGGGAAGAGAGGGAGGAAGCCACTCCACCCAGCACCTCTGCAAGGGGGTTAGGGTTTAGTCCATCAGTCCCAGAGAGGACTTCAGCCCTTCTTCACAGATGATATAAGGGCCAACCCTTCACTAATGCAGGGCTTTTTGTTCAGCCCTGAGTAGATGCCCGAGGTAAAGCAGCGTCTCCCGCAGACGCACTGGGCGCTCTGGCAGCGCTAAGGCAGACAAGCTAGGAGCAAAGCGCCCATGGGCTTTACCAGCAGGCGCTCCACCTCACCCCGCCCTGCCCCGTGCCACCTCCCACCAGCCAACTCCCGCTGCTTCCCTGACTGACAGAGCCCGCAAACCCTGCACGTCTAGTGTGGGACGTGCGCTTGTTGTCTTTTTGCCTGTGCGTGCGAGACCAAGTCCCGGAGAAACTTACGCTGTGTGAGTGCCACCCACAGGGGCCACGTTCTCTCAGCTGTCCTCGCTCTGCCTTCGTGCACTTCTCTGGCGCCTGGGTTCTCCGGATACCAGCTGTCTTTAGCAGCTGAAGTTCGAGCCGATGTTACAGCCAAGAGGTTATGAGTGAGGTTGAGGAAAGCAAAATCGAAAGGACATGCACGTTTGGTTTTTTTAACTGTTTAGGGTTTTCCTGTTTGTTAGCGGAGATTAGCGATCCCAGGGTGGGGGTGAAACCAGGCAGACGAGCACCGCCCCCCCCCGTTCTTCCACAGCCTGCGTTAGAACCCAGGGCAGGTCCCTGCTCCGCCCCTGGCTTGGGTTCCCTGACCCCACAATGAGCACCGAGCCCAGGGTGAATGTGAGCCCCTAACAGCAGGCTGGCAGGTGTAAACGGGGGTCCTTTTGGGGACTGTTTGAGTGTTTTGTTTGCTTCAATTTTTCATTTAGACTATTTCATTTCTTTCTCTCATTTTAAGTATTCTTGTTATTAAGTCAGTTTTCATTAATGAACTTTACAGTCCAGAGATAATCACTATTTTGCAGTTTATTCTTTGACTTTTGTGTGTGTGTGTGTGTGTGTGTGGTGGCTCGGGATTATAAAAATCCTGAATGTATACGTTTTGAGTGTTTGCTTGAAGTAAAATAATATAAAATTACAAATTCAAAAGTGAATATTTATTCAAAGTGAGCAAAAAAAAATCACAACCATCAACCGATTTGTAAAAGCAGGCAATGCCATAAATATTTCCTCTCAGTTATCTGATTTTTGTCTTCTATTAAGGTCTTCCCTACATATGAGCATTAATTCAGAAGAAAATAGATATGTAATTTTAAAGCATCCCACCATTTAAAATACAGACCAAAAACTGTATAATTAAATTAGTCATTTGCTCCATCTGTTGCCCTCTGGATTGATATATGTAGCCGTTGTGTTACTGGAACAATTTGTGGCTAGCTTCATTGCCTATTTTTCTCTGCCTAGAATATTCCGAGTTGGTTTCAAAGATAATGAAGTGTTAACTGCACTCTCATCAATCAGTTTGATGAAATGGGCTCTTTCACATGGTAAAAACTAACAATAGCTAGATATTACAGATTCATTTTTATGGCATTATCAAAAATACATTACTAAAATGAAAACTTGTTCCAGGAGAACTGTTATATGACTTCAATTTTAGAAAATACATTGAAAATTGAAAAATTAAAATTCCTTTATTTCTTCAAATATGTGATATAATATTACCAATCACATTTTTACTGGAATGCTCATCTTTTAAGATGAGTTTATATTCCGGACTTCCTATTTTCAGAGTTAAAGTGTATTCTTATTGTGTGATATTGTTAGATAATTTTTATAATTTGCGTTTACTTGGTGTTTTTAATTTGGGCAATGCTATTGCTTTTCTGCAATGCATAATGGTGCATTTCATTGATACAGATAATACAACTGTGAAGCCCATTGCCTTTGCAGATTTGAAGGTGAAGAAAGTGAGGTTCTCACCTTTGGACAATATACACATTGAAGGTGACAAATATAAAGTAAAGCCAAAAGTGATGGATGCTAAAATGATGTTACAGTTAAAGTGCTTGTCTCTACAAAAGCAATAGTTAATTATATTAGGAAAGGTTAGAAATGGCTTCACAGAAAAGGTCCCATTTTTTCTGAGTCTTAAAGAATGATTCACTTTTGAACAAAGAATGATTGAAGGAAAAATATTTTAATGCAAAGTAAGGGAATGAGCAAATATACAGAAGTAGGGCTAGGTGCTAGAAATTAGTCTGGTCCAGTGCAGCCAGTATAACAGGTTCATTGAGAATAATGTAGAAAGATTAATTAGGAACTGGATTATGGACTATGCTGCACAGGCAAGCAGAGACTGTGAAGCTTGTTAGGCATGCTCATAGCCATGTTTGAATTCCATTTCTCTGATAGCAGGAGTTGAGGACTACATTGAGGGTATTACAGATCAAGATCTTTTAGCATCTGGTAATAACAGCTTAGAAGGCATATTACAGTCCCACCACTCTAAGTTCCACAGAGTCATTCAGGGATCCAGGTTCCTTCTATTCTGTTGTTCTATACCCACTAAGGTATTATAGACATCTACACGGTCAAAGGTTGAGTGCCGTTACATCTGATACCCAGATAGTCAAATGGGAAAGAATGATAGGTGGAAAGCAGTCTTAAAGTTCAGGCAGCCAAGGAGAGTGGACTGGAATGCACATGCACGAACAATGATGACTTACTGTGCTAGTCAGTAGGGGTGGTAGACACCACTGAGCGAGCATGTGTACTATGTGGCTGACACAATCAAAATGACTGAGCGAGTAGAGCAATGTGCATCAAATTTTGCATTAAGCTTGAATATTCCTTTGCAGAAACTATTCGGATGATTCAGAAGGCCATAGCTATGGGCAACTGGTGATTGACAGCTTCATCATGACAACATACCTACTTGTAGGGGACCAGTTTGTTTTGAATCTGGCAAATGTGACTCAGCCTATATGGAAAACCTACAGGAGCGAGGTGGTGGGCAGAAGCCAGACCCTCAGACTGAGTGAGAATGGGAATCAGGCGTAGAAAATGCATACAGAGCGTTATGGCTTGCTCTTGCTAAAACTCCCTCACCCTGGTCTAAAACAGTATATGTTTATTGCGTATCTTCAAGGTAGTTTCCAAAGCCTGTGTGAATTTTCCCAAGGACAGAGCTAATCAGCTCACCACCTTTCCCTTCTGAATTTGTTATTTTCATTTCCTTGATTGTACCTAAAATGTAGACAATAATATTCTGTGTAATAGATAATAAATCCTTCCTGATGTAAGACCCAAGAAAAACAATAAAAGCCTGTCCAGGCAAGGGTCGGGGTGCTCTCTTCTTAGAGAGTGGTCGAGGCACTCAGAGGTGCTCTTCCCTTGAGACAGTGGTCATGCCATCCCCTTTTTCTCCACAGGATTGCTATAGCCTGTGCATTTGTTTTTGTCTTCAGTCACAACAGGTGGACTCTGCTAGCCAGAGTCTGCCACACCTGCTCATGCATCACTTCTCGTATGTGGAGTTTTTTGGTGAAACATCAAATCATCCAGGTAACTCAGCCCCTTTACAGCCCAGATTTGGTTCCCTGTGATTTCTGGATTTTCCCAAAACTAAAATCATCTTTGAAAGGGAAGAGATTTTGGAGCATCAGTGAGATTCAGGAAAATATGACAAGGCAGCTAATGGCAACTGGGAGAACTGTGTGTGGTTCCAAGGTGGCTATTTTGAAGGGGACTGGGGTGTTATTGCCTTAAGTATAATGTTTTTTGTATCTTCTTCAATAAGTGTCTCTATTTTTCATATTACATGGCTGGATACCTTTTGGACAGACCTCATATGTAGGTAAATTAGAAGAAATTTAAAATTTTTAACCAGTGTCAGCTCTCAACATTACACAATGCTCACTCTAAAGCCTCTTCAGGTCCTATTTATAAATGGGATAATGTTCTTCCTGGCTTCATATTTTTCTGTGAGCATTTCTTGTGTATCAGAGAGTTCATAGAACAAAGTTAAGAGGCTGTTAAATTTTAAGGAGTGCATCTGCAGGAGGGGGTGCTGTCTTTTAGAGCTACCCTAAAAGGTAAAGGCATACAAAATATGTAGTATGTATACCACTGGAATAGCAAAATAGAAGAGGGAATTAAAAGAGATATAAAATTATTCCAAAATGAATGAAAAACAAAAAACTACATAGGCAGAAGTTCCAAGAACTCCATAAAGAATGAATAACAAACAAAATCACAACTATGCAACTACAGCCAAATTTATTAAACCCACATATTATGAAAAAATCTTAAACATTTAGAGAAAAAGAGGAAACATTACATACAGAAGAACAAAAAGTGCAATGTCAGAAAACTTGTTCCTAGAAATGATGCCAGTTAGAAAAGGAATAACATTTATAAAGTACTGAATGAAAAAGAATGTCAAACCAAAATTCTCTTCCCAGTCAAAATGTTTCCAAAAGGAATACAAAATACTTTCTCAAGGTAAAACTAACTGAATTTATTGTAAGCAGACTTTGATTAAAGATTGATAAAGAAGGTTATTCTCTTTCCCACGAAAAATGATACATGCCTGAAATAATGTGTCAATAAGTATAAATAAAATAGAATGCATAAATAAATCTGTATTGGGAATTAGAAGTACTATTTATTATTAGAACCCTTATAAATAATAAAACTATAAGAAGGTCTGGACAATTTTATATAAATAAAAGTTGAGTAATACAAACAAATTCTGTGAAATATAAATTACCACAACTGATGCAAGGAAGAAATAAACACCTAGAAACTTCTAATGACTATTATCAAAATGGAATCAGTGAGAAAGAAGTCTTTCTATAAAGAAATCACAAGGCCTAGATACTTCCATTATCATTTCTACAAATATTGTAGTTAAAATAATGTAGTTAAAATAATTTTTATACATATTCTTTCAGCATATAAAAAATATGGGATACACTAACCAAATCATTGCTTGAATTGGAGCTCCTTTATACCAAAATGTGACCAAACAGCACTCAAAAAATGAAAAAGCTTTTATCACTTATTAACAGAGAGGCAAAATTTCTAAATCAAAATTCGGCTGTATAAAGCAAGTCTAGTTTGGTTTATTCTCAGAAGTCTGCTTTGATTATGTTTAAATAATCAGTCACATTGAATGATACAATTAAAGTGAAGTTAATTATATGGTCATCTTAATAGATGCAAACTAAAAGTGTGATATATCTTATCATCCAATTCCACCAAACCAAGGATAAAAGGAAGCTTCCTTAATCTAATTTAAGAAGATACCTACAAAAATTATAGCAAACATATTTAGAGGTTAAGTCATTCTTCCATAGCCAAGAAGACAGAGCTACCATCTTCATTACATCTATTCTTCACAGTTTGGATGTGCTCTACATGGCAGTATGCTAGTCAAGTGAGGGAAAGTCTAAATACTGAAAAAAAATAAATAAAACTGCCACTATTTGTAATTATGGTGGTGGTGATGGTGATGTGTATGATCTGTATTTTTCTCTCATCCAAAGTCATGTGTTATTTACTAAAATATTTGCCATTTTACTGTTCATTTTTACATCTATAATTGACTGAGAATTGATTTTCACATGTTGTGGAATATGGGCCCAACATTTATTTTTGGAGATGAGTACTAATTTTTTCAAACAAATTAATCATAGGGATTGGAGGGAAAATTACCATGTATGTGTGTAATACTTGTGCACATGTACATAAGATCCCCTTGCAGAATGTACTAATAGTGAAATTCTTGAGTTATAGGGTATATACATCTTCAGCCTTTCTGTAGATAAGGTTAAAGAGCATTTCAAAGTTGCTGTAACTGTTTACATATTACACACACAGACACACACACACACACACACACACACACAAAATGCCAGAACCTTAGATGACAAAAATAATTCTTTCAGAACACACACACATGCACACACTCCCTGCCACCACCTTCCTAAAGTAAGAGTTTGACTACATCAAAACTAAGTACATCTTTCAAGAAAAATACCATTAAAGAAGGCACTCATGGAAAGAAAACATTTGCAAATCATCTAACAGTGGAAAATTGAAACAGGGGGGACTGTAACCCACTCCACCATTTTTTTGACATTGTTTCTGTAAGTGCTCACTCTAACATGTAGCCTGCAGATAAACAGCATGTTTGTATAAGAATCCTAGGAACCAACTTCAAACGATACACACTCTGACCTTCAGGCAGCCCAGCCCCGGGAGATTTGCTGACCTTCAACTGTGGAGCCAGGATGACGTGAATTCAGGATGTCGAAACCAGGATGACGCACACTGAACCATCACTTACCTGACTGGAGTGGACTGTGCTCCTCTGCACGTAAAGAACTTTTCAACCCCTTTCCCTTGATCTCCTTGTTACGTTCCCCTCTCCCTCCTTATAAAAACCTCTGCCTCCACTGAGATGTGGAGATGGACTTTGAGAGATGAGTCTCCAATCTTCCAGGTTTCTGGCACCTGAAAATTAACCACTTTCCTTTTCATCAGCACCTGCCTCTAGAGTGTTGGCTTTTGAAGCAACAGGCAGCTGGACCTGCATTCAGTTACATAACCAACAAAAAACTCCAAAATACATGATAAGAACGGAAAAAGAAGGGGATAAAGGGGGAGGAAGGGGGAAGGGGCAAGCCAAGGAACATGAAGAGAGGGCTCATGGGCACAGACAGTGGGGGCAGGGACTGACTGTGGGAGTCGGGGGTGGACAGGGCAGGGGAGAGTTATGGGGGAAAAGGTGGGACAACTGTAACTGAACAACAATGTAAAAAAATAAAAAAAAACCTCCTACAAATCAAGATGAAAAAGACAACTCAATAGATAAAAAAGACAGCTGCAGGGATTTCACAGAGAAATAAAACAGCAAACATATGAAAAGATTCTCAATCACATTCATAGTGAAGAAAATGCAAATTAATGTCCCAATGTGATGTCACCACACAGCCAGTAGATTTTGAAGAAGTTCGAAGTTCTGGTGTGGAGGACAATCATAATTTGCTGGTTAATGTGTAAATTGTTACAGCACAGTTTTTTCTTCCCCAATGCTCACATACATCCATCTGCTTCTGCACTTGGTAGGATACATTCACATCCAAATGTGACTCTAGCCTTTTGAGGAAATGATTGTGGAGACTTCAGAAGTGTGGCAGGCAGGCTTTCTCTGTGGAGGTGACATGTCAGCTAACAACATATGGAAATAGATGGTTGAGCAGGTAGAAGTAGGGAGTGAAAAATATACTGGACAGAGTTTACATGATATCAAGTTTCTGGTTGCAAACGTGGATTTAGTATTAATTTCTCTTTGAGGGAAGTGTATCATAGGATAGATAGATATACAGTTGGAATTGAAACTTGAAGTCCTTTCTTTCTCTAAATTTTAGTAATTGTGAGAAGGAACAAAATTTGCTTTTGTATTATGTTGAAGAGAAAGGCAGACCCATAGGACCAAATCCACACCAGATATCAAACGTCACTGTTGTGAACATAGATGGAGCTCCTACTCATGAGTTTACGTGATTCCTATAGACAGAGTAAGTAAAAAAGGCATTATTGCTAGAAATGATGATAATCACTTGAAATCTTTGTTTATTATTATAACTTTTTGTTAAATTTCCACTTTTTATTCCCTCCCCAAAATAAAGGAATTGTTACCAATACCTTTAAAATTTCAATTCAGAGCCCCCTCTCTCTCTGTCTCTCTATCTCTCTCTAATTCTCAAGAGGAAATTTAAATATTCTTATTCATTTTGCTTGTTTTTTATACCAGTAAAGGTAACATCTACTGTATATTGCTTTAAAAAGGACTCCAAGATATCAAAATATGTTTTAAAGCATGAAAGAGTATTTACGAACATTATAGACCAAATTTTCTAGGCTTCTAACGTACATGTCTGAACTCCAGACCATGACAGGTGAAAAGAGAGAATGTCAGAATACTTGTCAATGATTCATGATCCAAACTGGAATATGCTTAATCCATATGTACTCATGTTTCATTGTGAAAATTTAAACACCAGGACATACCCGGTTGCAATGTAGTAAATGAAGACTATAGGTATGTGACCATGTGATAAGAAAAAAAACAGAACAGACTTTTTTATGGGGCAGACAAGCAGAGTCTGCTACACCTTTTAAAATAGAATCATAGTATGTTAGGATATTTTGTAGGATATGCTGATCTTAAAGAAATAATGTAGTAAAGTTTATAACAGCATAAGTTTGGAGCCAAGATGCATGTTTTCAAATTGCATTTCTATATCCTGTGACTGTGTGACCTTGAGGAATTTACCTAACTTCTTTCTGACTTATTTTTCTCATCTGCAGAGTGGTCATAATAGGACCAATCTTGTAGCACTTTCATGAGAACTTATAAGTAATATCTTTCCAGTACTGAACAAATAGTGATAATTTTTTTTTTTTTTTGCTGTTAGCAAAAGTAAAAATGGCCCTGGCTAGTGTAGCTCAGTGGATTGAGCATGGGCCTGAGAACCAAAGGGTTGTCCATTTGATTCCCCATCAGGGCACAAGCCTGGGTTGCAGGCCAGGTCCCCAGCAGGGCGCATACAAGAGGCAACCACATATTGATGTTTCTCTCCCTCTCTTTCTACCTCCCTTCTCTGCCCCTAAAAATTAATAAATAAAATATTTTTTAAAAAATGAACTCTAGCTGGAATGGTTGGTCATCTCACTAAGTTTTTATTAACTATGTGTGTGTTCACTCTGCCCCCAATTCAATTTAGAAACCAACTTCCACTCTCATTTTTCAATATTTTACTCAATATGTGTAATTACAGAAGAATGCATTGGTGTATTGGTAAGGTATATTGCGAGGAGAAGGATTACAATCAAAAGATTTTCCCAAACTGGTATGTTTGTAAGCAACATGTCTATTTAATTTGGAATAGCATTCTTTCTTGCCCCTCTAATTTAATGAACTTCCAACCCTGAAAAAAGGTGATTGAGCACTTTGATTAGGAGTAAGTTGTTATTTGCCACCAAGTGTTCTCAGCTTTGGGTACTTAGTAAACATTCCCAGACAGGAAGAGTTTCATTTTAAAGTCCTGCAACATGAGAAGGAACACAAACCTGACGATATCCAGATGTGAAGGGGGCTCTTGAAACCACGCTTTAAGCACTTCTAGGTCAGGAATATTTTTAGTGAAATTCCTCAGCTGATGCAACTCTGGAGAAGGAGGAAGACATGCTCTTTACAATCAAGATTTATAGGCTTGGGATTCATGAACAGTAAAAAGAGACAGTAGCTACTGTGACACAAACCTGAAAACACCAGGATGAACATTTTGGATATTGCTGGGCATGGAGATATAGAAAAAAAGGAATTAGGAATTGACACTGTGGGTGACAGAGGGAAAGTCTGCCCTTGCTGTGTTTAGGGCCTGGGGAGTAGGATGGAAATAAGAATTTAGGAGGATTTACTGTTATCATGATATATACTTGGTACATATGGAAGAAAGAAGCTTCTTCTAAGAACAGAATACTGGATACGAGAGTTTTATATCTGTAAACTTAACATAAGATGAAAAAGTTCTATGCCATTCCATGAGAGGCCCCTTCTGTTTCATATCTTTTGCCTCATTCCCCCACTAACTGCATGTATCTGTTTAGGCCACGTCATTGATAATCTAGGTTACAGCCCGGATTCTTGCTTGCTCCTCATCTCACCCTGACCCCATTCTCCAAGGAACAGATTTGATGCCTTGCCAGTGAAGCCAATTGTAAAGAGTATCTTCACTCCTGGTCCCAAAATCCAGTGTGTGAAATTAAAACAACGGATTGGCTTCCCTTTAGTGCTGTGACATCTGGTTTGAGGTGGTAAGTGTGTTACATGTGCATATAGACTGCTGTTGATTTCTACTGCTGGAAATGCCTCTTAATACATGTGTCCAAAACTTCAAGGATAGTTTCAAGAATGTTCTAAGCTAAGTAGTTGTCATATTTGTGACTGCTGGCAAGAGTAATGATTTACATTTGTTCTACTTATCATTTTTATACCTCCAGTGTCTTCAGAACAAACATGTATTGCTAGAAAAACTTACTAAAAGTAGCAGTCTCAGAAAAAAGCTCACTCTGGGAAGTATACAGGTCTTCGCATTCCTTGATCCACCTTCCACTGAGTACTCTCTGCAGGGTCCAAGATCCCAGGATGTCCTGAGTTCTCTATGTAGATGGCCTTCTTTCCTAAAATTTGAGAGGTGTTCTAGCCCAAACTTGAACATGGGAGTTAGACCAGTGAGTGGCCAGCTACCTAGGAATTATCCTCCCCAAACTGTAGAATAGGGCCAATCCTGAAGGACAGCAAGACTTATAACTGAGGAGAGCTGTTATTTTTAACATCGTGCCCAATTTTTCTTCTGATTATATGTCCAGTACATTTCACCAAAGTTTGGCAGAATTCGTATCCTCTGTTCCTTTCCACATGTCTCCTTTCCTTCTCCTGTCTTGTCCTCTTCCTCTTCTCTGCTCTCCAGCCATCTCATGCCTTCTGCTTCCTGGAATACTGTGCATAGCCTGTTGGAGCAGGCATTTCTGTTTATGCCTAAGTTCATTCCACACATTATTTCACTTGTTGTCATGGCTTCTTCGTTTCCAAACAAATATAAATTATATTTGTTATCTACCATTATGAAGAAGTAGAATCATTAAATACACACAAATTATTTCAAACTAGCAAGACTCTGGAAAAGTTATTTCTCTTTAAGAATCCATTACAAGTGTGAGGATGATTTGGAGTATTCTCAGGGAAACTATTTGGAAACATATATTTAAGTAGAACTTAAGTTGCCCATGATCTGACCATTTCACTCCTAAGTATATGTCCAGCAGAAATGTGTACACATGAACACAAAAAACACACGGAGCATGATCATAGTAGCAATATGTATACTAACCCCAAGCTGAATATAACCCAAATGTCCACGTAAAATAGCTAAATAAACTGTGGTATATTGGACAAAGGAATATGTAATATTAATGAAAATAATCAAATTGCACTTAAGCCCAACAATATGAATTCATCTAACAGTCATAATGGTGAGTTAAATAAACTGTGCACTATAAAATACATGTTATTTTATTCCATTTAGATGAAGTTCACAAATGGGCCAACTTAGTCTGTGAGGAGAAAAGTAGTAACACTGGCTATCTTTGAATAGGATGGAGTGGTTATTAGGTAAAGAGGGTACAGGAAAGTTTCTGGGATTTGGGAGAGCGCCTTTTTTTTAACCAAGATAATAATTACAGGATGCATTCATTTTGTATGTTTCACCTACTGTGTACATTTGACCTTAGAACCTTTCTGTTTCTAGGTCATGTTTTACTTTAAAAGGTGAAATGTCACACTAATAAAAGGTCACTGAACAATTTAAAATATGATCTAAAATTCAGATTCTTACCACAGCTATCAGTAATATAGTCTCAGCCGTTTGGGAGCTATGTGCAGCTCTCATCGAGAGAAATCAGGAAACAACTCACTGACTCTGCCTGTCTCTCCTCTTCCCTCACTTTCTGTCTGATTACTGTTTTGCAAAGGATAAGGTCTAAAATTCATCCTCAGCTTCTTGTGAATGTAAAATTCTGGTGTCAATTACAGGACAAAATTTGATACTTAAGTTTCTATTAATAAAATGAGAATGAAAGTAAAGTGGAGCAAGGCTACTTTGAAATAGGACTAATGTTTAGAAATCAGCTGCTTGTTCTTCTGACCAAAAAAGGCTTTATGTCAGGGAAACAAAAGGAGCTCCTGGCACAGCTGACTGTTTTTGTGAATTTTGTGAACTGAAATTCTTCCCAATGCTCTAAACTTCTTTCCAGATAAGCTAAAGTTACTTATTTCATGCACATAGGCTTGGATGGAAATGTCTGTAAGAATAATTTCATTGTTGGTATGTAGAGTGGGAGTCTGTTAAAAAAAACTTATAAATCAATAAGGTGTAGATAGAAGAACATGTGCACTAAAATTAATAGTATTTATAGGTCACTAAAGTGATTGTTATTTTCATAGTTTTGTGTGCTTTATGAATTTATTTTCAATGAATGTAAGTAATTTTTCATCTTAGAAGTGTTACAGAACACAGGGGGGCCAAGGGCGATATACTATTATCCAAAGGACCCCCTAATGGGCTCGATTGTCCGCCGCCAGAGGAAAGACAGCTCTCAATGCCAGAGATTTGTGAAAAGGAAAGAAAATGTCTATTTAATACTATACAGACGTAAAGTAGTGACCTAATGTCTTCATCAAAATCCCACAGTCCCTTAAAACACCCACAAACATACACAGTCCTTCCTTCCCCGCTTTATCCAGTTTAGGGTATCATATCTCAGGAAAAGAAATAGAAGTCCATGGCTCAGGCAGGCCCCAGTTCTTCCTAGTAATCCATCTCAGCTGGTAGGCCTCCCTCAGTTCCCAGCACCATCAGCTGTGTCACCGGGATCTCTGCTAAAGCCAGGTAGTGGTTCCCCCTTCTAAAGCTGCAGGGATCCCCACTCTGGCAAAGCTGCGTGGTTCTCCCTTCTGTTGCCACAGCCGCATGGTCCTCTCTACGCAGTGGCCGAGGGAGTCTCCACTCTGCCAAAACTGCGCAGTTCTCCCTCCAATGGCCTGCCGCATCTGGTATAAATCCCCGCACCAATCTTCTTCTGCAGCCCCATTTCCGACTCCTCCCACAATTGGCTACACTTGCCAGCACTCTCATATCCTTCCAGCTTTACGGGGCTGCCATCGTGAGTCTGGGCAGGTGTGGCCCCATGTCATGGAGCCAGTCTTCTCCGAGCTCCCACACAGGAGCTGTAACTTGTGGGACCTGCCCCCCAGTTAAGTCTTGGGGGGAAGTTACTTCCATTCCCATGGCTCTGAGCATGACCACAGCTATTTAACATATCTATGCCACCAGTTACAGGTTATTGATACGTTAAATGACCACACCAGAGGTTAACTGCAAAGCTGTTACTCTCAGTGCACCTGCTCCATTTGTCCCTTCCCCCAACCCACACCTGTTGGGGGGCGCAGTGAGGACATCTTATATGTCTTTTTAATATTTCCTAGATTCCTTGAGTTCTGGACCCCATACCAAATCCCTTTTTGGGGACCTCCTCTTGGCTGCACCCTATAACAGAAGTACATATGTATGATAAAATATTTTCCATTTTGATAAAGAAAATAATTTTTCTGACTATTGCATATAAATTGGTCATTTATCTGTTAGAGAAGTATTTAATAAGCACTACTACATCTAAACCTCTGTCACCCATTAGGGCCCAACTGGGCATATTTATGTTATTGGTACTGAGGTAGGTCAGATAGGAAAGGATGCTCAGAATGAACAGTTTTATTGGCCCCAGTGGCTTGGACAAAAGCTAGACATTTAGTAGAATTGCAGAGTCAAAAAAAAAAAAAGAAGGAAAAAAAGAAAAAGAATAAAGGTGTTTTATTATCCTGGTGAGCAAATAAAGAGGCAAAGTTTCATGAAAATGTGAAGTTGAAACTGGGACAATTATTTTGTTCACATTATATTCAAATTATATAGTTTCAACATCTTTTTTTTACTTAATGATAAATCTTGGAGGTTTTCTCATATTGTTATGCACAATAAATAGCAAGTCAAAGTGTTTGGGGGTGGGGGTGGGGGTGGGGGGGCGAGACAGGTCTCATTGGTTAACTCAGCAGTCCCAAGACTGGTCAAATAAGATTGCCAGGTGTCCAAAATCATGAGAAAAACTCTGATAGCACAGGAGGAGGAGAGCCCTTGAAATTCTGTGTGTATTGTTTCTACTACCTGGGAAAGAAAGCCTTTGAAACTGTGTATTAATTCCAGTGTCTGGAGAAGGGAGGAGGAGGGGGAACCTAGAAGCTGGCCACATGTATAAAACCCCTAAAATCTCAATAGTCAGGGCTCTCAGACTAGCTGGGTGCCCACTTGCAGCTTCATGCTCAAGTGTGTTTCATAAATAAACTTGCCATGTTGCTTCCACTATACTTGTTGTCTTTTGTATGACTTCATCTCTTGCAAATGGGACAAGAACCAAGGAGGGGGAGCTCCTAACTCAGGTTTCCCTGGTAGCAATATTAGTAAAAACAACATTTCCATCTTTGTTAGTGACTTTGGAGTATTTCTTTATACATATATCTCATGGTCTACATTACTAAAACCTGACAAAGTTGTTTCAACCTTTTGCAATTCTAACAACACTGCAACTAACATCCTAGTACATATGTCATTTTCCTGTAGGACAAATGTGGACTTGCTGGGCCAGAGGTTTAGGTGCATTTGAATTTTTGGTATATAATTGTAACAATTTGCACTGTCACTTGGAAATAGTAAAGATTCTCCAAAACCTTGCCAACTTATTGTCCCAAGAAAAGTGTTATCTTTTTCTAACTTTAGAAGTAAAATAAGTAACCAATAGTTTTAACTCATACATCTCCTTATTATCAGTAAGCGTACATCAACATCTTTATTTTCATCTACTATTTTTGCCCATTTTTTAATGTGGTCATTGCTCTTTTCCTCACTGATATACAAAAGGCTTCTTAGAGCGTAAAGAAGTTATCTCTCTGTCTGATAGAAATGGCCAATGTTTTCTTAACTTGCCATTTGTCTTTCGGTTTTGCATACGTATTTTGAAATAATTTTACTATTTTCTGTAGGTGAATTTATTAAATCTTTTATTTTATGTCTTTTTTCATATCACACTTAAAAGTGGCCTCTTTATACAAAACTTTTTTTTAATTCAACTACCTTATCTAAGTTTTTAGTTCAGTTTTTCATGTTTCACCTTGATCTGTAAGAAATTTATTTTGCTAAAGGATATAAGAGAGTCTCTAACTCTGCAGTTTTTCATATGACAACCTGTAGTCCAAACACTAAAATGTTCCATAATTCTTTGCTAATACAAAACAACAAATCCATCATCTTCTAAATTTCCCTATGAAATTGGGTCTTTTTTTACTTTCAGGTCTCTTTTATTGCCATTTAAATATTTAGGTGTCAGTATCATTGTGCTAATTTTTGAAATATTTTATCACAGGATTAGTGTTGAGTCCCCACATATATCACCTTTATTTCAAAATTGCACTGAATATTCTTGCTTTTAGTTTTTACATATCTAGTTTAAAATAAGTGTTTGTACTTACAAAAAGTACTTTTTGCCATATTTATTGAATCATTAAATACATTAATTCATTTATAAATTATGTAGCTATGAACATTGGGGTGCATAGGTTCCTTTGAATTGATAAATGAGTGGATCAAAAAATTGTGGCACATTTACATGATGGAATACTACGCAGGAGAAAGAAAGGAGCTCTGCAACAGCATGGATGGATCTCGAGAGCATTATGCTAAGTGAAATAAGCCAGGCGATGAAAGACAAACACCATAAGCAGATCTCACCTATAAGCAGAACCTGATGAACAGAACAAACAAGCAAGCAAAATATAACCACAGACATTGAAATTGAGAATAAATTGACAGTAACCAGAGGGGAGGTAGGAAGGGTAATGGGGGAAAAAGGGGGGAGGGGTGTCAAGGAACATGTATAAAGGATACAAGGCCAAAGCCAGACAGGGTGGGTTTGAGGCTGGGAAGCGGGGATGACTGGGGTGGTGAGAGTGGAAGGGAGAAAATGGAGACAAATGTACTTGAACAACAATAAAAAAAATTAAAAGTTTAAAAAAGGGGGGAAAAACAAAAACAAAAACAAATTAGGGTTTTCCAGTGCTGAATAAGTGCAAATATAATGTGAACCACAAAATGTTTGAATTTGCCATTCCTCAACTTTTGGCAATACAAAGAGTTTGATTAAAACTGTTCAGCCACTATTGTCCATGTCACTACAGAAAAAGTTGTTATTTAACAACAACAACAAAAAAGACAAGTCAAAGAAGGGCTCCTGGTACCTAACTCGGCTCAAATTAAGAAAAATAAAGCCTGGCATCGATTTCCACACAGGGGCCTCTCACGCAAACTGCACTTCTTACAGAAGCCTGGGCTGAACTGCCTGCTTCTACAGTGTTTCTGACGTCTGAGCCAGCCCTTCCAAAGGTGTCCTGGAATCCTATTTCAATCAATAGGTTTGAGACTTTCCCCATCCAATCAGAGCTTTGCAGCTCTAAGCAACTGGAGTGGTCCTATTCTGTCCAATCAGGATAGTGCCTTTTGTACCAATCAAACTGTGAGAATTTGGAGCTTCCATTTGCCTGAGAATGGACAAGTCAGGGATCAGGGGTGGGGATTCCTGTCTACGTAAACCCACTTCCCTTTGACTGAAAGCGCACTTTGCCTTTCCAGTGAAGAATGGAGGCTGTTTCCCTGCCTGAGCTGAAACACTAAAAATGTCGGCAGAGCAGACTTAAACAGTCCAACTCAGAGAGTAGAAGAGTGAAGCATACAACCGCGAAGTGGGGCTCAGGCCAGCACACTGCAAAGCAGACCATCGCGGGGCAGAACATTGAGAAGCAGAGTAGAGCTAACAGAAGAGGCGTTTGGCCCCAGGGCTGTTCTACAGCAGTGTTCTTCTCCCAGTCATACTGTGTCACAACTGAGCTGTTTTGCACTGAATAATGTTTCCTTCTTCACTGCACCCCGCATTGGGAATTCTTGTCAGCATTGAATTGCTGCTGATGACCATGGGTTGTCAGGAGGGCACGTCAGTATTTTGTTCTTGACCTTTTAAAATACAAATAATCTTTGTCTGAAGTATGTAATTATTTAGGCACTAGTAATATATGTTGTTTTTTTAATTAAGTCTTTTCATTGTGACTTTTCACTTAGCAACTTCCAATTGATTAGCTGTTTTTCTCAATATGGAGCAAAAGGAACATTTGGAAAAGAAGACAAGTATATTAGCCTTGGGAAATAATAGCACTGATTGTAACCCATATATTTTTTCATGGTACAAATTGGTCTAATATCATTTGGTCCAACTTGGAGCCTGTGTCCTTAGTGAGCTTAAACTGTAGTTTCTATAGTTTTTCAGGTGACAATAGCCCATTAAAAGGAATTACCAATTACTTTTCAACAGCTAACAATCACCATTAGCATGAACCTCAACCCAACTCAAATGAAAATTGACATTAAGTGCTGAATCCACCCTTCTGCTGAAACGTCCACCAACCAGGCCATGTTCTGATGCCTCGATTTAGTCAAGGCATCATTTAGGTACTTACATATTCGGTCCTGTGGTGTTCCTCTATCTCCATTTTCAGTATGAAATCCCATACAGTCCAAACAAAGCCTACAAAGAAATTCATAAACTTAGTACAGTCTTCTATTTTACCAGGTCTAAGGGAAGATTTTGCCCTGATTAGCTCTTTTTAGTTTAGCCATATAGATGCAATCTTATCTGAGGAAGGAAAAACATCTGACAAAACAATTTCTGGATTTCCCTTAGAAACCAGTTTATAAACATTCCCACTGGCTTTCTATCATCTTATCTCCAGCCAAGATTTTGAGTCACAGGAAAGAGAAATAGTCTTAGTTACCATTTCTCTTGACTAAGTAAAGCATGATGTTTTAGTTCCTTTATCTACTTCAGAGTGTGAAGGCTGATAGTGCTCACGCTGTAGTGGGCAACAGTGCTACTCAGAAACACAATCAGTGCAAAGCCTATGAAACAGTCACATAGATAAACTAGAAAGCATACTGCAAAGAGGGATTTAGAAATCTACTCTTCATTCACTCATTTGTTCACTCACTATTTCAGCTGTACTTTTGAGTTGAACAAAAGTTTTCTTTGGTTTTTCCTGTAAGACGGCTCTAGTTACATTTAGTTGTCTTTAACCTTATTCAGAACAATTCTGTTAGATTGTATTGTGACAGCTAGCAAATCAGTGTGCATCTGAAAAAACATCAAAATTGGCAAATTTTTGAGTAGCCATGTAAATATTGACAGTGAAAGAAAATAAGCAACATTTTCTGCATATTATGCTTTGATTTTTCTAAAAAGGTAAAAATTCAACAGAAACACAAAAAAAGATTTGTGCAGTCTATGGAGAAGGTGTTGTGACTGATCATATATGTCAAAAGTAGTTTGAAGTTTCGTGCTGGAGATTTCTCACTGGATGATGCTCCATGATTGGGTAGACCAGTTGAAGTTGATAGCGATCAAATCAAGACATTAATTGGGAATAATAAATGTTATAACACAGGGGAGATAGCTGACAAACTCAAAATATGCAAATCATTCAAGTTGTTGATGAAAATAAAAATGCCTTTTATTTTACAGAAAACCCATACAGACTTTTTGGACAACCCAATATGCACATATACAACTAAATAATAGAGCAAAAAAAAATGTAAGTTTTGAACACAATCTTAAGTTTAAACTGAAGTTTTGATATTTATATAAATCTGAAGAATATCCTGAGAGTATTCTTTACATATTAAAAGAAGTAAATGTTTCAATGTGTGTATGTGTATTCTTGAATAGCCACATTACAAATAAAAATATAACATTTGCACTTGTCCAATGAAACACATGTAGATTGCTTTCATTTTTTCAACATCTCTAGGATCATACTTAGTTTTTGGTAGCACGTAATCTGTAGTTTATTCTCCAGTACTTATCTCAGAGCCAATCTCAAGCTGGGAACCCAGTCTGTAACCCATGAGACATAGTAAAGAACTTAGAACAGTCCAAGAATATGTGTCTGAACCTCCATTCCCTTCCCTAGGAATCCATTCTCAAAGCTCTTGTTTGCTACTTCACAATGGACTCCTTTATTCTGCTTAGGTCATTTATTGGAATAATTCTACTTCTCTAATTCAAACACACTGCCTCAAATTACACAGCACCCCAAAGGGGAAAGCAGATCAAGGAGTGATTCCCATTATTTTCTGTGATATTTGGGTGGTTTCAATGACCAGTTGAGACCATGCTGTGTCATTGTCTGATGTCTTGAAGCATGACTTTTGAAGAAGTGACCTCACCTTCAGGATAACAATCTAATCAGAGATAGAGCTGCATGTATCACCTCCTATAACCTCAATGTCAAATGGAAAACTATCCAAAAAGCTTATATGAATGTAATAGATTTTCCTGAAAAGGGGGGAACACATATTTTCCCCTAAGATTTCTTTGCTCATAACAGATTTGATGGGAACCATGAGTTCTTCAATCCACAGCAGCCCAACACCTCTTACCTTGCTGACCCCACCCTTCTCTCCCTATTCTAATCTGTCCTTGAGTCACTACCTTGCCTTTAGGAGTAATTAAACTTCCTATAACAAAGCAACTGAACACTATTTTATTTTTATTGCTGAGGTTTCTACTGACACATCCTTGCAGTCTCCCCTCTGTTCCAATAGGCATATCAATGAATTTTTACACACATTTTCTTATCAAGAACTGGGGGGGGGGGGGGGTCAAATGTTAAAATAATAAAACTTTCTTTTACCTTTTTATAATATGTTACCCCAATATCTATTCCTCTATAAGAAAGAAGGCCGTGTGTGAACAACTTAAGACTTCAACTAGTGCCCAGACACTTTCCTTTGGGAAACTCTGTGGGAAAATGCACTACAGGAAGACAGAGGCATGCAGCTCCAGTTGAATTCCAGTTTTACGAACAGCACTCTGGGGTTTCAGTGAGGTTTCCAAACAGCAGTTGCACAATCCATGACTGTTTTTGGCCCATGAAATACAAGAGGCTCCCAGTGGAAGGTGCCCAAAGAGGGTGTGCAGAGCACATTCAGGACAGTGGTTTAATTGCCTGGACCCTTTTTATGCATTCTGCTATGGATTTAGATAGTCAAAATCAGGCTCTTGGGTTGCTCCTACAGTAAGGCAGCTGATTTCCTGGAAATGAGTCTGTGACAAAAGTAGCTCTTCACTGCTTTCAGTTTCATTTGAGTTGTGTGTTCAGGAAAAATGCCATTCCAGTGGCTTTGAATAACACAGAGGTTGTTTTTCTGGCTGGAAAACCTTTAGACTAAATCATTTTAAAATCTAGTAACTGTTTATCTTAAATGTGTAGAGTGTTATATATACATATACCATATATATCTATATATCTATATATCTATCTATATATATATATATATATATCAATTCTATCTTAGTAAAGCTGAAGGGGAAAATGGCTGCAATGGTGCAAAAATTGAAGGGAACAAGAGGAGAAATATCATAAATAAGGGTTCCAGCACCTCTCAAAGTCATTTTCTAGAGCAAATATATGGCACTTAGCATTTTATTTATTTATTTATTTTTAGCATTTTAAATCTTTAACAAATGCACTGCTAATTTTAAGAAGCAGCTGGTTGACCTATTTTGAGGTCAGACGGCATGGCCCAGAATAATCAGTTTTGGCTGTCCTAATTCATGTTCACACAGTAGTCACTATGAGTTTATTAAAACCAACTGTCACTTATTTTTCTACTCAAAGTCCTAAAGCCTTTAAAGCTGTATTCTCCATACCATGGCTGCAAGATCCTACACAATCTAGTTCCTGCCTGCCCTTCTCACCACATTATGTCAGCTTTAGCACATGCACCTTCATTCAGATACCAAAACCCACCCAGCTCTCCACCAGTCCAGAATGTTGTACACACACTCTCCTGCCTTTAATTCTTGTCCTTATTTTTTCCTAACTGTGTTCACTGAAAATCTATCTTAACTCTTAGCTTATTAGGCATTCAAATGTTAAATTATTAAATTTGCTTGTATAACTTGTTTCAGTGTCTTTGTGAACTAAAAAAAAATGATTGAGCATAGAGACCATGGCTGTTGTGCAAATCCTTAATGCCTTCCCAATGCCTTCCCCAGTGTCCAGGCCATGATCAGTGATCAATACGTATTTACCAAGTGATTAAATTCAGTCACATTTAAAAGTACCCATTTGATGTCAGCCACATTTGAGTTTTTCTTTCTGCATTGTAACCTTGTAAAAAAATATCAAGAATCCATAGATGATATACGAAACATGAATTGATGAAGGCAAGCTCTTGCTGATACTGTATTTGTTCCTGTCATCGGTCTTGTCATCACCATCACTATTATCAAGACCATCACCATCTATGTTAGGTTTGCTTTTGATGGTTCTGTCACTCAAATGAAACCACTGTCCTTAAATGATAAATATATTATGCAAAACCAAAGAAGTTTAAAGATTTGGCTTAAATTTGCTTTGTATTAATATCGAGAGTTTGGATTTTATTCTGAGTTCAATGATTGACTTAATATAATTTTTAATTAAAAATTTTTTAAAAATTGAAAAAATTCAATAAACACACTCTTTCTTACTCATTAATAAAGCATAACAATGACAACAAAAAACCCTCAAGACTTAACGAAGTGCAAATGGGTCAGTGGTTTGGATAATATTACTTTTATCTCCTCCAGAAAGAATCAGGCAAGTAGCCATGTTTTGAATTAAGGAAAACCTTGTTCCTTAGGCACTGTTAAGTGGCCCCTTCTTGCATCCTTTTCTCAGCCCTTATGTCAGTTTAGATCCTGGAACACCTAGTATTAGGTTGGGATGCGATTAAATAGAGATAGTTTTAATTACTCCAGCTCAGTAACTCCTAAAAGTGGTGATTTTGCCCTTAAGTGACATTTAACAATGTCGGGAAACATATTTGGTTGTCACAACTGGGTTGGTTAACAGAACAGGTGCTACTGGCATCCAATGCTTAGAGGCCAGAACTGCTGTAAAACATCCTACAGTGTCCAGGACAGCTTCCACAACAAACAATTTCCCAGCCCAAAATGTCAAGAGTGCTGAAGTTGAGAAATGATTTTTGAAACAAAGAAAGAGAACAATCATAAATCAGTACATGAATATGTGTTATATGAAGTTCAGAAATGCATTAAACTTGGCTTGCTAATAGAAGTCAGAGTAGTGGTTAACCTTGAGTAACCAGAAATAAAAACATTACTAGAATTCAAGTAATGTTTTATAGTTTGATCTGGGTGGGAGTTATAAGGATGTATTTATTTGTAAATAATTAGGTACCCATATACTAAAGTCTCCAGTAGACTTCGAACTTCACCTGCAACCTTGGCCTTCAGACTAAAACTGGAACATCAACTCTCCTGGGCCTGCTGGTCCATCTTGTCAGTTTTGAACTTGATAAGCTCGGTAATTATGTGAGCCAATTCTTTTAAATAAATTTACTTCTACATATATACATATCCTATTTATTTGGGGTGGGATTTTTTGTTTGTTTTTTAAGAGAATTTTTATGAGTTTATTTTTTTTTTGTTTCATTGTTTATGCTATTACAGTTGTGTCATTTTCCATCTTCGACCTTTCTCCACCCACCCACCTCCCACTCCCCACACTGTAGTCAGTTTCCATGGGTCCTTCATCTATGTTCTTTGACTAATCACTTCACCTTCTTTCAAACAGTCCCCTCTTCCTTCCTCCCCTCTTACCACTGTCAGTCTATTCCATGATTCTATGCCTCTGGTGTCTTTTTGCTTATTAGTTTGTTGTGTTCATTATATCCTCTTATAAGTGAGATCATATGGTATCTGCCTTTCACCAACTGGCCTATTTCACTTAGCATAAAGACCTTCAGTTCCATCCACACTGTCACAAAAGATAGGAATTTATTCTTTCTTTCTGCTGTGTAGTATTCCTTTGTGTAGATGTACCACTGTTTTTCAATCCATTCATTTAAGGATGGGCACTTAAGCTGTTTCCAACACTTGACTATCGTAAATAGCACTGCTATGAACAAAGGGGTGAATAATTTCTTTTGAATTGGTGTTTCAGGATATTAGGGTATAATCCCAGCAGTGGAATTGCTGGGTCAAAAGGCAGCACCATGTTTAGTTTTTTGAGGAAACTCTATAATGTTTTCCACAGTGGCTGCACCTGTCTGCATTCCCACCAACAGAGAACTTTTTTCTCTATATCTTTGCCAGCACTTGTTATTTGTTGATTGATTAATGGTTTTTATTTTGTCAGGTGTGAAATGATATGTCATGGTGGTTTTAATTTATATCTCTCTGATAGCTAGTGATGCTGAGCATTTTTTTATGTGTCTATGGGCCATCTGTATGTCCTCCTTGGAAAAGTGTCTTTTCAGGTCTGTTGCCCATTTTTTAACTGGATTGTTTGTCTTCCTGGTGTTGAGTTATACAAATTTGTTTTGTATTTTGGAGATTAAACCTTTGTCTGATGTATCATTGGCAAATATGTTCTCTCTAGTACACTCTTGGTGGAAATGCAGGCTGGTTGCAGCCACTGTGGAAAACAGTGTGGAATTTCCTCAGAAAACTAAAAATGGAACTGCCTTTTCACCTGGAAATTCCATTGCTGAGATTATACTCTAAAAATCCTGAAACACCAATTCCAAAGAACCTATGCACACAATGTTCCTAGCAGCACAATTTACAATAGCCAAGTGCGGGAAGCAACCTAAATGTCTGTCAGTAGATGAATGGATCAAAAACTATGGTACATTTACACAATGGAATACTATGCAGCAGAAAGAAAGAAGGTGCTCCTACCCTTTGTGACAGCAAGGATGGAGCTAGAGAGCATTATGCTAAGTGAAGTAAGCCAGGCAGTGAAAGACAAATACCATATGATCTCACCTATAAGTGGAACCTAATCAACAAAACAAACAAGCAAGCAAAATATAACAAAAGACACTGAAATAAAGAGGAAACTGACAGTAACCAGAGGGGAGGGGGAAGGAGGTAACGTAGGGTCAGGGGAAGGCCACCAAGGAACATGTATAAAGGATACATGGACAAAGCCAAAAAAGGGGATAGGAACGAGGGTGGGAGGTGGAGATGCACGGGGCAGGGGGAGGAGTGGGGAGAAATGGAGATAACTGCATTTGAACAACAACACAAAAAGAAAAGGAAAAAAGGCAAAAAAAAAAAAAAAGACCAGAACAAAGCAAAACATTTCTCACCATTTCTATTCAATGGTGTACTGTAAGTCCTACCTAACACAGTATAAGAAAAGGAAGTAAAAGGTATGAACAGTTGGAAGGAAGAAATAAAAGTATCACTTTTTAGAGACAACATGATTACCTTCTGTTCAGGGACATTTTTCTTGAACAATCAACTGGACCAAGAGTGGACATATTCAGTCCAGCAAGAACAAGTGGAATAAAAATTGTAGTCAGAGAATAACACTGCTGAGTGGAAAACTCCGCTTCCAAAAAAAGAGCTGTTAAGTAGAACTTTCCAGCGTTGATATATCAGTCATGTTGCAGTCATGGAAACAGAAGCCACTTCAGTTTGTTAAAACATAGTGCATTTGTACAGTTGATGGAGGAGCTGAGACAGAAGCAGGGCTCATGAAGCAATCCAGTGGCTTCAATCCACTGGATTGGGAGAAGCAACAATCTCAGGCTGGAGGGACAAGTCATAAAGCTATGATATAAAATCCCAAAAGACTGGGCCTCGTTGCACATATTGATGTCAAACAGAACCTATATTCTAAAGTTGGAGCAGTGCAGGAGATGAGTTTCCTCCCAGATACCACTTGAGGCACAAAAGAGGTAGAGGAACCCAAAATTGTCATTTCCTCCCACTCGTGCTTTTCACCCAGTGCCTGCTTCATTAGCTAGTCCCTGCAGGCAGCCAGCTGAACCAGAGAGGTGGAATACAGTGCTGTGGCTGCCATTCCCACTGCAATAGGGGGCAGCAGGAAAGGGAACGAAATGATCTTAGAGCCAATCAGGCAAAGGCCAGCAATATATCCACCCCAGAAACTGGCGTTAGAGACAGAGAAAAGTATCTCAGGAAAAGGGCAAAGAGAGGTGGGGCTGGCATCAGTTGGAAGGAAGGGAGATCATCGGTTGGATTGCAGAAATAGATGGAGGAAGACAGAAACAGACAGAGAGAAAATATCAATGTGAGAGAAAAACATTGATCATTTGCTTTCTGTATATCCTCCCTTATCAAGGATTGAACGCACAACCTAGTTCTGGAAGCTCAAATTTTGAGATATATCAACACTGTTGTGGGCTGGATTATTTTTCCCTGAGGACCCTTTCCATGTCTTGCAGGTGTTTATTTCAAAATGTGGATGGCCCCGGGCAAGTGAAGATGGAGGCAGAAGGCATTTTATGAGTGAGTGGAAATTTATAAAATCAACAAGCACAGCAGGTCCAGCAATATATTTTGCAAAACCAACTACAAGGTGCAGGCCTGGCTCTGTTTCCATCACCAACACCTTCACCATCATCGTTTTTTGCCATAAAAGTATGTATGACCAGACCCTGTAAAGTCAAGCTCCACAGAGTCACTTGTATAAAACCTGGTTAGAATCACTTGCAAGGAAGACTACTTCTTTCTCCAGGTTTATCCAAACTCTCTTTGAGTTTTTTTCTACACTTATAGAGGATATGAAGAGCTAAAAAGGTACATAGTTTCCAGTTTAAAATTTTGGAACTCCCAAAGATAGGCAGTAATTTTAATGTACAAAGTTACCTTTTGTTTTTTATCTGAAATAGTGAGATGGAAATGGACTTGACTCAAAATGTCTTTTTGATAAGAAACATGGAGTGAAATTTTTTCAAAAAAGGGGCAGAGAAAAATTTATGTCAAAAAAGATAATTTTTAACAAGATTATTTACTTCTGATAATCACTCAAACCTAAGATAAGAAAATCATTCTGAGTATTAACAAAGTCAGGAATTTTTGGATTAACTGTGTTTTGGGACTCTGGAGTACAGAGCTATAAAGCTCAAGCCCTGCTCTGTGAGGGAGCTTGCCCATGGTACCTGCTTCCCCTAACCCAGCTACCGAGAGCCTTGCATCAGCCTAGTAATGTGCTCTTTCTACCTAGGACCTTGTCTGTGTTCTAGTTCTGTGGTTCCCAAAAACACAACACTCTCTGCAATAGTCTTTATTCTTTTGTCTATGAGTAATAAGAAAGATATGTATCCCTCTAGTCATAAACAAATGTTATACTCATTTATCTTATTATTCATCTATTTATTTATCCTATCAATCACCATGCACCCTGGGTTTTACCATGCTCAAATATTATCATTTTTGATCCTTAAGATTCAATAATGAATATTTCCTCAACAAACAAGCAATTATATTTCCACATAATTAGAATTAGATTGAAGTTAATTTAGAAAAGGACCATTGGTTTCTACTCTGAGCCTTAATCACTACCCACAAAAGAAATATTTATTTGCAGCATTTATTACTCCCTAAATAATATTACTTATTTTTATTTCTTTTATAATGTCTCTATCAAGTATAAGCTGCATGAGGACAAGGCCCTTACCTTTTCCTCTTCAGAAAATACAGAACAATGGCAGGTAGAGCACGAGAATTTAGCAAAAATGTAAATAATTGAAACTAAGTATTCCTTATTGAGTGTTCAAATAGATGTGTGAATAAATTTACTACTTCGGAAGCCTTCTTCTTTTAGGTCATCAATTCAGGGTGTCTTTAAAGGATTAAAACAGATATTTCTATAGAAAAGCTGGCTTTTTCATTAAACCCTACCATTTAGTGGCTACCTGTGCATTACAGTGTGGTATCTCTCCTAAAAAATATTCATTTTTCCTCTGAACACATGAAGTCACAGCTGGATGGAGTAGTTCAAAATCTCCAGTGGTGACGTGTTAACACCCTCACAGAGGCGGAGAGACTGTGCCACCCAACGTCACAAGACAAGTTTCTGTTGTTCTGCCAGCCTTGAAATCACCTTGGAGACCTTAGTCTGGTGTCTATAAAACAAACTATTTATTTCCTCCAAACTTTGGAGTGTTGATAGAATTTTCACTGCTAAAAAAAAAATCCTTCATGTGTCAACCTTCTGTTTTTCCAGAAGACGGCTTTTAGCGCATTTTGTAACTAAGCATACTATGAGGAAATATCCATAAAAGTATGCAATGGTTCCTGTCTTCAGATGTGCTTTACTTTTATATGAAAACAAATACAAGATCCATGTTAATTTTACCTGGGACAAAATGACATTTATAATCTGAATCCCTTGTACCCCTACTTTGACAGAGACTGGACAATGATTGAAGTAAACATAATTTATTAATCAGATCATAGTAATAGAATAGGCTGTATAACAAACTCATAGAAGATTCATGTACTAAAGTTTTCTTATAAGGATTTTATAGACATCAGCAGTTGCAGCTCCTGCTGAACCAAAAAATGACCCTGACCACAAGAAACTGGGCAAGCGTCAGTGACTCATATCAGAACCAGCGTTTATTGGCAGTGAACCGGTGGACAGAACAGTGAAACTACATGATGATGCACATAGGCCGTAACAGTGTAACCACCCAAAAGCAGAACTGAGAAACTGCACTTCACCAGAAATTCCTTAGTTCCTTCTTACCACAGTTCCCCTATGTAAACTAGGTAGGACACCTGAGATGCTGAGATGGGCTTTGAGATGAGAGTCTCTCATCTTCCAGGTTGCTGGCACCTAAATAAAACCACTTTACATCAGCACCTGCCTCTTGAATACTAGTTTTTAAAATAGTGGGCAGCTGGACCTGCATTCAGACACAAGACTGTGATGTTTTTCCGATAACTGGTATCATTGACAACTTATCAAAAGTCATCAAATTGCTTGAGCATTTCCATTTCCCCAGAACACAGGTACCTAGTAAATGGGTAGAGGTCCCCTAGGGGGAGGAATGGGAAAATTGCTATCATTAGTCCTTGTCCCAGAGTTGCAGGGCCCTTTGCCTTGGGATGCTGGCACACTGATCTCTAACAGCCTCTAGGACTGGGAGAAATAAATGTTTATTGTCTAAACCACTCAATACATGGCAATTTGCTATAGTAGCCTGAGCTAAGATAAACCATGATGCTCATTACTATCATTGTATGTACCTGGCTTCTGATATTGAAGTGCCAATACCTGGCCTCCATGTATAAAGGTTTATCATCCCCCACACTAGCAGGGGTATCCAGTCCTGCAATGGCATTTGTCCCTTCTGGTTCTTGCCTACAGCAAAGAGGCCACCACTGCACGTCTAAGATGATAGAATCCCTCTCACCAGTGCATATTCTTATGTTTACTGGTTTGAGTTTCACACTTTAAAAGTGTAGTCCAAAGATAGGCAGAAGAGGATAAGTTAGCTGAGACTTCAAAGGGCAACATGAAAGTTTATATCTTAGTTTTGAAACAAATATAAAGGATCAAGACCCAAGGCTAAAATGAAAACAAGATGAGGATTCAAATTTTATGTTTTGTAGTATTCTGATCTTTGAGCAGACTAATGTCATTTCTAGAAGCAATGAACACTTTCATCATCTGATAGCCAACTTCACATTCTCTTCTTAGTATCTATATTAGTATTGCATTTTAATTTTTCTTTATTTATTTTGAACTTTATTTAAAATGTTAATAAAAGCTTTCTTTATAAAATTTAAAATCTACAGCTTACCATGAAAAGCATGTATGTTTTCCACCCCGATCACATCAATCCTCTCCAGAGAAACCAATGTTACTCAGTTCTAATGAATCATTGCAGAAATATTCATGTGTATTTATGAATGTTTGCACACAATAGTTACACTTATTTATAGTAAACACATTACACAGGCTGTTTTGTCCTTCATTTTTTTCTCTGTGTGATATATTTTGAAGATTGTTCTATATTGGTACAAATAGAGTAACACCTTCAACTTATTTACTGGCTACATAATATTCCAGTATATGTACATGATAAATTTATTAAAGATTTTTTTATTTTAATTTTAGACAGAGGGGAAGGGAAGGAGAAGAAGAGGAACATCAGTGTGTGGTTGCCTCTCACGCACCACCCCCTACTGGGGACCAGGTCCACAACACAGGCACGTGTGCTGACTGGGAATCGAACCAGTGACCATTTGTTCACAGCCCACACTCAATCCACTGAGCTATACCAGCCAGGCATGATAAATTTATACTACTAATTTTTATAGATGGATATTTAAGTAGTTTTAAAAATCTGGTCATTAAAAGCAGTGCCTCAATAGATTTTATATATACTCCCATATAATTTTGCACATGCATATTTCTCAAAAGTAAACATGCTATATCAAAATGCACATGCACTTATTCCACCTAAAGTGGGCTAGACATTAATATTCTCTAACAGGCACTTTTTATGTTTAAAATTTGTATGAATGAAAAAACAATCAGTGCTCCTTCCTGCCGGCTCTGTAGGTTCCAGCCAGTGAGAACCATCTTTAGTTCTACAAACCTACTGTCTCCGGTGCTTTTTATATTTGCCTCCCAGGGTAAAATGTTGTCTCTAGTTAATGCTGCTCCTCCCCGCTGTCACTTGCTGGCTATAACTTTAGCCAAGTCATTTTAATCTGTCTCTGTCTTTCAGTTCAGAGGTGTATATACAAAAAAATAAGCCAGAGCATATACCTACATTTTATAATTTCATTAAATGAAGAACTAGATCTTTTTAAATAGTGAGCTCATTCTTGTCACAATATTACCAATAGGTTTAGCAAACAATATTGGAATGAGTTCCATGATAATCATACTCAAGGTTTCTGAAATTAAATGACTGTCATTTCCAGTTTCAATCATATTTCTCAACTGATTTATCTCTGCATTCATAGCTTCAGATTTCTTCCTAAATTGTCCAGTAAGCAGATCTTCTTGTACCTAAAAAAAAAAGGGAAGAGAAAACTTTTTAAGTCCCCATTTTTCCCCCCAAAATACATTTTGTATTAAAGTATTTGGTCAAACTACATCTCTTTTGGTCCTAAAATTGTTCTCTCTTACTAAATCAAAGAGAATTTTCTAACAAGAAATATCTCTTGCCTTAAACCTGAACATTGAAAGGAAGCATAATTTACAGCTTCATCAATATTCCTACAACCATTAGGGATTTACCAGAATGTTAACCCTGGCATGAGGACATATGTAGTATGTTTTGGTCAAATTTGACAGTTGAGAGGTAGCCTTTATCTGCTTGGACTAATTTTTAGTCTCACTTGAGATGTTATGGTCACTGAAATTGGAGAGATAATGGGAACTTACACATTGTTCTAGAAATTTGCTATAATCATGTCTGGAGAGACAATGAGAGAATTCCCCCTAAACTATATGATAAGCTGGGAGGACCACAGGAGAAAATAATGAAGCAAGTTTGGAAGCAGTCCTTTCCCTGTGTTTTGAAGTCTGAACATTTCTGATAGTTTATTGTCACCATAGATATACCTCAGGGCCTTTGGGTTGTAGTAGGGTTCCTGATAATTGGCAATGATCTTGATAAAGCAAAGCAGTTGCTGGTCACAATAAACACACTGTTTGGAATGCCTATTTAAACAGGCCTCATAAGATCATTTCAAAATCTCCAAAAATAACAGCTCAAATCCTATTTGTATTCTCCAAGGAAAAGGGAGGAACCATGCCAATTCTAAAGTCTCAAGAATCAAAGTAATATAAAGTCAAAATGCTCTTAACAAGAATTAAGAAGAAAACTTTAAAGAATTCAGGACTTTAGTAAATCAGAAGTAGTAAATGTGCTTCCTTTGATGATCTTTCCACCTTCTCCAACCCACCTGAGGGTCCAGGACAATGACCTTCGAGCACTACTGCGGCCACAGCAGGACTTACCTTCAGTTTATGCTCCAGCATCATAGTCTGCTCTCTAATTATGTTCTCTCTGTCTTGTTCCATCTTCTCCTTCAGCTGGGCTATGTTTTCCTCAAGACTCCTCCTCTCAGCCTCCCTGTGTTGCTCCTGCTCCTGCAGTTTCTGTTTCATCAGCTCCTGCTCCTTCTCAGCAGCCTCCTTCCTGGCCTGCTCCTCTGCCCCAGGGAGGTTTGAGAGAGGCAAGAAAATTAAGTGAAGTCTAATCTCTACCCTTGTGAGATCACAGACCAAACCAACCTGGAGGAGAGGTAGGAAATCTCTAAACCAACCCCCTTGACCACACCATCAACAGCATAGTTCAGAGTATCATGGGAAAGGCCTGACTGGTTGATGTCCCTGTGTCACTCTCAGATTTTGGAGAATCTTTTCCACAGAAGAAAAAGAGCTCTTTGTTTTGGGAAAGTGTTTTTTTCATACCTGTTGAGGACACTGCAGGAACCTGCCCTGCCCCATACCTGCCATGGCCTTCTCCCCATCTGTGAGTGCTTTGTCTGCCTGCAGAATGGATTTCTCTATTGCCATCTGTGACTGCAGGAAGCTCTGGAGGACCTCGTTCGCCTAAGGAAACAAACAGGAGCAAAGGATGTTGATTTCCACTGGGAAGAATAATGCAACAAGAACAAGTAAGTCCATGGACATTTTCCTTCAGGATTAAAATTGTATCGTGGCCCTACACACAGTGTCCAGACTCCTTAGAGTGACGGGAGGTTCTCCATACCTGACGCCTCCTCTCTCCCTCCTCTCTCCCTCCTGTCTCTCTCCCAGGGCTCCTTCCTTCCCACACTCCAGGTTCCAGCCAGTGAGAACCATGCTCAGTTCTACAGACCCACTGTCTCTGCTGCTTTTTTATCTATATTTGCTTCCCCAGGATGAAATATCCTAGCTAACTGCTCCTCTCCCTCTGCCATTTGCTAGCTGTAACTTGAGACAAGTCATTTTAACTTATCTCTGCCTCTCAGTTCAGATGTGTAAAATATTCACAAAAAGTACAAATGCTTCTTCATTCTATCTGAAGAATTACATTGAAAGTCTAGGGAAAGAACTTAACACTACGATTGTACTAATATCAGTTCAATATACATTAGTTCCACTATACATATCATTATTGCTTTTTAATATTATTACATGTTGCCATTACCTATGTAGCCAACCTTCTCGGGTTCATGAGTATTATAGTGATGTGCAATTATCTATGTGGTTCCTTTCTTACTTTTGATCAGCTTTAAAGCCAAAGAGTCTGACTTGAAGTTGTAAATCATCAACATTTGGCACATTAAATGTCAAGTTGCTGAATGAAGAGATGAATAATTTCTGTGCTGCCTGTTGCAGAATTTGGAAATCCACACTCATTCAAGATTTAATATTTCTATTCTATTTAGGAAGAAAGGCAACTAATAGGACTTAAGGACTAAAACAGTCATAATATCCCCATTCTCTCATATTACCCACAACAGGTGCTGTGCTCTCAGACTTTCAGGAGACCCTCCTGACTTTAATCTGTAGGATCCCCATGCTCCCATATTCCTCACCTTCACTCCTTTCCTGGGCACTTTGCAATAGTCCCCTTTAATCCTTTCCTTTGTTTCCAAGTAGAGCTTGTGACCCCCAGGAACAGAGAAAGTTCCTGCTGAAATACTTTCCATGAGGGCCACTGAAAGCTGATCAAGTTTAGCCTGGCAGTATTTAACAGATTCCTCTTCATTCTGTAGCATGAAATCATCCTTCTTATCCTTTATGATTTTCTATAAGGGAAGTATAGAAGGATGTCACCAGAAGAAAAGAACAAAGGAAATAAAATTCCACAGAATCTGGCAGAAAGACATCTGGATGTGGTCTTTGTGATAAAAGCTTTCTGTTCCTGAAAGACATGGAATAAATGTGAAACCATAAATCTTGATTTATTCATAAACATGAAAACTCTCTATAAGACTTGGGGAAGAATCCCAACCTCTCTGGGTCTCAGGTTCTTTATCTGAAAAGTTGTAGTTGCATTATTTAATCCCCATGGTTCCTTGCAGCAGTAGCATTCAGTGATTCTATATTCAATGACACAGTGATACAAAAGGAGCAATAGTAGGTGGAAATGGCCTTGAATGAGGGTCTAATAAAGAAATTTTGTTACCTGGGAATGGAGATGTGTTACAAAGTGACCAGTTTAGGAATGGCTTTTGGGTCATTCCTAGGGTATTCTGGGCAGGCTTGAAATCCATAGAAGTATTCACTTCAGGTGATATCTATGCTGATTAGGCACCAGGGATCAGAGAGTTTCATGATAAAGTACCTGAGCTTTGGGGGAATTACAGGAGTAATTCTCAGGAGTCATCTAAAACACTATTCTTCATGATAAATCCACACTCCTTGATCCATGAGTGAAAGAGGAGGAATGGGGTTATTAAAAGCACTTATAGGCATCATTCTTCAAAGGGAAGGGTCACAAAGGGTAAAGAAGTATGAAGACAAAGTACCACAAGCTTCTTCTGGAACTCCTGGTTTTTATCCTTGAAGGACTTCTCCATGAAGATTGCAATGGCTTCCCTCTCACAGGCTGCGTGCAGGTCCAGCAGCTCCTGGAGCGTGTCTGTGGGGAACCTCACTCGCTGCGCCATCTGCTCGCTGTAGTGGTCGGCTGCCTTCTGCACGGCCACTGAGTTCTCAATCTGGGCCAGAATTGTCACTGCATTCTCCAAACAAGGCACCACTCCACTGTTGATGGTGTCCACATAAGTTACCACCAGAGTCTGCAGCCCTAATAAGCCAGGAAATTTAAGGGAAAAATATTAAGTTATCAATCAACAAATTGAAGTATATGAGACTATATTTCTGAATCACACACATATGCACATCCTACTCCTTCTATTATCACCCCTTTCATTTTCCTACTGACTATTCATTTGTATGGTTCTTCCAGACACAGGACTAAAAAAATTAAATATTTACCTTCATTTAACATACAAAAATTTATCTGGAAAACATAATTTCCTATTTAAAAATTAAAAGCAAAATTGTTTATATAGGTAGATAGGTAAGGGCAAGTAAATGAAATTATATTTATTCCTAATTAAAAACTTCCAATGGATTTTCAGGGATGTATATTTATTCTTGGTTGGCTCTACAGTCCCCAAACATATTTTATATTCTCCTAGGAAATCACATTTTTTATAAAGGACTTCCCTTGAGAAAATAGTACAATCTATTTTTTATACACAGTTAGTGATTTCTTATCAATAGAGGATTTTTTCAGAAATATGGAAGCCACAGATATTACTGATAATGCTTGTAATTTTGGAGAGAAATTTGTTAGCACTAAAAAGTGTGATAATTATAAAATATATATATATATCTTCATAAAATACCAATGTCTATATGGCTGCAATTCTATGTAGAACCAAACAAAAATACTAGGAAACACATCGTGATTTATTAAACATATATATGTTAGCCCCCACAGAATGTGAACAGAAGACTCACGTTTCCCAGTGACCACGATTCCCTCTCTGAGGGTTTTGGTTCTTGACTGGGTATAGATGTAAGAGCAGAAATTCTTTGTTTGTTCCTGGAATTTAGGATCCAGTTCACTTTCTGGAACATTCTCAATATTGGCTAGAAGGTCTTTGTCCTTTGTTGGCTGATCAAAGACAAAACACTTCCGTTTTAGGAAGAAATGCCGGATGCACTCTCTGGGAAGATTGGCTATTTGGACTTTGGGATTTCCTCCTGTGGGTAAAAAGACCAGAGATTACAGTAGGAACAGTCCCAGAGCAAGAAACCTGTAACTGTGCTGAAACCTTGCTTTCCTAAATGCAGCCTTTTGTTTTGATTTTTCTCCCTTTGACTCAGAATGGCTTCCCTCAGTGTCCCAATTCATTATTCGAATAATTATTTGAAATATTCCAAAAGCACTGATTAAAAAGATACATACTTCTTCAGGTTCATTTAAAACATAAAGTCATGTTTGTAGATGACTTTGCTATAGAGTTAATAGAAAGATGTATCCCTACTTAAAAGAAAAATATCTAATTGTTTGAAAGATTTTTTTTGCTGAATAAGCTTTTTGATTTCTTCCATGATTGTATTGTTGACCCATTTATTGCTCTCCTTTGTCAAATATTAATTGACCATATAAATTTGGGTTTATTTCTGGGCTCTCTATTCTGTTCCATTGATCTATGTGTCTGTTTTTTTATGCCAGCACCATGTTGCTTAGATTGGTATGACCTTGCAGTATAGTTTGATATCAGATAGTGTTCTTTCTCAACATTGTTCTTTCTCCATACTGTGAGGCTATTCTAGGTATTTTGAGGATCTGTATAAATTTTTGGAATATTTGTTCTAATACTGTGAAGTATGCCATTTGTATTTTGAAAAAGATTGAATTAGATAGATTCAATCTTTTGATTGCATTGGGTAGTATGGACGTTTTAATTATGTTAATTCTTCCTATTTATGAGCAAGGTATATGATTCCATTTATTTGTATATTCTTGAATCTCTTTCTTCAGTGCTTCTATGTCATTTCTATGCACTATAATCTTTATTTTTTAATGAATTTATTGAGATGAAATTGGTTTGTAAAACCATATAGGTCTCAAGTGTAAAACTCAATAAATCATCTGCCTACTGCCCATGCATACATGGCCCCAAGCAAAGTATCTTTCTATCCCTATTGTCCCACCTACTCCCCACCTGTCTTTCCCTCTGGCTATCACCACACTGTTGTATGTGTCTATGTGAGGTATGATCCCACTATTACCACTTTGCTGAGAGATTTTATCATAAATGAGTGCTAGATTTTATCAACTGCATTTCCTGCATCTATTGATATAATCATGTGATTTTTACCCTTCATTTTTATGTGGTATATCACATTTTTTGCAAATATTGTAACAACCTTTCATTCTCAGGATAAATCCCACTTGATTATGTTATATGATATTGTTCATGTATTGCTGGGTCCAATTTGCTAATATTTTGTTGAGGATTTCTATGTTCATTAGAAATATTGGCCCACAATTTTCTTTCTTTGTTGTGTATTTATTTGGACTTGGAATTAAAATAATACTGGACTCATGAAAAGCACTTGAAAATCATTTTTTCTCTTTAATATTTTAGAATAATTTGAAAAGGATAGCTGTTAGGTTTTTTTTTAATGTTTGGTAGCATTCGCCTAGACAGCCATCTGGTCTGGGTCTTTTGTTTGCTGGGAATATTTTTATTACTGCTTTGATTTCAGTAGTTGTAATTGGTCTATTTAAGTTTTTCAATTTTCCTGATTTGGTTTTGGAAGATTGTATGTTCCTAGGAAGTTTTCCATTTCACCCAGGTTGTCCAATTCATTGGCATGTAATTATTCATAGTATTTTCTTATAATCATTTATATTTCTGTGGTGTCATTTGTCACGTCTTTCATTTCTAATTTTAATTTTTAGGTCTTCTCTCCTTTTTTCTTGATGAGTCTAGTTAAAAAGGTTCATCGATCTTGTTTATCATTTCAAAGAACCAGCTCTTGTTATTACTGATATTTTTTTGTCTCTATGACATTTATTTCCAATCTAATCTTTATTATTTCCTTCTTTTTACTTACTCTAGGCTTTGTTTGTTGTTCTGCTCTAATCTTTATTATTTCCTTCCTGCTCATCACTTTGGAATATGTTTGTTGTTCTTGGGATAAGGTTAGATTGTGTACTTGAGATTTCTCTTGCTTCTTAAGGTAGGCTTGTATTGTCATGAATTTCCTTTTTAGGACTGCTTTTCAGTGTCTTATAAATTTTTGGTTATTGAAGGGGGAGAGTGGAACCAAGAGAGGGAAGTGGGCTTGGCTGGGGTGGGGAGTGGTAGGAAGAAAATGCAGATAACTATAATTGAACAATAACAAAGTAATTAAAAATTTTTTTTGGTTATTGTATGTTCACTTTTATTTGTCTCAAGGTAACTTTTGATTTCTTCTATGATTGTATTGTTGACCCATTTATTGTTCAGTAACATGTTCTTTAGCTTCAATGTGTGTTTGTGTTTTCCAGTATTTTTCTTGTACTTGATTTCTAATTTCATATTATTGTGGTGGGAGAAAACAACTAATATAATTTCAATGTTCTTAAAGTTACTCAAACTTGTTTTGCTTCCAAAAATGCAATCACCTTAGAAAATCTATCAATTGATGTCAATTAGGTTTTAAAATCCCCTACTATGACTGACTGTATTACTGTTGATCTCTTCACTTATGTCCATTAAAATTTGCTTTATATATTCAGGTGCTACTATGTTGGTATATAAATGTTTACAAGGCTTATATCCTCTTGTTGGGTTGATTTGCTTATCATTATGTAATGTCCTTCTTTATTTTTTATTATATAGGCTCTACTCTATGTGAACTGAAACTGCAGTCCATAGAGCTTTTCAGCTCACCTCTCAGCCACCATTTCTACAGATTTCATCTAGTCTAAAACACAAATGCAACTCCAGAAATGACAGACAGTGTTTAGCACCTCCCACCTTGTATTGTACCATCCACTGCCCAGTCATGCTCTCTCACCTGAAATCAGCTTCAAGGCATTCTCCAGGTACTCATCTTCTGTTATGGGATGACTGTTTAACTTCAGCTCCAGGGTGAAATCCCGTACAGTCCAGACAAAGTCTGGAAAGAAACTCACAAACTCCATGGAGTCATCTCCTCCATCCGGTGTAGGGGAGGACTTTGCCCTGATGAGTTCTGTAAGCTCTGTCACATAACTAGGACCTGGTTAAGGAAAAGAAATTTCCCACCCACAATTCCCACAGTTCTTTAATAAAACTTATTATAAACATTAATCTTTCTCCCGAGGTTTCTTGTACTCCACCAAAGGCAACTAAGTGAGAGGAAAGGAGAAAGTGACTGGATCTCCATTCCCACAGACCCTGGGACTCATGGTGGTGTGGTCCCTGGAAGGATACTGCAGCTGCTCCAGGGCCTGGTTGGTGATGGTGCCCATGCTGTTATAGATCAACATACTGCTCAAAAGCACAGCCAGGGCAAAGATCCACGAGTCATTCTTAGAGTCACCCTAGGAAGCATATTAGGACAAGACATTTCAGAGTTTACCAGGTAAAAAAAGAGTTTACTATGTAGAAATTCATTCAGACACTAAGTCAATCAGTCTTTCATTTTTATTTCAGCTAATGTACTCACCATGCAAAGAAGTAAGTTTAAAGACAGGCATAAACATAGGTATTAGTTTTGACAAATGGAATTAAATTTCTTGTCACTGTGATTTTTCACATATAAAAGAATTTTATCTTCACAGGGCTTTCATTTTATTCAACTGGATGACAAAAATAACATATAGAAAAACTAGTATGGTGCCTGGTGTGCAATTAGGTATTCAGTGTTAGATGTTAGCATGCATTCACTCCTCACCTGTTTGTTCATCATAGGCCATATAAAATTCACCATAGCTGGCACAACCGAGGATTCAACTTATATGCAATTAAATTCAACAAATGTTTGTAGGAGCTATTGAGTGTTTCCCACTGTGCTTAAGTTTCTAAAGGCAATGTTTAAAATGTTGTTACCTTTGAAGATGACTTATTTAAGGCAGCGACAAACATTATGATAAATACAACAATGATGAAAATATTTATAGGAGGTTTATATCTTAGTAATGCATATAGGCAGTGGGTCCTATAGCTATAATATTAATTAAAAGTTTAGATATCTATCAAGGAAAAAACAGAGCTATAAACACTGGGATAAAAATTACATATTATAAAGTTTTACTCAAAGTCTTAGTTAAGTGTGAAAGAATTAGTAGCATGTAGACTTGAAGAAATGAAGATAATCCTGGAAGTAAAAGGACTCACAGAAGCAAAGTTAGAGATTGTCAAATACACAGGTCTTTGGAATAAAATTATAGTTATTTGATTTGGTTGAAGCAAAGGGTAGGTCAAGAAATTAAGGCAGATAGTGAACCTGGTGCAGCCAGAGGAATGGCCTTAATGGCCATGATAATTTATTTGTATGGATTATAGCCAGCTGTGTCTCAATAATGATCTAATCAAGACATTATTTGTCTTATAAACAATCTAAAGCCATTCCCTAGAGAAACTATATAAACTGGGACATATACCTAGGAGACTCAATATGAGAGTTTGGGCGGGGGGGATAGCCACTTCATTAATTTATTTCCCTGACCTAAGTTTTTTAAAGTAATCATTTAAGTTAAGAAGAAATGGTACTTACAACAAACAATAAATTATTTAGATAGCAAGATTATATCATTCTTTGATATGTAGATTTAAAAATAAACACAGAATTTTTAACTCTTCTTGGGTAGAAACAGAGAGTCATACAAATTTAAGTACTATTCCCAAATAAGGTTCAAACTAAGGTAGAAAAGAAGAAATTATTCATTTCACCCACTCATAGAAAATTAAAACATTATTAAAAAACAATTTTTAATGATGTTGTGGAACAAACAGGTTTTTTTAGAATCAGTGCATTCAGAGGTGTCTTAAAACCTTACAGACTGATCTGTGAGTACTTAATGAACTTCACCATAGGGCTGTAGACTCTTAGTGGGCATGGCCTTTACTTTGGACACTAATATCTACAGTACTAATCCAGATGCTGGGGAATTATGTGCTCAGAATTGTTTATTAAATTGAATAGAACCAGAAATAAAAAAGGCTTACTCATTCTACCATGACATCTTACCTGGAAGAGAGAATACAATAAACCAAAATTTGCCTTATATATGTAGTTAGATTTCTAGATTTCAAAATAGATCACAGCTGTGAAATTACAAAGAATCGTAAAATATTAAGAAGAAAATCCAGATATAAAATACTTTATCTGTGACTCTCTGCCTTACCTTTTCTACATCACCCAGGCCCTCAGTGTCCAGAAGGACCAGAGTATGGTTAGGCTTGGAGGGGTGGGGCACACACCACATCCAGATGCCCTTGGTTTCCGACTGCACCGTGGAGCCTAGAGGGAAACCTGCAATGGATGCATGAAAAGCAACATAAAACGAAAGTAGAAAATCTAAGCAGCCAAAGGCTACAAAGTCAGACTTGTTGTAAGTACCCCAGAATACAAAATGGTCCGTTTTCTACTTCATAAAAATGTCCTGCTGTGTGTGTCATTTATTCCCAGTAGAAGGGAATATAAAGTGTAAGAATAATGTGAAGTAAGGACTCAATATGGAGGCAAAGAGGCATCACTGAACCACAAATAATGAAGATAACTGTTTAACTATGACAACATTGTGAAAGACTGGTAAAATTCAAAACCAAATACAAGCGAATTAAAGAGAAACCTGGGAATAGAATAAGTGGGAAAAAAATTAAAATATTTTTTGCCAGACAAAGTGATAAAAAAAAGGTGTGGGGGGTTGGTAGCCTCAATAGTATATAAATTCTTGAAGAATTTTTGAGATAACAGGTATTCAAACATCTTTATATGTTGATGAAAATATTTCATAAAAAAAGCAAAATACTTTATGAGAGAGAGAAAGGAGACACAATTAAAAGGGTACAGTGTTTGAGTACATTACACAGATGATGTTTTATAGAATTGTACACTTGAAACCTATGTAATTTTATTAACCAATGCCACCCCCAATAAATTCAATTTTAAAAATTAAAAAAAAAGTACAGTGCTCAAACAAGTGAAAAGGCTAGAATCTACATATGGGTAGATTTTCCTTAACAGAATAAAATAAAGAATATGGTAACAGAACACAATAAGGTAATAATTTAGTGGTGAGAATTAGAATTAGAAGATTATTTTACTGAGAGGAGTTTAGTTACCCATGTAACCAGGGAAGAAAACTAATAAGCTGTGATATAGAGTAAAAAAAATGTCCTATGCACCCCATGTTCATAGCACCACAATTTATAATGACCAAGTGCTGGGAGTAACCTAAGTGCACATCAGTAAATGAATGGATCAAAAAAATCTGGTACATTTACAGGATGGAATACTATGCAGCAGAGCGAGAGAAGGAGCTCCCACCCTTTGCAACAGCATGGATGGAACTGGAGAGCATTATGCTAAGTGAAATAAGCCAGGTGGTGAAAGACAAATACCATATGACCTCACCTTCAACTGGAACATAATCAACAAAAGAAAAAAGCAAGCAAAGTATAACCAGAGACACTAAAAGTAAGAACAATCTGACAGTAACCAGAGGGGAGGTGGGAGGGGATAATGGTATGAAGGGTTTTCAGGAACTACTGTAAAGGAAACATGGACAATACCAAGGGAAAGGGTAGAAGCAAGGGAGGGTGGGCATTTGTCTGGGGTGTGGTGGGGAGTGGTAGGGGGAAAATGTAGACAACTGTAATTAAACAACAATAAAATAAAAAATTTAAAAAAGCATGTCCCCTGCCAGAGGACAGCACTCACCATGGTTCTGTCCTGCAAGACAGTTCATCAAGTAGGATTTGCCTGTGCGATACAGTCCCACAATGGCCACGACCACCACTGGCTGAGAAATCTGGTCAAGAATCTTTAGAGCTTCCTGATTCACTGATAGCTGCTCATTGATGTTTTCTACCAGACAAATGGGGGCTCTCATGTTGGGTCCAAATGCCATGGCAACCTGCCAACCTGGAAGAACATCCAGTTGAAAAGAGATTATACTGTTACTCTCTATGAGGCATTATACAAAGCATCCATCACCTTAGGCTGTGTGAGTTTTCTGCTTTGTTCCTGTCACAGTAAGCATCAGCTAAGCCCCACAATGAAAAATTCATCGATTTTTGGTTCTACCCTTACAGTGACTCTCTGCAAGGGCCAAACTGCTCCCAATGCCATAAGGACCTCAGATTGAATGTTGTTGTTGGCACTGGGTGGCCAATTCTTATAATGCACTAGAGTGGGCCTACCCAATGTGAGGGTCATCCTCACTGAGAAGCAAAGCCGTCACCTTATGAGAACATTCTCTCACCAAACTTAAGACTTAACCAGCTGCAAAGAGGGCAATGAGGCTGCTGCTGAGGGAAGACCTGGCACTAGGATGACCTAATTCTGCACCCTCTGTATACCATTAAAAATATCTATGTGAAAATATTAAGTGGGTCTGCATAATTCCTGGACATGTCTACCATAGGACTTTGTTAGGAAGGAGAAAGTACTACTTATTTTCCAGGAAGCACTGTGCTGGTCCTTCCCAATTTTCAGAACATATCAAGAATGAAGCTCAACTGAGAGGCATCCTAATCAAGTTTGGGCGTGAATAGTGATTAACAGTCTAGTCCAGGGACAGCATACTTATTTCCCAACTTTTAAGGATGAGACTGGGAGTGGAAATGAGGCCACAATCTTTATGCAGACCAACTATGTCTGGTCCACCTTTCTTTCTTTCCTTCTTTCCTTCTTTCCTTCCTTCCTTCCTTCCTTCCTTCCTTCCTTCCTTCCTTCCTTCCTTCCTTCCTTCCTTCCTTCCTTCCTTCTTTCTTTCTTTCTTTCTTTCTTTCTTTCTTTCTTTCTTTCTTTCTTTCTTTCTTTCTTTCTTTCTTCTCCAATAAATAAAGGCAATCCAGAGCTTCCTGAGCCATGACTGCTTTTGATTAAAAAATAAATGAAATTAGTCCCTGGCTGGCGTAGCTCAGTGGATTGAGCACGGGCTGTGAACCAAAGTGTCGCGGTTCGATTCCCAGTGAGGGTACATGCCTGGGTTGCAGGCCATGACCCCCAGCAACCACACATTGATGTTTCTCTCTCTCTCTTTCTCCCTCCCTTCCCTCTCTAAAAATAAATAAATAAAATTAAAAAAATAAATGAAATTAAAAATTAAAATTTTTAAAATTGTGTAGGCGATAAATCTAATATACAGTCACGATTGAGAACCATAAGTTCATCCTAATGTACACTACAATGAGGAATATTATGCTCACGGATGAAGAAACTACCTCCACTGCCCCTACCCCACCCCATTAAAGAGCCAGGAAAGAACCCTAATCTTTCCTTTCTCCATGTACCCATCTTTTCTGCTCCTTTTGCAGCTGTCCTAGCTATGTGACATGCTATGAGGCTGTCACCTCACAGCTACCTCTGCTCCAAATGGAGAAGCTGGGCTTTCCCAGAACTAAAGCCACAGCTGAAGCCCGCAGCCCAGACAATGAGGCTACAGGTGCCCTTACCACTGCATTCCTCAGAGACCATTTTGAGTTGGAAGTTGAGGGATTTAAGCTCAAGACCAAACTGCATGCAAAAGAAAGTTGGTGAGTGAGCATTTCTGCCCCAGCCTTCTCAGGTCAGCTTGTCCAAGCAAGCACAAGCTCCCAGTTGTTTCCCACCCCTGCTTGCTCCCTTTCCTCCTCCCACTCTTCTGTTGCTAGTGTGCAGAAGTTAAAACAAACTGAGAAATATTGTTATTTTTGCAAAGGAAACAGAAACAACTGAACCCAAAAACAGAAGTAATTGAGGTAATTTGTTTGGTAGGGACCACACATTTGGAAACTGCAGGATTAAAAAAGGCTTAGACCTTATAGCTGTTTCTAACAGTTGATTAAAATACTTCAGAATGAATTAATTTCATCTAAATACCACTTCATAGAATCTTTGGAATACTAAGTACGGTTAATACAATAAAGAGTGTTTTGATGTTTAGATTGTATGTTGAAGACCCTTTTTTTCTTGGTTTCTCCAATGTCCAGCAGGTGCCAGTCATCAAGAGAAGGGAGATGGAGGAAGTGGCCCTACCCTGCACCTCTGCAAGAGGGTGGCACTAGTCCCTTAGTCCAAGAAAGGACTTCAACCCCTTCTGCAGATGCGGCAGGGCTCTGTGTGCAGCCTGGAGCAGCACATCCTGTGGACACAAAGTCGCTGAGCTTCCCAGAGCAAACAAAGGGCTTCCTCCCGCGTTCCCCAACCCTCCAAACTCTAATCGGTTTCTGGCTGCCTTCCTGCCACCAGCGCAGACCCTTCGTCTACAGTGTGGGAAGTGCTCTTGGTCACGCGTTGTCCTTTAAGAAACATGAACGTGGAAAACCAAGTTTAGGATCGAACTTACGTGGCGTGGGAGCTTCAGGAAGAAGACAAGTTCTCTCAGCTGTCCTCGCTCTGCCCTCGCGTGCTTCGCCGGCTCCTGGGTCCTCTGGTACCGGCTGTTCTTTTTAGCAGCTGAAAATCAAGCCGATGTTAGAGCCAAGAGGTTATGAGTGAGGCTGAGGAAAACCGAAATCGAAAGGACACGCGCATCCAGTGGTGTTAAACGTTAGGGGTTTTCCTTTTTGTTATCGGAGGCTGGAGTTTCCAGTGTGGGGGAGAAACAAGCACCTCTTTCCTCCACAGCCTGCCTCTGAATCCGGTGCTCGTCCTTGCTCCTCCCTTGGCTTGGGTTCCCTGGATGAGCACAGAGCCCAGGCTGAATGCTATGCCCTAACAGCAGGCTGGCTGGTGTCAACAGCCTGTCTCTCAGGGGTACTTTTGGGGGCAATTTGGGTGTTTGTTTAATTTTTCACTTAGACTATTCCATTTCTTTCTTGATTTTAAGTACTCTTGTTTTTAACTTGTCGTTTTCATTAAATAGTGGGTGTATACAACTCCAAATTTTACAATCCAGTAATAACCACTATTATTTTTACAGCATATTCTTCCACTTATGTTTTTGTAGTGGTTCTATGGGGGATACCAAGGGTCTGTAGTTTATATATTTTGAGTGTTTGTTTCAAATATGTAAAATAATATAAAAATACAAATTCCAAAGTGAATATTCAAAATGAACAAAGAAATCATAACAATCAACAAATTTTTGTTAAATCTTTTTTTTCTTTTTCAATTACAGTCGACATACAATATTATGTTTCAGGTGTATACCCCAGTGATTTGACATTATATAACTTCTGAAGTGATCACCATGATAAATCTCATACCCATCTGACGCCATGCATACTTATTAGAATATTATTAACTACATTCCTTATACTATTCTTTACATTTTCATAACTATTCTGTAAAAACAGATTTGTACCTCTTACCCCCTACACCTTTTTCACCATCCCTGCAAACACCCCTCCCATCTGGCAACAGTCAAAATGTTCTTTGCACCACAAATATTGTCTCTGTTTTCTGCTTTTGTCTTCTGTTAAGGTTCTTCCCCTCTCATTTGTATTTTAGTATGACAATTAATTAAAAAATAAATTATGTGTAATTTTAAGGGATTCCACTGTATTAAGCTACAGAATAAAAATTATACTCAAATAATCAAATTAGTCTTTTGCTACATCTGTTGCTTTCCAGTTAGAAAGAAGTAGGTATTTGTGTTATTGGAATAATTTTGTTTTAGTTTCATTGCCTATTTCTCTCTTCCTGAGATATTCTGAGGTTTCAAAGACATTAAAAGTGTTCATTTCACTTTCACAAATCAGTTTTTTTGAAATTGGCCCTTTGACAACATGGTAAAAACTACCAATAGCTAGATTTTAGATTTTAATTTCTGAAATATTATAAAAAATACATTACTAAAATGAAAAACTTGTTCCCAGAAAGATATTATATTGAATACAAGATCAGAAAATACATTGAAAAATGAAACATTGAAATCACTTTGTTTCCTTTAATACTTATATGTAATATTACTACCAATCATATTTTTACTAAAATGTTTGTCATTTAATATAAGTTTATACCCTAGACTTCCTATTTGCAGAATTAAAATCTACTATTATTGTGTGACTTGTTGGAAAATCTTATAAATTGTCTTTACTTGTTAATGTTAGAATTGGTCAGTGCTATTATTTCCTGCAGTGCATGCTGATAACTTCCCTGGTACAAGTAATACAATTGTAGGCCCGTTACCTTTGCATATTTTAAGATGAACAAAGTGAAGTTTTCACCTTTGGGCAATCTATACTTTGAAAAGGGCAAATATTATAAAAATCAAGCAAGAAGTAGAACTTCATATTATCAATCTTAGATTTTTATATTTTATTTTTATTATCACTTAGTTCAAAATATTTTAAATTTCCCATGTAATAACTTCTTTGACTCATGTTTTTTATAGATGCTCACTATATAATTTGGTATATTGGAGGCTGTACAGATCTCTTGCTGTTAATGAGTCCTACTCTGGAATTTGTCAGTCTTTCAAAATGTATTGAGACTTGTTTTATGGCTCTGGATGTGGTATATCTTGAGGAATGTACTCTGTGCCTTGAAACAGAATGTTACAGGAAACCGTTCTGCATGGCGTGGGCCCAGACAGTCTGCACGCCCATGGGTAGGTTCTCCCATGGGGAATCAGGCCTGCATTGTACCTAAGCTGCTTTTGAGACTTGCTTTTTGCCAAAACTCCCTCGCCCTGAATTGAGGCAGCAAACATTTACTGCATATCTTTAAAGTAACTTCCTAAAATCTATGCTAAACCTTCCAAGGATGAGTGTAACCAGTTCAACCACTTTTCCCTTTGCATTTGTAAATATCCTTCTTCTGTGATGTGATTAGCAGCATTCTCTCCTTTGTCTTCTGTAAAAGGTGAGCCTAAAGTGGACCTCTGCATAGTAAATAAGGACCATCATGTAATGTGTCCAGAAAAGCAATAAAAGGTTGTCAAGGTGAGGGTTAAGGAGCTCTCCTCTTGAGAGAGTGGCCATGCCATCCCTTTTCCTCCACAGGACTTGGTAGTTTGTGTGAATTTTTCATATCTCATCCACAATGCAGTGGACACTGCTTGCTGGTGTCTGTGTCAGAATTTGTTGGGTATTTGTGTTCCATAAATATCAATGAGACTGATTTCATTAATAGGGTTGTTAAGGTTGTTTATGCCATTAGGAATGTTTTGTCTAGTTATTCTATCAAGTACTGAAAGACAGGTGTTAAAATCTCCAACTGGAGTGGTGGATTTGTACACAAATATATAGGGATTTCATTGTACCTATTTTAATTCCTTCAATATATATGTCATAAATATTGAAACTCTATTAGCTACATAAACACACGTTCATGATCATTATGTATTACTGATGACTTATTTTCAGTATGAAATATCCCTTTTTTTGGAGAAAATCTTTTCTCAGTAAGTCTACTTTGTCTAACATTAATACAGATGCTTTAGCTTTGTTATCACTAGCATTTGTAGACTATATCCTTTTCTACCTACTTACAGGTTTTCTGTGTCATGATAAAGTGTGCTACTTGTGGACCACGTAGAGTTGTATCTTGCTCCCTCTCCTCTTTATCAGTCACAGGCATTTTACTCACTAAATCTCTTGACTATCTAATTCTGTAATGTGATCTTCATGGAGGAATTTTTTAAAAAGTGATGTGTGATAAAATAATGTTACATATAAAGTGCTTATTCTCTACAAAAACAACAGTTAATTGTATTAGGAGAGGTTAGAGATGGCTTCACAGAGGAGGTGCCATTTTGGGGGGATTTATAGAATGACTCACTTTTAAGAAAAGAGTGATTGGAAGAAGGGTACTTTAAAACAAAGGAAAGAAATGAACAAATACACAGAAGTAGAGGCTAACTGGGAGGAATCAGTCAGGTCCAGTGCAGCCAGTATTACGAGCTCACTGAGAATAATGTAGAAAGATCAGTTGGGACCTGGATGATGAACTATGTTGCACAGGCAGGTAGATGCTTTGAAAGTTATTGGGCATGATCAGAGCCATTTTTGAAATCCATTTCTCTGATGACAAGAGTAGAGAGTGAATAAATTGAGGACATTAGAGAGCAAGATCATTTAGGAGACTGACATTATAGCTTAGAAGGCATATTACAGTCCTACCACTCTAGGTTCCCTACAGTCATTTAGGGATTCAGGTTCCTTCATTCTGTTGTTCCATACCACTAAGCTATTGTACACATCTTCAAGGTCAAAAGTTGAGTGAGTTAGCCACATCTGATATCCAGACAGTAAATGGAAAAGAGTGACTAATGGAAAACAGGCTCAAATTTCTCTGATCTAGACCCATGAGTAACATACACATAATTCTGCTCATATTCCATGTGCACATGGCAACACACCTGCCAGAGCCACCAGAAAGATGCAATGTCTACCTGGGTTTCTTGAGATCATCTTTTAAAATGCAACCATATAATATTTGTAGCTGAAAATTCTGTCATAGGTCTAAAAGTATAGCCAACGATATCAGAGACAGCTTTTTTCAAAGACCTTTATTCCAACTTGACAATTTCTAGAGCTGAATGTAAGCTGGGCTAAGTATAGTGAGATACATTGATTGACTGATGCAGGGTAGTGGCTGGGCATCAATCCAAGCCCTAAGAAAGAGCATCCTCTCTCACCAAGTGGATCAAAGTAGCTTGATTCTCTCTCTCTCAATCTCCCCCTTGTTATTCTTTTTTATATTGAAATTGTAATTCAAAATGTGACTACATAGATGAAGAATATAAGGCTATTTAGCATTTTTAGCCTTAAATCAATATTTTATTATTATTTCTCTTATTTGGGGGTAATTATTGACTTATTTGACTAATATTTTATGTGAAAATTTATTATTTTATTACTATCAAAGAAAAATATATTTGGAGTCTTTCTCCCAGTTTCCATGGTAAGAAATTGTGGCAAGAAAAAAATCTTCTAAAAATATATTCAAGTCTAAGTCACAAAAGTGTAATATTGATTAAAAAAGAATTATTACAGTGATATCCTATCTCTGGCCAGGTGGCTCAGTTGGTTGAAGCATCATCCCATAAACCAAAATGTGGCAGGACTGATCCCTGGTCAGGACACGTACCTAGATTTTGGGCTCAGTACTCAGCTGGAGCATGGTCAGAGCATGGCCAGGGCATGCATGGGGGAAACTGATTGATGCTTCTCACTCACATTAATGTTTCTCTCTCTATTCTCTCTCCTCTCTCTCTACCCCTTCCTCTCTCTCTAAAATCAATAAGTATATCTTCAGGAGAGGATTTTTTTAACAATGATTTCCTAAATTTATGGAAGTTTATTAATAATGTTTGATGCAACTGAAATGAAGTTTTTTCATGTTTATTAGATTAAATCTAAGAAAGATGACCTAGTATCTTGTTTTAGAAAATGTGTTTATTTGGCACCAAGCTTTGGGACCTACTAAAAATTCTCAAACAGGAGCCTTGTTTTAACACCCTCTGAAAGAGCTTGGAAGAAGACCACAAAGCTGCAGATATAGCAGCCCTTCCAGAGAAGCACAAACTTGAAGAAGTTTCAGTTCAAAATTCCTTTGAGTGCAATTTTCAACTAAGAAAAATACAGAAAGAAATGAAAGGGACCAGAGATTTTTTTCCCACTCTAAAACAGGACTTTAAACTTGTTATTAACAAGCAAAATACTCTGAAAAAACTTTGACCCTCCTTCTCACTGCCCTAAAGAAATTCATGTATAGGACTTCCAGCCAAGATGGAGGCATAGGTAGATACACTGTGCCTCCTCACACAACCAAAAGAAAGACAACAACAAATTTAAAAACAAACAAACAAAAAAAACAACCAGAACTGCCAGAAAATCAAACTGTATGGAAGTCTGACAACCAAGGAGTTAGAAAAGAAACATTCGTCCAGACCAGTAGGATGGGGCATAGATGGGCAGCCGGGGTGGAGAGGACTTACGGCAAGGCAGTGGCTAGAGAACCAGGGCAGGCAACCCCATATTTGCATGCAGATAAATCAGAAGTAATGACTAGGGAGTGAGACAGACTACACAACACAGGGTTCCAGGGTGGGAAAATAAAGCCTCACAACATGTGACTGAAAAAACCTGTGGGGGCTGTGGTGGTGGGAGAAACTCCCAGCCTCACAGGAGTGTTCATTGGACAGATGCAGAGGGTCCTAGAACATACACAAACCCACCCACCCGGGAATCAGCACCAGAAGGGCCAGAGTTGCTTATGAGTAGCGGAGGAAGTGACTGAAAGTTGGCCAAAAGCTGAGCAAGCAGCATTGTTCCCTCTCAGACCCCATCCCCACATATAGCACCACAACACAGCAACATGGGTTGCCCTGCCCTGACAAATACCCAAGGCTCCAGCCCTCACTACTTAACAGGTATACTGAGACAAAAAATATATATATATGTATTTATATATACGTAGCCAAATGAAAGAACAGATCAAAGCTTCAGAACAAATACCTAAGCAACAAAGAGATAGCCAACCTATATGATGCACAGTTCAAAACACTCGTAATAAGAATGCTCACAGAAATGGTTGAATATAGTTGCAAAATAGAGGACAAAGTTAAGGGTATGAAAAGCGAAATAGGGGAAAATGCACAAGGAACCAACAGTGACAAGGAAACTGGGACTCAAGTCAATGGTTTGGACCAGAAGGAAGAAAGAAACATTTAACTAGAACAGAATGAAGAAACAAGAATTCAAAAATATGAGGAGAGGCTTAGAAACCTCTGGGACAACTTTAAAAATTCTAACTTCAGAATCATAGGGGTCCCAGTAGGAGAAGAGGAAGAGCAAGATATTGAGAACTTATTTGAAAACATAATGAAGGAGAATTTGCCCAATCTGGCAAAGGAAATAGACTTCCAAGAAGTCCAGGAAGCTCAAAGAGTCCCAAAAAAGTTGAACCCCAAACAGCACACACCAAGGCACATCATAATTCCATTACCCAAGGTTAAAGACAAAGAGAGAATCTTAAAAGCAGCAAGAGAAAAGGAGATAGTTACCTACAAAGGAGTTCCCATAAGACTGTCAGTTGATATCTCCAAAGAAACCTTGCAGGCAAGATAGTATAGGAAATAGTAAGGGGCTGGAAAGAACCATTCGAAGTCATGAAAGGCGAGGACCTGCATCAAGATTACCCTACCCAGCAAAGCTATCATTTAGAATGGAAGAGCAGATGAAGTGCTTCCCAGATAAGGTCAAGCTAAAGGAGTTCATCATCACCAAGCCCTTATTATATGAAGCGTTAAAGGGACTTATCTAAGAAAAAGAAGATAAAAAATGTGAACAGTAAAAGGACAACAAACTCACAACTAACAACAATCAAACCTAAAAAAAAACAAAACCAAAAACCAACTAAGCAAACAACTAGAACAGGAACAGAATCTCAAAAATAGAGATCACCTGAAAGGTTATCAGCAGGGAGCGGGAGTGGGGAGCCAGGGGGAAAAGGTAAAGGGAATAAAAAGTATAAATGGTAAGTACAAAACAGAGAGGGGGAGATTAAGGATAGTACAGGAAATGGAGAAGCTTATGTGTACAACCTTTGGATGGTTTGTTAGTAAAATAAGGGGAAAGTCTAGAAATTGGAAAAAATTAAATAAAATTCTCATTATTTGTAATTTTTACGGTGGTAGAGGTATTGTGGTGGTGGTGTGTGTTCTGTAACAACTACTCACTCATATAAAGTCTCTGTAGTATTTACCAATGTCATTCCTATAATATTTATCATATTAGCTTTCACTTTGATAAAAAACTAACTGAAACTTGAAGGAAACCCAGTCAGTCTCAAGGATCTACTAGAAGAGCTAGGGCTTACAGAAGTCTCTACAGGGAGAACTCTATGCTTATAATAAAGCTCTATGTTTCTAACTTCTCCTTCCTTTAACTTCCTCTTCCCTTGGATTAACACCTCTCCATCTTGGCACACCAGGCAGGGTGTGCACGTGGCTTGTCATGTCTGCTCACACTCTTATTGTAACCCTTTTATTTTCCCAAATAAATCATTTTCTAAGTAACAAAACACCTAGTTAGTATTAATTTTCAGTTGACATTTGAAGCATTTGTTTGGGATCCAGAAAAGAACAACCTCAATATCTTCAGAGCAGGTGAGCAACCAGGTATAAGCACCTCACATAGAGCTGCTTTGGCTCACTGATTGCTCTTAAATTGGGAGCTTAGAGTGAGTTTCTCCTGGAATTTAGCTTCCACTTTTTGCCTTGTGAAGGTTTCCAGGCTTTATTTGGGAATTGTTTAGAGTTTTTGTTAGTTTGTTTTTGTTAAAAGGCCTTGCTTGATCATTTCATCTGTATGTACCTCTGAGTACTTGATTTGGCACATCAACCTGATTTCTTCAGAAACGAGTTGTCCTTTGTTGACAGAAATAGCTTTCACCTAAAGATTGCTTTAGGAACTATGTTTATTTCTACTGAAATTAGTCAGTTTAGACCAGTATTAGACTGCGCTCTCTCATTGAAAGGAGTGTCACTTGGCCTGTAACTGGACTCTCCAAGGATGGGTTATTTTCCAAAACCTGGTTTTTTGCCTTTGGCCGGGTCCTCTGTGATCAGACTGTTGTGGAATGTGACTGGCTGGTGTGGCATATGTTGCTCTAGCTGTTGTAAACAGCCTTGGGCTTTTGTTCTAGAGAAGAGCCTTTGAAAAGTGGGATCTTAGCTATCTAAATATTTTAAGACCAACCCTCCTCCACCAGGGACTTTGGCTGAATATATGGTTAAAAGCTGTGGGCAATTTTAATGAGCATGTTTAACTAAAAGAACAGATCTGACTAGAAGTAATTCTGGAAATTAGTGGCCACTTTGGGAACTTTCAAAATTCCCAAACTCAATTTCCTTAAAACTGAATTGGACAATAATAGTGCTAAAACTAGTAAAAGTGAGTGAGAGGCCTATTTAGATGATATTTTGAGGTTTCCAAATGAGACCGATGGTCTCCTCTTTGGGAAACAAAGTCTTAAAATTAACAGAAGCTACCGAAAATTTAAAAAGGAAAGAAAATGGCACCCAAAGCCAAATGTTCTTCCTCTGCAGTGCCTTCTTACTCTCCCCGCTGTTTCAGGATCCATCTTCCAGTCTGCTCAACCTTCGGTGGAGACTTTCCCTCCAGCCTTCTTCTCCAGCTTGCACAAGTGCCTCTTCTTCAACTCCTTTGCCTCCAGCTCTGCCTCCAACAGCATCTTGCCTTCCATTACTGCCTTTCTTACCTTCTCTTCCCCCTCCAGTGCCATCTCCCCTTAAATCCTCTGAATTCATCAGTACTTTTCCATTAAAAATTAAACCCTCTGGGTATCGAACAGACCCCAAGTTTCATATGTCCCTTGGTCTAAAGCTGAGTTACAAGCCATTGTAAAGGAATTCCCTGGGGTAATGGAGGATCTTCTCAAGTTTGCTGATAATTTTCATGTTATTGTTCGGGCCTATCTGCCTGCAGTTCTTATTTATATCAGCTATTTCACATGTTAGTTGGTAAAGGCCAATGTTGGCACTGGATGAAAATTGCCAGATGAGAGCATCCAAAAAGGGACATAGAAAGACAAACTTCCAATTTTGGGGAAGAAGCTAGAAAACTTTCTTAAAAGCTACTCCTTGTACTAAGGTTACCTGTGATAAAACCAAGGAGTGAGGGTGGAGATTTGTTAACATCTCCGGGCAATAAACCACACAGTCATCCCTCAAAACCCTGTTGTCCCTAACCCTCACACACTGCTACCATCTATGCCAACTGGAAGTAAATCCTTTCAGTAATTGACTTATGGGGAGCATTCTTTAGTATGACAGTGGATGGAGCTAGCCGATACCTGTTTTCCTTCATTTGGGAAGGGAAACAATTTACCAGGACAGGCATACCTGAAGGTTATTCTGAAAACCCTTCTTATTTCTCACAAATTTTGAAGACTAATTTGGATGACACAATTTTCATCAAAGGTTGTACCTTATGCAATAGGTAGATGATTTAGTTGTTTGACCTTCTTCTCAGGTCTCCTCACAGGAAGAGAGCAACCATCTGTTAGAACTTTTGGCCTAAAGGGAATCTAAGGTTTCTAAAGAAAAATTACAATTTGTCCAAAATCAGGTTTGAGGTTTGGTATCTGATACCAGAACAAGGACTACACTTGGATCCAGATAGACTTCATAGTGTCCTAAGTTTCTAAGGTCCAAAACTGAGCATCAACTGTGAGATTTCCTTGGGCTGGTAGGCTATTGCCAAAATTGGATCCCAAATCTCTCTTTTATGGCAGAAACTCTGTATGCCTTACTAAAGAATTATAGTCCTGACCCAGTTTTATGGGAAGAACAAGATAGCATAATTTGGAAAGCCTTAAAGGTGAGTTTAATAATGCCCACCTGCTTTGGGGCACCTTAACTATCAGATTCCCTTTTTCCTTTTTGTACATGAAAAGGAAGAAAATGGCCTTGGGGTCCTTCACAGACTGCTAGTATAGTATAGTGGCTCAGCGGCACCCCCTTGCCTTAGAGCCATTGCTGCTACTACCCTCTTGGTTAAGGTCACAAACGACATTATTATGGGATCTGCCCCAACCATCTTTGTACCTCATGCAGTAGAGCTGTCCTGAATTTTCATCACACCCAGCATCTTTCAATTGGTCACTTTACTTCCTATGAAATCCTTTTGTAAATTGATTCCTATATAACTCACATTGTAAAAACCTTTTTAAAAAGATTTTATTTTTAAAGACAGGGGAAGGAAAGAAGAAAGAGAAAAGAGAAACATCAATGTGTGGTTGCCTCTTGTGTGCCCCCTGCTAGGGAACTGGCCTGCAACCCAGGCATATACACTGGACTGGGAACTGAACCTGTGACACTTTGATTGGCAGACTGGCACTCAATCCACTGAGCCCCACCAGCTAGGGCCATTGTAATAACCTTAATCCAGCTCCTTTTCTCCCTCCTGAAACTGATAAAGAATCTTATGACTGCTTCGCACTGACAAATCACCTCCTGACTCTTTGTGAAGAGTGTAGAGGAGACACCTCTAGATAAAGCTGATTTCTCACAGTTTTCAGATGGTTTATATTTTAAAAACAAAAATGGTAGATATTCTGCAGATTATGCAATTGTAACTCCTTTTGAATTCTTCAAGACAGCGTCTTTGCCTTTGGCTACTTCAGCACAGCAGGCTGCATTATATGCCCTCACTTGAACTTTCATTTTAGCAAGGAGTAAAACTGTCAGCACCTACACTGACAGTAGATATGCCTTTGGAGTAGTTTGCGACTTTGGAGTGTTATGGAAGCAATGTAGTTTTCTTACCTCTAATGGAGATAAAATTAAAAATTATCTTTATGTTCAGGAATTTTTGGATGCTATAGTTTTACCTGATGCTTTAACTATTATTAAGATTTCAGGGAAATCACCTGGCTGACACTTCTGCTAGAATTGCTGAATGTAAAGGCATCACCAGTAGTCAAACCTCTGTTATGGTCCAAAGAGACATTTCCCCAGGTAATTACTCAGAAAAACTGGCCAGAGAACTCCAACAATTGGCTTCAGGGAAGAAAAAAAAAAGCTATGTTGGAAATCTAGCAATTGCTGGTTTAATAAGAAGAGAAAGCTCTGGTTTGGACAAATGAACAATCTAGTCCTACCAGAAACTCTAAAACTTCCAGTCCTGACTACGATACCTGCATTTGCCCAACAGAAGAACTTCCCCCACTCTTTTGCCCGATAATCCAGTTGGAGCAGCTCCCCACGGAGACTAGAAAGCTAGCTCTTTCTCCCTACATGGGAAAGGAAGGAGTGTTAATCCCCTTGGCATGGCAATGCTGTGATCCCCTAGGGAATGTGTGAAGCTGTATCTTAAGCTTCTTAATCTCTGATTTCCTTTGCACCCTTCTGTCATTAATATCTAGCTACTTATTCTAACAGCTGTGGCTGGGTCAAAATGGCATTTAGTACCTGCATCTGTGTGCTCCCTACTTTACTAAAGAGACTGTGATGTCTTTCCTCTGTCTGGTATCCAAACTTGGATCCTGATTTCAAAAGTTCTCAAATTGTTTAGGCATTCCCATTCCCCAGGACACAGGTACCAAGTAAATGGGCAGAGGTCCCCCTGGGAGAACTGGGAATATTATCATTATTATTTTTTGTCCCAGAGTTCCTGGCTCCTTTGTCTTGGGATCCTATTCACCCTTCCAGGAAACAGATTCAGGATCCCAAATTGGTTCAGATTAAGGCTAGGCATTGTGACATTTTATTATGACTTCCTCTCAGCCTCCTGCTAACATTCTAAATTCTATTTGATTGTTTCCTCCCCATCTCTTGTGACCTTACAGATGCCTTGTGTATTCATCATCTTCAGAATTCTTTCTGGTCAGGCCCAGACTCCAACCTGTTATGCAATGAATGTGTGTGTTCTCCAAAAATTCATTTAATGAAACCCTAATCTTCAATGTGCCAAAGTGATGGTAATTACTTGTGAACCTTTGGGGGACAATTAGGTAATAAAATTGAGTCCCTCATGAGTCTGATTACTGCCCTCATTATAATAAAGAATAATGAGAGCTCCTCCCACCCCTTCCACCATGTGAAAACACAGGAAGGAAGCAGCCCTCTGTAAAGCAGGGGGAGCGCCCTTACCAAAACCCTCCAATGCTGGCACACTGATCTCAAAATAAAAGCCTCCAGAACTAGAAGAAATAAATATTTGTTTTCAAGCCACGCAATTTATGGTAACTTTTAATAGCAGCCTGAGCTAAGATAAACCATGATGCTCATTACTATAGTTGTATGAACTTGGCTTCTGATATTTAAGTGGCAACACCTGCCCTCCATGTATAAAGATTTGTCACCCTTTGCACTAGCAGGAGCATCCAATCCTGCAATAGCATATGTCCTTTTGGCTCTTGTCTACGGCAGATAGGCCACCACAGCACTTTTAATGATGATGGGATCCTTCTCACCAGTGCATATTCTTATGTTTGGTAAATTGCTTCTAATACCTTGAAAGTGTAATTCAAAGATAGGAAGTAGAAGCACTCTAGCTGAGATTTCAAAGAAAGACAAGAAAGTGTATATATCAGTTCTGAAGCAAATATAAAGGATTCAGAACTGGCCTAAATGAAAATAATATTAGGATGCAAACTTTATACTTTCTATAGTTTGATCTTAATCTGAGACCCTTCATTGTACAGGCTGATGTCATTTCTAGAAGTAATGAGCACTTTCATCATTTAATAGCCATTTTTTACACTCCTTTTTTGTTATGTGTTACACTTTACATTTTACTTGTTATTTATTTATGAAATGGTAAAGCAAGTTTTCTTTACAATATTCAAAGGAAAGAGTATAAAAGGAAAAGCATGTGACTTGTTCACCCTTGATTCCACCCAGTTCTCCTGAGTAGGAATTGATATCACCAGCTTCTAAGAAGGGCTCCCAGGACTTCTGGCCAAGATGGAGGCATAGGTAGACACACAGTGCCTCCTTGCACAACCAAGATAGGGACAACAACAATTTAGAAACAGAATAACAACTAGAACTAACATAAAATTGAACTGTATGGAAGTTGGAAAGCCAAGGAGTTAAAATAGACACCTTAATCCAGAATGGTGGGGGTGGGGGTGGAGTCGGGCAGCCAGGCAGAGAGGGAGAGGGGTCGAAGAACAAAGAGCGTTGGGACTGGCGTAAGGCATCCTGGGCGCACAAGACCACAGCGGGTGGACCCTGGGCATGCACGTGGTGGCTGGCAGACTCAGCAAGGTGGCCATTGTGAAGCAAGGCACTGCACGCAAGGTATCTGACTGACCAGGCGGTCCCAGGGTCCCAGCATCAGGAAACAGAGCCTCAGGGTACTGATTGAAAACACCTGTGAGGGTTGAGGTGCAGGGAGAGACTCCCAGCCTCACAGGAAAGGTCATTGGAAAGACCCACGGGGTACACAAGCCCACCCACATGGGAATTAGAAAGGCCCAGTTTGTTTGGGGGAAGTGGCAGAAGGGACTGAGAGTCCAGTGGAGAGTGGAGCAAGTGCCATTGTTCCCTATCAGACCCTGCCCCCACATACAGTGTCACAACCCAGCGACTGGGTTACCCCCTCTTGGTGAACACCTAAGGCTCTGCCCCTCAATGTAACAGGCACAACAAGACAAAAAAAAAAAAAAGATGGCTCAAACAGAAGAGCAAATGAAAGCTCCAGAACCAATACTTTTAAGCAACTGAGGGATAGCCAACCTATCAGATACACAGTTCAAAACACTGGTGATCAGATGCTCACAGATTTGGTTGACTTTTGTCACAAATTAGATGAAAAAATGAAGGCTACAATAAGTGAAATGAAGAAAAATGCACAGGGAACCAATAGTGATGAAATGAAAGCTCAGTCTCATATCAATGGAGTGGACCAGAAGGAAGAAAACAACATACAGTCAGAAAAGAATGAAGAAATAAGAATTCAAAAAAATGAGGAGAAGCTTAGGAACCTCCAGGACATCTTTAAACATTCCAACATCTGAATTATAGGGGTACCAGAAGGAGAAGAGGAAGAGCCAGAAATTGAAAACTTATTTGAACAAATAATAAAGGAGAACTTCCCCATTCTAGCAAAGAAAATAGACTTCCAGGAAGTTCAGGAAGCTCAGAGTCCCAAAGAAGTTGGACCCAAGGAGGAACATGCCAAGGCACATCATAATTACATTATCCAAGGTTAAAGATAAGGAGAGAATCCTAGAAGCAGCAAGAGATAAGGAGACAGTAACCTACAAAGGAGTTCCCATCAGACTGTCAGTTGATTTCTCAAAATAGTCCTTACAGGCAAGAAGGGGCTGGAAAGAAGTATTCCAAGTCATGAAGGGCAAGGACCTACATCCAAGATTGCTCTATCAAGCAAAGCTTTCATTTAGAATGGAAGGGCAGATAAAGTGCTTCTCAGATAAGGTCAAGTTAAAGGAGTTCATTGTCACCAAGCCCTTATTTTATGAAATGTTAAAGGGACTTATCTAAGAAAAAGAAGACAAAAAATATGTATAGTAAAATGACAGCAAACTCACAATGATTAACAACCACACCTAAAACAAAACCAAAAGAAACTAAGCAAACAACTAGAACAGGAACAGAACCACAGAAATGGAGATCACATGGATGGTTAGCAACAGGGTAGTAGGAGGAAGAGAGGGGGGGAAAGGTACAGAGCATAAGTAGCATAGATGGTAGATAGAAAATAGACAGAGGAGGGCAAGAATAGTATGGGAAATGTAGAAGCCAAAGAACTTACAAGTATGACACATGGTCATGAACTAAAGGGGGGGAGGCAATGTGGGTGGAAGAGGGTGTGCAGAGTGGAGGGGAATAAAGTGGGGAGTAATGGGACAACTGTAATAGCATAATCAATAAAATATATCTAAAAAAAGAAGGGGTCCCAGACATAGTCAGTGCATACATAAGTATGACTGCATACAGCGATTATACTGATGTCCAGTAAGCACATCATACACACCTTGTGTACCTCACTTTTTCCCTTTATGATATATTTTCAAGATTGTTATGTAATTATAAAAATAGAGCTGTACTCTAAATTTATTTACTGGATGCATAGTATTCCAGTATACACACATGTCGAATTTATATTACTAATTTCCATAGATGAGTACATAAGTAGTTTCCAACCTTGAGTCACTTAAAGTAGTGATGCAATGGATTATTTGTAAGTACATTCATATGATTTTAAATATGTATATTTCATACAGTACACATATTATATCAAAGTGTACATGAATTTATTCTAATGTGTGCTAAGCATTGATATCCTCTAGCAGGCACTTTTTATGTTTAAAACTGAGATGAATGAAATAAAATAGAACACAGACAAAAAATAAGCCAGAACATGTATCTACATTCACAATTTAATTGAAAGGAAAACTATTTCTTTTTAAATAGTGAGCCTATGCTGCTCACAACACCACCAATAAGTTTAGTGGGAGCAAGCAATATTGAACCGAGTTCAGTGCCAATTCTATCTATGAATTTTCCAATCCAGGGAGTATCATTTCGAGTACTATCAATCATATTTTTCAAATGATTTATTTCTGCATCCATCTCTTCAGATTTCTTTCTAAACCCATCTTTAAGCAGTTCTTCTTGAACCTGAAACAAAAAATTTGAGAGAAGTAAACCTTTTTAAATTCTCATTTTTCAAGTATTAAATTTAGTATTTAAAAACTTGTTCTTAAATATATGAAATATTTTTCTCTCACTCTTAAAATTGTTCTCACTTACAAAATCAAGGAGAATTCTACAGTAAGGAATATATTCTGTCTTGGGCCTAAACATTGAAAAAGGGCAGAGTTCACAGCCTTACAAATATTCACACATCAATAGAGTTTTGCTGGGGTGCTAAGCCTGGTCTGAGTACAAATGTAATATGTTCCAGACAAATAATAGCAGTTGAGAGGTAGCCTTGATGTGCTGACAATAATTCTCAGTCCCACTTGAAATAACATGGTTACCCAAAATGTAAAAATAATCAGAGCTTATACTTTGTTCTAGAACTCTATTATAAGCATGTCCAGATGGAAATCAGGGATGCTTCCTTTGCCAGAGAGTAATTTGGGTACACTGTCCATGCTTGGGAAAATGCAGAAAGTTTAAAAGCTGTCATTTCCCTGTGTTTTGAAGTATGGTCATTTCTGATCACTTATTATTAGCATAGATATCTACCTTAGGGTCTTTGGGTAGTAGTAGGGTTCCTGATAATTGGCAATGATCATGGTAAAGCAAACCACTTGCTGGCTATAATAAATACATGTGTTTGAAATAACTGCTTGTGCCCTGGCTGGTGTGGCTCAGTAGATTGACTGCTGGCCTGAGAACCAGCACTCAAAGGGTCACCAATTCAATTCCCAAATACCACACATGCCTAGGTTGTGGGTCAGATCCCCAGTAGGAGGTGCACAAGAGGCAATCACTCATTGCCATTTCTCTCCTTCTCTTTCTCCTTCCCTTCCCCTCTCTCTAAAAATAAATAAATAAATTCTTTAAAACTGTTTAATCAGGCCATGTAAGATCATTTAAAAATACCCCAAGAATTTCAGGTCAAGATGGTAGTGTAGATAAACACGGCTTGCATCCTTGCACAACCACATCAAAATTACAACTAAACTATAGATAGAACAACCAACTATAGAACAACTATCATTAATAATGGTCAGAAATTGAGCTGAATGGAAGTCCTACAACTACAGAATTAAAGAAAACCCCATATCAAGATGGTAGAAGTAATGGAGATGTGAAATGAACTGGCCCCAAATCTACATGTGGCAGGTAAAAGTTGGGAGGGATATCTCAGGAGCAAGGAGTACTAGCCCCACACAAGGCCCCACAGCCCAGGGTTCCAGTGCCAGGAAGATAAGTCTCCATAACTTCTGACTATAAAGCCAGCAGAAATTGAGGCTACAGGAGACAGAAACTACTGGAATTCCAGGCAGTTTCTCTTAAAGGGTCCGCACACAGACTTATTCAAACTCACTACCTCTGAACTCCAGCACGAGGGCAGAAGATTGAAAGGCATCAGAGAAATATGGGGAGGAACTTGGGGACAGCTTTCTCCAAGACAGAAGTCCTGGCAGAGGTCATTGTTTCTTTTTGAGCTTTCTGCCAATACAGCCACAAAGCCAGCATGCGGGCATCATATTTGAGACTCTATCAACAAGGTTCACACTGTTTGCCATACCCTAGAGATTCCATGAGGCTTTACCCCACCAAGCTTTCAGGCCCACCCAAGATGTTTCCAGTGGTTTTTCCATATGAATGGCTTGCTTTGGCCTATGCTTCATATTTTTCTAAATTCTCTCAAACAAGCAGCATCTGGCTTCAGCAAGCCACCTACTGCTCACTAAGTTGCCCCAGGTCTGGCACTAGTAGGAGCCAGCCTTGGTTCGTAGCTCAGTTTCTCCAGGGGACCTTCAAGCCAGCATCAATAGCAGCCTATCTGCAGACCACTTTATAGTTTATGCTGTGTGACCACAGACAGAACACCGGCACTGGCTGACTTTGGACATGCCAATAGAAATCAATGCCCAACTACAAGAGGACTGTGTAGACAGCCTACAACATGGGTGCACCTTGAGTTCCCAGTTTGAGTGATAGTAAAGCTGTGTGACTGGACCATAAAGGACACCTGCTACATTAAGCCACTCTATTAAGCCTGGGAGAAAGAATAGCTCCACCCAGTACTTAGAAACAAACACAGGAAGGGTGTCAAAATGAGTAACAAAGAAACATGGCCCAATGAAATAACAAAATGAAACTCCAGAAAAAGAACTTAAAAAAACAGAGATAAGCAATCTGTCTAAGGCAGAATTCAAAACACTGGTTATAAGGATGATTGAGTAATTTAGTGAGGACCTCAACAGGATAAAAAAGATCCAGTCAGAAACTAAGGATACACTAATTGAAATAAAGAACAATTTACAAGGAATCAACAATAGAGTGGATGCAGCCAAGAATCAAATCAGCAATTTAGAACATAAGGAAGCACAAAACAACTGATGAGAAAGGTGAAAAGAAAAAAGAACCCATAAAAATGAGGATTGTGTAAGGAGCCCCTGGGACAACTTCAAGCATGCCAATATTCATATCATAGGGGTGCCAGAAGGAGAAGAGTGAGAAACTGGAAAATTATTTTAAAAATAATGAAAGAAAACTTCTCTAATTTGGTGAAGGAAATAGATATGCAAGTCCAAGAAGCACAGAGAGTCCCAAACAAGATGGATACAAAAAGGCCCACTCCAAGGCAAATCATAATTAAAATGCCAAAGTTTAAAAATAAAGACAGAATCTTAAAAGCAGCAAGAGAAAAGCAGATAATTACATACAGTGGATCCCCATAAGACTATCAGCTGATTTCTCAAAAGAAACTTGCAGGCTAGAAAGGATTGGCAAGAAATATTCAAAGACACGAAAAACAAGGACCTATAACCAAGATTACTCTACCCAACAAAGCTATCATTTAGAATCAAAGGACAAATAAAGACCTTCCCAGACAAGAAAAAAAGGTAAAGGAGTTTATCACCACCAAACTATTACATGAAATGTTGAAGGGAAGAAGAAGAAAAGAAGAAGAAGGGGAAGGGGAAGTGGAAGGAGAAGGAGAAGGAGAATGAAAATGAAAATACCACCAAATAATACCTAAAACCCTATTTATATTCTTGTATAATTCAGCAAGCCACCTACTTGCCCTGACACACCAGAGTGTATGAACAAAATAGAGTACAAAGACATTTTAACAATGACAGAGAACGAAGGGAAAGATTCAAGGTTTTACTAAACCATAAGCAGAAAACGCGCTCCCTTCCATGATCTGGTGGTAATCTTCTCCATCCCACCTGAGTACAATGACCATCGAGCATTACTGAGGCTACAGCAGGACTTACCTTCAGTTTATGCTCCAGCATCATAGTCTGCTCTCTTATTATGTTCTCTCTTTCTCGCTCCATCTTCTCCTTCAGTTGGGCTATGTTTTCCTCGAGACTCTTCTTCTGGGCTTCCATCTGTTGCTCCTGCTCCTGCAGTTTCTGTTTCATCAGCTCCTGCTCCTTCTCAGCAGCCTCCTTCCTGGCCTGCTCCTCTGCCCCAGGGAGGTTTGAGAGAGGCAAGAAAATTGAGTGAAGTCTGATGTCTACCCTCCTGAGCTCAGAACCCAAACCAGACCAAAGGAGAGGTGGGAAATCTCTAAACCAGCCCCCTTGACCTCACCATCAACAGCACAGTTCAGAATGTCATTGGAAAGGCCTGACTGGTTGATATTCCCTGAATGTTAAAAGACTTTGCAGAATCTTTTCCACAGAGAAAAAGAGCTCCTTGTTTTGGGAAGGTGTTTTTTCACACCTGTCAAGGACACAGAGGAACCTGCCCTGTCCCATACCTGCCATGGCCTTCTCCCCATCTGTGAGTGCTTTGTCTGCCTGCAGAATGGATTTCTCTATTGCCATCTGTGACTGCAGGAAGCTCTGGAGGACCTCGTTTGCCTAAGGAAACAAACGGGAGCAAAGGATGTTGATTTCCACTGGGAAGAATAATGCAACAAGAACAAGTAAGTCCATGGACATTTTTCTTCAGGATTAAAATTGTATCGTGGCCCTACACACAGTGTCCAGACTCCTTAGAGTCACCAGAGGTTCTCCATACCTGACGCCTCCTCTCTCCCTCCTCTCTCCCTCCTGTCTCTCTCCCAGGGCTCCTTCCTTCCCACACTCCAGGTTCCAGCCAGTGGAAACCCCATGCTCAGTTCTACAGACCCACTGTCTCTGCTGCTTTTTTTTATCTGTATTTGCTTCCCCAGGGTGAAATGTCTCTAGTTAACACTGCTCCTTCCTTCTGTCACTTGCTGACTGTAACTTGAGGCAAGTCATTTTAACCTATCTCTGCCTCTCAGTTCAGATGTGTAAAATGTTCACAAAAAGTACAAATGCTTCTTCATTCTATCTGAAGAATTACATTTAAAAGTCTAGGGAAAGAACTTAACACTATGCTTATACTAATAACAGTTCAATATACATTAGTTTCACTATACATATCATTATTGCTTTTTAACATTATTACATGTTGCCATTACCTATGTAGCCAACCTTCTCGGGTTCATGAGTATTATAGTGATGTGCAATTATCTATGTGCTTCCTTTCTTACTTTTGATCAGCTTTAAAGCCAAAGAGTCTGACTTGAAGTTGTAAATCAACATTTGGCACATTAAATGTCAAGTTGCTGAATGAAGAGATGAATAATTTCTGTGCTGCCTGTTGCAGAATTTGGAAATCCACACTCATTCAAGATTTAGTATTTCTATTCTACTTAAGAAGAAAGGCAACTAATAAGACTTAAGGACTAAAACAGTCGTAATATCCTCATGCTTGCATATTCCTCACCTTCACTCCTTTCCTGGGCACTTTGCAATAGTCCCCTTCAATCCTTTCCTTTGTTTCCAAGTAGAGCTTGTGACCCCCAGGAACAGAGAAAGTTCCTGCTGAAATACTTTCCATGAGGGCCACTGAAAGCTGATCAAGTTTAGCCTGGCAGTACTTAACAGATTCCTCTTCATTCTGCAGCATGAAATCATCCTTCTTATCCTTTATGATTTCCTGCAAGTGAAGTATAGAGGGATGTCACCAGAAGAAAAGAACTAAGGATATAAAATTACAAAGAACCTGGCAGAAGGAAGTCTGGCTCTGGTCCTCATGGGAAAAGCATTCTGTTGAAGACAGACATGGACTAAAGCAGGAATTACAAGATCTGGTTTACTCACTACCCTGAAAATTCCATTTAAGGCAGGAAAAAACTACTTCATCCATGAGTGAGAGAGGAGGAATGGGTCATCAAAAGTACTTATAGGTTTCATTCTTCAAAAGGAATGGCCACAAAGGGTAAATAAGTGCTAAGACAAAGTACCACAAGCTTCTTCTGGAACTCCTGGTTTTTATCCTTGAAGGACTTCTCCATGAAGATTGCAATGGCTTCCCTCTCACAGGCTGCGTGCAGGTCCAGCAGTTCCTGGAGCGTGTCTGTGGGGAACCTCACTTGCTGGGCCATCTGCTCACTGTAGTGGTCGGCTGCCTTCTGCACAGCCGCTGAGTTCTCAATCTGGGCCAGAGTTGTCACTGCATTCTCCAAACAAGGCACTGCTCCACTATTGATGGCATCCACATAAGTCACTACCAGAGTCTGCAGCCCTAATAAGCCAAGAAATTTATCAAGTTATCACTCAACAAGGTCAAGTTTCTGAGATTACATCTCCAAAAGTCTTTTTCTCTTTCTGTCCCTGTCTCTCATGCACACACACATATATTGTCTCCTTCTACATTGTTACACTATTACAGTAGGCTGTTAGTTAGATACTATCAAGAGAGGAGGGAGCGTAGGGAACTAGATATCTGATTAAGCCTTTTTAAATAGGAAAAAACGGCTTTACAGTCACCCTGGTGAGTGACCAACATTGGAGTAACTGACATCATTTTGCCAAACAAAACAAAATCATCCAAGTAGGCAGGAAAGACAGTTTTTTAGTCCCCCAGGGAAGTCTGTCTGACTAACAGAGGAGGGAGAAAAAGGTATAGAGGGAATTCCTTTTACTGAGTGCAAACACAGTAGATGCCAAATGACTAAGTAGAACCATGAGATATGTGCAACAGGAGCCAAAATGGTGTGTGTACAAGCCTGAGGGCACAGCCTGGAAAATGCCAGGAAATAGGAGGAGGGCACAAGCACAAGCCCAGGAAAATTCAAGAAAGAGATCACATATTTTGAAAGAAAGCCTGCTCTTTTCCAAACCCCCCAAAATATAGGGAGGCTAACAAAGACTTCAGGCAAGTAGCTGCTCTCTAGACTGCCCACCCTCTGTATCTCTGAGAGCTTACTTTCACTTTCACTTTAATAAATCTTGCCACCAAGGCTTAGAACTTTTCCTACACAAGGGTCCCTGGAATTCTTTTCCCATAACACCAGAGAAGAACCTATTTCTTCTGGTAACACTATTGTCCCACTGACTCTTAACTCTCATGATTCTTCATGCCACAAGACTAAAAAATTTCCATGTGTCCCTAGCCAGGAGGTTCACTTCATTGGAGCATTGTCCCATGCACCAAATAGTTGTTAAGTTTGATTCCCAGGCTGGGTACATACTAGGTTGCAGATTCGATGCCCAGTCATGGCACACATGGGAGGCAACTGATTGATGTGTCTCTCTCCCATCGACGTTCCTCTCTCTCTCTCTCATTTCCACTCTTATAAATTAATAAACATATCATCATCTGAGGATAAAAAAATTTCAATGTCTACCTTCATCTAACATACTAAAGGATATCTAGAAAACATAACATCTCATTAGCAATCTTAGAAGCAAATTGTTTACATAGGTAGACATGTGGATCAGGGTATATGTGATTATATTTATTTCTAATTCTAAAGTTTCCAGTAAATTTTCAGAGATATATGAGCTAATATTCATTATTCGACTGTTCTAAACTGTCAAAATATCTTTTGTATTCTCCTTGCAAATCACACTCATTATAAAGAAATTCCTTTGAGGAAACAGTATATTCTATTTAATACCCAGTTAGTGATTTATTATCACTAGAGGATTTTTTCACAGGTATGTATGTTGTAGATATTACTGATAATGTCTGTTATTTTGAAGAAGAATTAATAAACCCTCAAATGTGTGATAAATATACACTTGTTTTCATGAAGTATAAATATCTGTAAATCCATAATTCAACATAGAATCAAACAGAAATCCTGAAGAAGACATCATATGATATATATTCAACAAATATTAGACTTCACAGAACGTGAAAAGGAGACTCACGTTTCCCAGTGACCATGATTCCCTCTCTTAGGGTTTTGGTTCTTGACTGGGTGAGGATGTAAGAACAGAAATTGTTTGTTTGTTCCCGGAATTGAGGATTCAGTTGGTGTTCTGCAACATTCTCAATATTTGCTAAGAGTTGTTTGTCATAGATAGGTCGGTCAAAGACAAAACACTTTCTTTTTGGAAAGAAATGACAGATGCACTCTCTGGGGAGATTGGATATTTGAGCTTTGGGATTCCTGCCTGAAGACAAAACAAAAAAACCAAAAAAACAAACAAACAGAGATTACAGTAGAAACAGTCTGAGTGAGGACAAGAGACCTAAAAATTATTATGGCAGATTTTTGGATCTTTGCCATAGTCTATGTGTATAGCTTCGGTTTATATCTCCTTCAGCACATAGATATTCAATGCTTCGTTAACATCAAGTTTACCAATGATACAACTCTGGGGAGAAATTTTAGAATATATCAAACATGGTAAAATATCTATTGCTGCTATCAGACCTAAAATGTTAGAACACTGTGTTGTCTATGTTGATTAATAGATGAATGACTAATGGAAAAATAAGTCAAATGTAAATTTGCTCAATTCTGTGTGGAAATGGAGCTGTGGGACCAAAATGAAGAGCAACAAACAAGACAATGAAAAAATAGTAGCAATAGCACCCAGATTATTTAAGGAAAACTGCTTAGATGCCAAAAAATAATGTGTACACCACTAGCTTTTTTTAAACCAAAACCTCTGAAGAGTAAATATAACTAAAATGTAATTTAAAGATGTCACCACTAATCTCTAAAGTATTAAAAATAAAGAACTGTATTGGTTTGACAGTGCTGCTCTTCTGCCTAGCCAATTTCTCACTTTTTGAGAAAGCAAAAATAGAAGCATGAGGAAAAAAATGAACAAATCAGAACTGATATTTCTTTCAAGGTTTCATCGCATACATACATACCCATTAAAATTATTTATTATTTTTGAAATCATAGCATGGATAAATATGTGGGAATTAAAAAAACCTGTAGTATAAATAGAAAAAATTACTGTAAAAATGTCCATATTTCCTAAAGCAAACTATAGATTCAATGCCATCTCCATCAAAATACCAATGGTGTTTGTCACAGTACAAGAATAAATAGTCCAAAAATGTATATGGAACCAAAAAGATCCCAAATAGCCACAGAAATCCTGAAAAAAGAAGAACAAAGTTGGAGGTATCATGCCACCTGATACCAAGATATACTACAATCCTGTAGTAATCAAATTACATGGTGCTGGAATAAAAACAGACACATAGATCAATAGAACAGAATGGAGAGCCCAGAAATAAACCCATACTAATCTGATCAATTAACATATGCTAAAGGAGGCAAAATAACATACAATGGGGTAAAGAAGCCTATTCAGTAGATGGTGTTGGAAAAATTGGACAAATACATGTAAAAATGAAACTATACCATCTTATTTCATATACAAGAATAAACTCAAAATGGATTAAAGACTTAACTGTTAAGACTCAAAACTATAAAACTCCTAGAAGAAAGCGTAGGCAGTAAAATCTCAGGCATTTCTTTTAGTGACATTTTTTCTGATATATCTGCCGGCAATGAAAACAAGAACATAAAATAAACAAATGAGGCTACATCAAATTAAATTCTTTTTGCACAGCAAAGAAAACCATAAACAAAATAAAAACATACCTATTGAGTGGATAAACATATTGGTCAAAATACAACCAATGAGGGATTAATATCCCAAATATATAAAAAATTCACACAAGTCAGCATAAAAAAAATTAAAAAGTGAGCAGAGAACCAGAATAGATGGTTCTCCAAAGAGGACAGACAGATGGCCAAAAGACATATACAAACATGCTCAACATCACTAATCAACAGGGAAATGCAAATTAAAGCCACAATAAGATACCACTTCACACCTGTCCAAATGGCTCTCATCAATAAAACAACAAACAACAAATACTGGTGAGGATGTGGAGAAAAGGGAACCATAGTACACTGTTGATGGCAATACAGACTTGTGCAGCCAGTACAGAAAACAGCAAGCAGGTTCCTCCAAAAATTAAAAATAAAACTATTTTATGGCACTGCAACTTCACTTCTGGTTATATATATCTGAACAAATCTAAAATAGTAATTTGAAAGAATATATATGTACTGCTATGTTCATTGAAGTGTTATTTATAATAGCCAAGACATGGAAATGCCCCAAAATAGACAAGTAGATAAAGACAAGATGGTACATATAAACAATGGAATAGTATGTAATCATAAGAGTGAACTCTTACCATTTGTGACAGTGTGGACAACCTAGAGGATATTATGCTTAGAGAAATACATTAGAGAAAGACAAATCTCATATGATTTAACTTCTATGTTGAATTCAATGAACAAAATAGAAACATATTCACAGATACAGAAAACAGACTGATGGCTGACAGAGGAAAGGAATTTTGGAGGGCTGGGTGAAAAAGATAAAGAGATTAACAAACACAAATTGGTAGTTAAAACAGCCATGAGGATGTAAAGTATGGCATAGGGAATGTAGTTAAAAATATTGTAATAACTTTGTATGATGCAAGGTACTGAAAAAATTAAGAGGATTATTTTGTAAAGTATGTGATATCTAGCCATTATGCTATACACTTAAAAATAATACAAAAATAATGTTGAATGTAAATTTATTTGAAAAATTAATTTATTTTTAAAAGGAAAAATGCTAAGATACAGAAATTAAAATGTATTTTCTGATAATTATCAAAAATTCAAAAAATGCATAGATTGAAAAGACAAAATATACTTCTTCAGATTTATTAGAACATAAAATCATTTTTATAGACAATATATAAAGACATTAGAAAGTTATATGCCTATTTTAGAAGGATAATGTCTACTTATGTGAAAGATTTTTTTTTCATTTGATAGACTTTTCCTTGCAATTTTGTATCTAACTATCTAATCAGTTGTTTTTCTCAAGGGGAAAGCAGGAGCTAAAGTTAGAATCAGATGCTAAATAAAAAATTGTGTAAAGAACAAATTGACTGTGAATAATTTTACTATAAGTTTACTATAGGCTCTACTTTTCTTAAGTGAACTTAAGCTCCAGTCCCTAAGGCCTTTCAACCCATCTCCCAGCCACCATTTCTACAGATTTCATCTAGTCTAAAACACAAATGCAACTCCAGAGATGACAGACAGTGTTTTGCACCCCCCACTCTGTACTGGACCATCCACTGCCCAGTCATGCTCTCTCACCTGGAATCAGCTTCAAGGCATTCTCTAGGTACTCATCTTCTGTAATGGGGTGATCGTTTAATTTCAGCTCCAGGGTGAAATCCCGTACAGCCCACACAAAGTCTGGAAAGAAACTCACAAACTCCATGGAATTGTCTACTCCATCTGGTGTAGGGGAGGACTTTGCCCTGATGAATTCTGTCAGCTCTGTCACATAACTAGCACCTGGTTAAGAAAAAGAAACTTCCTACCCACAATTCCCACATTCCTCTAAAAGAAAACATACATGGTAAAACTCTTTTGCTCTGGTTCCTTCTGGTCCACCAAAGGCAACTAAGTGAAAGAGAAGGAGAAGCTGACTGGATCTCCATTCCCACAGACCCCAGAACCCATGGTGGTGTGGTCCCTGGAAGGATACTGCAGCTGCTCCAGGGCCTGGTGGTTGATGGTGCCCATGCTGTTGTAGACAAACACGCTGCTCAGAAGCACGGCCAGGGCAAAGATCCACAAGTCATTCTTAGGGTCACCCTAGGAAGGACATTAGGGCCAAACAGCTAGGAGTTTACATGTGGAAATTTATTCAGACACTAAGTCTACCAGTCTTTCATTTTTATTCCAGCTAACATACTCACCACACAAAGAAGTTTGAAAACAGACATAGATACAGATATCAGGTTTGACAATTACAATGGCATTTCTTGTGACTGTAATTTTTTTCATAGATAAAGGATTATATCATACAGGACTTTCTTTTTATTTAATTGGATGAAATAAAATAACATAGAAAAACTTAGTGCTGTACCTATTGTACGATTAGGTTTAATGAAGGGTGTTAGCACATATTCTTTCTAAATATATTTGTTGGTCATGGGCTATATAAAATATACCATAAGTAACACAACTGGAGAGATTATCAACAAATGTTTATGGGAAACTATTGAATATTTCCACTGTTGTTAAATTTAAAAAGCAGTTTAAAATGAAAAATATTATTTTCTAGATGACTGTTTCAAAGCTGTGATGCACATCTATAACAATGAATGCAACAAAGATAATATCTGTAAGGAGTTACATCTTAATAATGTATATAAGCACTAGAACCTGTAGCTACAATATTAAATTAAAATTTACAAGTTCTTCAAGGAAGAAGTAAGATCTTAAAGTTGGAGACTCGTATATAACCTGAAGCCTTTCTCAGCATCTTGGCTGAAAATGAAAGACTTGGTAGAATGTGAATCTGAAGAAATGAAGGTTAACCTGCAGGTAGAAAGACCCTAAGAAGCAAAAGTAAACATGGCAGAATCCAGGGGTCTTTTTAATAGAGTTACTTGATTTGGCTGGAACACAGGGTAGGCAAGAAGTTAAGGGTGCACAGTGAGTCTACTGAAACCACATGAAGGATCTTAAAGGCTGGGCTAATTTGTTTGTATAAAATATAGCAGTGTATAAATAATGACATAACACAGAGTTTTTTCTATTATAAACGGTGTCTAAATTGGTTCATTAGCAAAGTTAAAAATATCTAGAAAATGCAATAAGAAATTTTTAGAAGGGAACATCAATTTGTTAGTTTATCTTCCCAAATTTCAATTTAAAACCATAATCAACAAAAGAAGAAAGCAAACAAAATATAACCAGAGACATTGAAATTAAGAACAATCTAACAATAGCCAGAGAGGAGGTGAGGGGACTGTGGGGAGAAGTGTTTTCAGGAACTACTATAAAGGACACATAGACAAAACCAAGGGGGAGGGTGGAAGCAAGGGAGGGGGGGAGGTTTGGAGGGGGTGAGGGGGAGTAGTGGGGAGAAAATGCAGACAACTGTAATTGAACAACAATAAAGTAATTTATGAAAAAAAAATACTGGTCTAAGGATGCTTAAGGAACTTAGTGAGGACCTCAACAGCATGAAAAAGATGTAGTTAGAAATGAAGTTTACACTACTTAAAATAAAGAATAATTTACAGAGAAATAGTAGAGTGGAAGAAGCTGAAAATCAAATCAATGATCTGGAACATTAGGAAGCAAAAACAAGAAATCAGAACAAGAAGAAGAAAAAAGAACGAAAAAAATGAGGATATTGTAAGCAGCCTCTGGGACAACTTCAAGAATTCCAATATTTACATCATAGGGGTGCCAGACAGAAAAGACAAAGAACAAGAAATTGAAAATATTTGAAAAAAATAATGAAAGAAAACTCTTAGTTTGGTGAAGGAAATAGACATGCAATTCCAGGAAGCACAGAGAGTCCCAAACAAGATGGATGCAAAGAGGCCGACAGCAAGACACATCATAATTAAAATGCTGAAGTTTAAAAGTATAGAGAGAATCTTAAAAACAGCAAGAGAAAAGCAGTTAGTTACCTACAGGGGAGTTCCCATAAAACTGTCAGCTGATTTCTCAAAAGAAACTTTGCTGGCAAGAAAGGATTGGCAAGAAACAAAGTGATGCATAGCAGGGACCTACAGCTAAGATTGCTCCACCCAGCAAAGTTACCATTTAGAATTGAAGGACAGATAAAGAGCTTCCCAGACAATACTAAAGGAATTCATCATCACCAAACTATTATTATACTAAGTGTTAAAGGGACTTATGTAAGTAAAAAAAAATCAAAACCATGAATAATAAAATGGCAATAAGTACATACCTATCAACAACTGAATCTAAAAAAAACAAAGCAAATAAGAAGAACAGAAACAGAATCATGGATATTGTGAGGTTTTAGATGAGAGGTGTCGGGGAATGAGTGAAGAGGTGAGGGGATTAAGAAGTACAAATAGGTAGTTACAGAATAGCCATGGGGATGTAAAGTTCAGTATAGGAAAGGGAGTAGTCAAAGAACTTATACATATGACCCATGGACATGAACAATGGTGGAGGAATGGCCTGAGGAAGTACAGAGTGCTAGGCAGACATGGGGCAAAAGGGGAAAAATCAGAACAACTATAATAACAAAATCAATAAAATATAATTTAAAAATAAAAATAAATTAAAAAGACATTTTAAAATCATAATAATTACATTGTAATTAATCATAATAATTATAATTAATTACATAATTACACATATGACAAACAATAGTTTATTTAGACAACAAGACCACTGTTTGATATCTAAAAATAAACACAAAATATCTAACTCTTCTTTGGGTAGATTTAGAGAGTTGTAGAAATTTAGATACTATTTCCAAAAAAGTCTCAAACTAAAGCAGAAAAGGAGAAATAATTCATTTTACCAATTAGTATAAAACTACAATATCAAAAGCCCATCTTAAAATGGTGTTGTAGAAAAATACATGCTTTCATAGAATTAATGCATTAAGAGGTATCTCAAAGTCTTCCAGAATGCTCTGTGAATACTTGACAGACTTCATCATAGGACTGTAGATACTTTGAGAGGACTTTTGCTTTGGTCACTAGTACCTACAGTACTAATCTAGAGACCTGAGAATATGGTACTCAGTAATTATTTATTAAATTGAATCAAATTATCCACTAAATGCCAAGAAATAAAATTTTACTCAGTGTACCATGACACCTTACCTAGAAGAAAGATTCAAACAAACAACGATTTGCCTGACATGCAGTTGGATTTTGAGGTTCCACATATAGATGAAGCAGTTAAATTAAAGAGTTCATTATGACAATATCCAGATTAAAAACAATTTATCTGTGACTTTCTGCCTTACCTTTTCCACATCACCCAAGCCCTCAGTATCCAGAAGGACCAGAGTGTGGTTAGGCTTGGAGGGGTGGGGCACACACCACATCCAGATGCCCTTGGTTTTTGACTGCACTGTAGAGCCCAGAGGGAAACCTAAATGGAAGGAGAGACCCAACACACAGTGACAACAGATAATCTAAGCAGCCAAAGGATTGCAAAGTCAAACTTGTTGGAATGTAAGAACTTGAGAATATAGAATGGTACTTTCTCTGTTTTGTAAAAATGCCCTACTGTGTGTGTCATCTACTTCAAGGAGAAAATTAATGTTAACTGTGAGAATGATACCCAGCAAGTGCTCAAGATGGAGGCAAGAGGCATCCACAAACCAGAAAGAATGGAGGTATCTGATAACCATAATAAAAGCACTTTAAAAAATGGTCAAGTCCAAACCAGATAGCAGTGGACAAAAGAGGCAGCTAAAGAAAAAACAACAGAAGGAAAAAAAGAAATTGAGATGATATTTTGTCCAAAGTGATTTTAAAAAATGGTGGCTGGCTGGTGGAAGATAGCGGCCACAGTGGAATGTGCACTCACATAAAATTTTAACATCATGATAGATACTCAAACATCTTTATATGTTGATGGGAATATTCCATAGAGAGAGCAAAATGTGTCATGAAAGAGAAGAGACACAACTGAAAGATTACAGTGCTTGCACAGGTAGAATAAGGTAGGAATCTGCACATTAGTAGGAGAGATTTTCCTTAACTGAATAAAACAAAGAATATGGTAACAAAATACAATAAGGTTATAATTTAGTGGTGAGAATTAGAAGATTGGTTTATCGAGAGTAGTTCAGTCCTCTCTTTGCATAATCGGAAAAGAAAACGAATAAATTGTGATACGGAGTCAAAAACATGTCCCCTGCCAGAGGACAGCACTCACCATGGTTCTGTCCTGCAAGACAGTTCATCAAGTAGGATTTGCCTGTGCGATACAGTCCCACAATGGCCACGACCACCACTGGCTGAGAAATCTGGTCAAGAATCTTTAGAGCTTCCTGATTCACTGATAGCTGCTCATTGATGTTTTCTACCAGACAAATGGGGGCTCTCATGTTGGGTCCAAATGCCATGGCAACCTGCCAACCTGGGAGAACATCCCAGTTGAAAAGAGATTATACTGTTACTCTCCATGAGGCATTATACAAAGCATCCATCACCTTAGGCTGTGTGAGTTTTCTGCTTTGTTTCTGTCACAGTAAGCATCGGCTAAGCCCCACAATGAAAAATTCATCGATTTTTGGTTCTGCCCTTACAGTGACTCTCTGCAAGGGCCAAACTGCTCCCAATGCCATAAGGACCTCAGATTGAATGTTGTTGGCACTGGGCAGCCAATTCTTATAATGCACTAGAGTGGGCCTACCCAATGTAAGGGTCATCCTCACTGAGAAGCAAAGCCGTCACCTTATGAGAACATCCTCTCACCAAACTTAAGACTTAACCAGCTGCATAGGGGGCAATGAGGCTGATGCTGAGGGAGGACCTGGCATTAGGATGACCCCAGAAACATAAGCCATGATTTTTTAGCCAGAGATTTCATGCATCTCTTCTGTCTTAGTAGTTGGGAACAGCTACTCAACTAGTAATGAGTATGACTAGTATTCATCAAAATCTGATATTTTAAATTGACAATTCAGTTTGACATATGACAGATCAATGAAATGTAGTATCTACAGAATCATCTATGATATTCAAGAGACTGAATGAATTTGGGTTTCCAGAAGGGAAATAGCTTTTGATTTTTTTCTTTTGTGAGAAGTCATCAAAATCCTTTTGGCCACAAAGTATAAAAATCATTCCTTTTGAAACAAAATTGAGTCACTGGGAGATCATTTTTGTTTTTCAAAATAGAAATGTGCATCAAAATAAAGAAGATGTATATTTTAAGCCAATAAAATGTATATATTAATGAAATTCAGTTAGCAATAACAAGAGTACCTCTGAATTCTTTACCCTCTATGTAAGTGTTCAAAAATACCCATGTTGTCCTATATGCAGATGACTTGATACAATATATAGGAAAACTTAAAGATTCCACAAAAAACTATTAACACTAATTAATTAATTCAGTAAGTAGCAGGATACAAAGTTAACATTCTGAAATCAATCACATTTTTATATAACAATAACAAGCAATCAGAAAGAGAAATTAAGAAAACAATTGCATTTATAATTGCATTGAAAAAAGTAAAATACCTAGGAAAAAATTTAAACAAAGAAATAAAAGACCTGTACTCTGAAAACTGTAAGATATTGATGACAGAAATTGAAGAGTATACAAATAATTTGAAGGACATACAGTGCTCATAGGCTGGAAGAATTAATATTGCTAAAATGACCGTATGACCAAAGCAATCTACAGATTCAATGCAATTCTTATCAAAATACCAATGGTATTTTTCACCTAACTAGATGAAATATTCCTAAAATTTGTATGGAATCACAAAGACTCTGAATTGCAAAAGCCTTCTTGAGAAAGAAACACAAAGTTAGAGGTATCATGCTGTTTAATTTTAAACTATACCAGAAGGAAGTAGTAATCAAACAGTATGGAACTAGCATAAAAACAGATACATAGATTATATGAAGAACCCAAAAGTAACCCCACACTTATATGTTTGACTCATCTATGACAAAAGAGTCAAGAATATACAATGGGATAAACTTTTTTCAATAAGTGGTGTTTGGAAAGTGGACAGATACATACAAAAAATGAAATCAGAACACTTTACTATACCATATAAAAGATAAACTCAAAATAGATTAAATTCTTAAAAGTAAGTCCTGAAACCATAAAACTACTAGAAGAATACATAGGCAATAAACTCTTTGAAATTGATTTTAGCAATATTTGGGGAGAACATTTCTCCTAAGGTAAAGACAACAAAAGGGTTGAATAAACAAATGGGACTAGATCAAACTAAAAAGTTTTTACACCACAAAGGAAACCATCAACAGAACAAAAAGGCAACCTACTAAATGGGAGAAGATATTTGCAAATAATATATCTGGTAAGGGGTTGATATCGAAAATATATAAAGAACTCATGCAACTCAATATCAAAAAACAAATAATCCAATTAAACAATGGTCCTAGGGTCTGAGTAAACATTTTTCCAGAGAAGCTATTGATATGGCCAATAGATATATGGAATGATGCTTATCATCGCTAGTCATCAGGGAAATGCAAATAAAAACCACAATGAGCTATCACCTCACACCTGTCAGAATGGCTACCATCAAAAAGACAATGAAGGCTAAATCTTGGCAAGGATGTGGAGGAAAATGAACCCTTGTGCACCTCTGGTGTGACTGTAAACAGGTACAGCCACGATGGAAAACAGTATGGAGATTCCTTACAATATTAAAAGTAGAACTACCATGTGACTCAGCAGTCCTACTTCTAGGTATTTATCTAAAGAACTCAGAAGTGCAAATTCAAAAAGATGTATGCACTAACCACTATGCTACACATCTGTAACTAATACAGAATTATAGTGAAAGTAAACTTTAATTGAAAAATAAAAAACCAAAATGATACATTCACTCCTACGTTCATTGCAGCATTAATTACAATAGTCTAGATATGGAAGCAGTTTAAGTGTTCAATGATATACAAATGGATAAAGAAAACATGGTACATATATACAATGGAATATTAGCATATTCCATAGTCATAAGAAATGAAATCTTGTCCTGGTTGGTATGACTCAATGGATTGAGTGCCAAACTATGAACCAAAGCGTTGCCAGTTCAATTCCCAGTCAGAGTCCAAGCCTGGGTTGCAGGCCAGGTCCCCAGTGTGGGGGCAGGGGGTGAGAGGCAACCACACATTGATTTTTCTCTCTCTCCCTTTCTCCCCCCTTCTCCTCTCTAAAAATAAATAAATAAAATGTTTTAAAAAATGAAATCTTGCCATTTGCAACAGCATGAATATACCTAGAAGGTATTATGCTAAGTGAAGTATGTCAGAGAAGATCAAATACCACATGAAATCACTATGGTATTAAATGGAATCTAAAAACCAAAATAAATAAACAAAACAAACTCATAGATGCAGAGACAAACTGCTGATTGTCAGATGGGAGGGGCTGGGAGATGCATAAATAAGGTGAAGGAGGTTAAAAAGTACAAAGTTCCAATTATAAAAATAGTCATAGGGATGTAAAGTACAGCATAGGGAATATAGTCAATAATATGGGAATAACTGTATAGTGCCAGACAGGTACACCAACTAAAAATAACATATTATGTTAACTCTAATTTAAAAATACATTTTTAAAAATATCCATGTGAAAAGACCCAAAGCAAACTCTACTCTCCAGTGGGCCTGTAAACTCCTGAACACAGCTGCCATAGGATTTCATTAGAGAGAAGAAAGAACTACTCATTTTCCAGGAAGTGCTGAGAAGTTGGCATTTTCCAATTTTCAGAACATACTATGAAAGAGCTGCCCCAGGAGCAAGTTCGAGCCTGAGCAGTGACTTACAGCCAACACCCAGAGATAACATGCTTACTTTCCAGCTTATAAGTGTGAGACTGGGGGTGGGAATGAGGTAAAAATCTTTAGACAGCCCATTTCATTCTGGCTCTTTTTTTCCCTCTCCATCTAACAAATGAAGGCAGGCAGAGCTCTCTTAGCTAAGCCTACTCTTGATTTAATAATAATTAATAATAATAATGACAGTGATAATGTTACAAATATGGGGGGGGGGGGCAAATCTAATGTAATGTGGAGCCAAGGTTGAGAACCAGTGATAAGTCTAACCTATGCAAATTATAATTAGGAACACTGAGCTCATGGACGATGGAACTGCCTCTAATATCCCCCTTAAAGAGTCAGAAGACCCTGATTTCTCATTTCTCCATGCATCTGTCTGTTCCACTCCACTTGCAGCTGCCCTGGTTATGTGCCATGCTGCGAGGATGTCACCTCACAGCTACCTCTGCTCCAAATGGAGAAGCTGGGCTTTCCCAGAACTAAAGCCACAGCTGAAGCCCGCAGCCCAGACAATGAGGCTACAGGTGCCCTTACCACTGCATTCCTCAGAGACCATTTTGAGTTGGAAGTTGAGGGATTTAAGCTCAAGGCCAAACTGCATGCAAAAGAATCTTGATAACTGAGCATTTCTGCCCCAGGCTCCTCAGGTCAGCTTGTCCAAGCAAGCACAAGCTCCCAGTTGTTTCCCACCCCTGCTTGCTCCCTTTCCTCCTCCCACTCTTCTGTTGCTAGTGTGTAGAAGTTAAAACAAACTGAGAAATATTGTTATTTTTGCAAAGGAAACAGAAACAACTGAACCCAAAAACAGAAGTAATTGAGGTAATTTGTTTGGTAGGGACCACACATTTGGAAACTGCAGGATAAAAAAAGGTTTAGACCTTACAGTTATTTTTAACAGTTGATTAAAATACTTCAGAATGAATTAATTTCATCTAAATACCACTTTATAGAATTCTTGGAATATGAAAAATGGTTAATACAACAAAGAATATTTCAATATTTAACTGTATGTTGAGGATCATTTTTTTCTCTCTGTTTTTCCACTGTCCTAAAAAAGAAATATCTAAGGTGGGGAGGAGGGAGATGGGGGAAGGGCCTCTAACCAGTGCCTCTCTGGGGGGCGAGGCCGGGTTTTGTTCCTCAGCCACAGAAAGGAGTTCAGCCCCGTCAAGCAAGTGATGTAGGATACACTCCGCCTTCACCCATGTAGGGCTCTTTGTGCAGCCCTGTGTGGGCACCCAAGAAGAAGCAGCACATCCCAGGGACAACGTGTGCCCGCTGTCGCCTTTCAGCAGCCTAGGATCCAAACAGAAACACTGAGCTTCCCAGAGCATCTAGTCCCGTGGGTTACACCTCCTCCGGCCCCCACCACCTGCCAGCTGCCTCCTGGACTGCGGTGCGGAACCTCGCCCTTGGGGTGGGATATTTGTTGAAGCACGCGCTGTTGTTGTTGTTAGTTAACGAACTTGTGCACAGAAGATAAGGTCTAGGAGCAAACTTACGTGTCTCTGACACTGCAAACAGGGTCAAGGTCTCAACTGTCCTCGCTCTCCCCTTGCTTCTGATTCCTCCCGGTACCCGCTGCTCTCTTTTATAGATGGAAATTTGAGCCAGAGATTGCAGGCAAGCAGTTTTGTGTCAGGTCGGGAAGTACAGAACCGAAATCGAAAGGATACACCCTTTCCTGTCAAGTTAACTGTTGGGTTTTCATCCCCTCCCTCCTTCCACTGAAAGGCATGCAAGGGGCCAGGGAGGAGGCAAAGCTTCAGAATCCCAGCCGGGGTACCACTTCCTCATTTGGTTTGCTTTCCTGAACTCTACACAGAACACAGATGAGCAGGGAAGAAAGTGAGCCCATAACAGCAGGCTGACAGAGGTCAAGAGCCTGTCTCTCATGGGTCCTTTTTGAAAAGCAATAAGGGTTTTGTTGTAATTGTTGTTTTAATTTTATGCTTAGACTCCCTTTTCATTTCTAGATATTTTTAATTCTTGTTAGTAATTCGTTCTTTTTAATTAATGATAATTGTGTGCACAAAACTCTTACTTTTCCAGTCAAGAGATAATCACTATTATTTTGTAGTAAATTCTTCCACTTACTTTCTTTGTGGTGGCTCTATGGGGGATAATAGTGGTCCTGAATTTATATTTTGAGTGTTTGCTTTAAATAAAATAATATAAAAATGCAAACTCAAAAGGGAACATTCAAAATGAGCAAAGAAATAACCATCAACAAATTTTTAAAAGTTGACAAGTGCCACAAATATTGTCTCTGTCTTCTGGTTTTTTCTTCTAGTGAGTTTCATTCCCACATACTTGAATTTTAGTGTAAATAATAATTCAGAAACAAAACATATGTAATTCTAAGGGATTCCACTGTATTAAATTACTGAAGAAAATTACGTAATTAAATTAGACTTTTGTAACACCTGTTGTTTCTGGAGGGATATAGGTAGTAGTTATGTTCTGGGAACAGTTTGGGGTTAGTTTCATTGCCTGCCTATTTTTCCCTGCCTAGAATATTCTGAGTTGGTTTCAAAGACATTAAAGTGTTATTTCCACTTTCATCAAAATGTTTGGTTGAAATTGGTTGTTTGACAACATGGTAAAAACAAAGTAGCAACAGCTAGATGTTAGATTCATTTTTATAGCGTTATCAAAAATAGATTACTAAAATGAAAAACTTGTTCCAAGAAAGCTATTAAATACATTAAAAATTGAAATCCATTTATTCCATTTAATATGTTGCATAATACTACCAACCACATTCTTATGGGAGTGTTTGTCTTTTAATATGAGTTTCTATCCTGGACCTCTTCTTTTCAGTGTTATAACATATTCCATGGTGTGATATTAGTTGGTCATTCTTTATAACTTACCTTTGTTTGGTATTTTTAATTTGGGCAGTGGTAATTGTAAGGTTTTCTTAGACCCCGCCGAGGAAATAAACAGCCAATTAGCCATGGAAACAGGCAGATGAGCTTTATTTTGGAAGTTTGTGCTCCTGGGCGATGTTTTCCCCCGCCCGGAGAAAGGGCTAAGAAAACACCTTGCGGGAGAAGGGAAAGGCTGGGAGTTTTATATGGCTTGACTTCATGCAGGAGCCAAGGATTGGTTCTTGGTGAACAAAGAAGCAACTTAGCATTGGTGGCTCCTGGTCTGATGTCAGTCACCTCTTCTAGGTCAGAGTTCAGTTGCCATATTACTTGTAGTCCAAACGGTGGCCATATTTGTAATCCAAAATGCTAATTGTAACTAGATTCCCACTTGTCCTACCCCGCCCATCCTGACAGTAATATTTTTCCTGCAAAACATAGTGGCAGCTCTCACTGGCATATGTAACATAACTGTGCGGACCATTGCCTTTGCATATTTAAAGAGGAACGGAGTAAGGTTCTCACCCTTGGCAATCTATACCTTGAAGGAAGGAAATACAGAATAAAGCAATAAGTGATGAGTGTTAAAAATTATATTTCAAAAAAGTGCCTGTCTCTACAAAAGCAACAGTTAAGTATTAGGAAGGGTTATAGATGGCTTGATGGAAAAGGTCTCATTCCTGTTGGATGTTAAAGAATGACTCCCTTCTGTTCCAGAGTGGTGTGACTCAGTGGGTTGGGCATAGTCCCACAAACCAAAAGGTCACCAGTTTGATTCCTGGTCAGGGCACACACCTGGGTTGAGGGCCAAGTCTCCAGTTGGAGGCGCATGCTGATGTTTCTCTCACTCTTTTTCTTCCTTCTTTCCCCTCTCTCTAAAAAATAAATAAAATCTTTTTTTAAAAAAGAATAACTCACTTTTGAACAAGGCAAAAAAAATGGGAATGAGCAAATACACAAAAGTAGGGGCTGGATGCTAGCAATCAACTAGGTCCAATGTAGCCAGTGTAGTGGACTGACTGAGAATAAAGTAGAGAGATCGATTGGGACCTGGACCATGGACTATGGACTATGTTGCACAGACAAGTAGAGACTCTGATGTTTACTAGGCATGCCCAGAGCCATTTTGAAGTGTGTTTCTCTGATGGTAGGAATAGAGAATGAATAAATTGAGAGTATTCAAGATCAAAATCAGATTAAATAGGCTGGTGCTACAGCTTCGAAAGTATGTTACAGTCCCACCACTCTATCTTTCATTCAGGGATTCAGGTTCCTTCCATTCTGTTGTTCTGTATCCCCTAAAGAGTTGTACACATCTGCAAGGTAAAGGTTGAGTGCTGCCATATCTGATATCCAGACAGCAAATGGAAATAAGTAACTGGTAAAGAACAGGCTCCAAGTTTTCTTACCCAGGCCCACAAATAACATGCATATAATTCTGCTCATATTCCATGTGCACATAGTCACACGTGGATGCAAGAGCAGCTAGAAAGATTTAATCTGTACTTGGGTAGCTATAAGATCATCTTTTAAAATACAACCATCCAATATTTAGAGCTGAAAATTCTGTCATAGCTTTAAAAGTATATGCGTGAATATCAGAGACAGCTTTTTTTAAAGACCCTTATTCTAACTTGGCAATTTCTAGAGTTGAGCATAAGCTGGGCTAGTGTTGTGATCCTGTATTTACTGAGACACAGCAATTGATGCAAGATGAGTGTTAGGCAACAAACCAAATCAAAGGAAGAGAGCCGTTCCTTATCAACTGGATCAAAAGAGTTGGACCTCCCCTTCTCTCTCCTTACTTTTTGCTGTTTTTTATTTTGTTCCTGGAGGCTACAATAATAAAATGTGAGGCTAGAGATAAAGAATATAAGGTTAGATTGTTCTTTTAGCCATTAAGTTAATATTCTATTATTGTTATTGTTTTATTAGCTTATCATATTTTATTTTTAAAAGATTTTATTTATTTATATTTAGAGGGGGAGGGAGAGAAAAGAAAGGGAGGGAAACATTGATGTGAGTGGGAAACATCGATTGGTTGCCCCTTGCTCACACCCCAACTGGGGGTCAAACCTACAACCCAGGCATGTGCTCCAACCAGGAACCAAATGGGCAACCTTTCACTTTGCTGGACAACACTCATAGATTAGGGCTGTTTATCATATTTAATGTTTGTTGAATTATTTTAATTGTTATTATTATATTTATTGTTATTATTATTATTATGGAAGAAAATACATTTGGAGTTCCTCCAATCTTCCATGGTGGTAAATTATTGTAACAAAAGGTATCTTTTAAAAAGACATGGTTTGGTAAAAGTAGATTTACAGTTGTTCACATGGAAAAAGATGTCCAGGTTATGATTATTACAATTGCTTCATTGACTCTGTGTTTTTTGTATTCACAACTATAAATCTACTTTTGCTCCACACTGTATATTCCATAAGCCTAAGTGTCCATCAGTAGATGAGTGGATAAAAAAGCTGTGGTACCTTTACACAGTGGAATATTACTCAGCTATAAAAAAGGAGGAAATCTTACCTTTTGAGACAGCATGGATCAACCTGACGAGTATTATACTAAGTGATATAAGCCAGTCAGAGAAAGACAAATACTATATGATCTCAGTTATATGTGGAATGTACTGAACAAAATAATTTAACAAACAAAATGCAAAGAGAAGCATGGATACATAAAACAGACTGACAGCTGTCAGAGTGGTGAGGGTTGGAGGCTGGGTGAAAAATGAGGATGTTGTCTTTTAGAGCTTCCCCAAAGCATAGCTCATTGAACACTATATAATTTTAGTATACATTTAACTGGAAGAGTAGAAGAGGGAAAGAAAAGAGATATATAATCTTCCAAAATTAGTGAGAGACAAAAACCACATACCCAGAAGTTTAGAGAGCCCCATGTGAAACATACAACAGACAAAAGTACACCTAAGAACACCATAGCTAAATTTATGAAACCCACATATTGACAAAATTTTGAAGACAGCAAGAAGATGAAAAGAACATTATTTACAGAAGACTTTTTTCCTAGAAATGATGCAGGTTAAAACAAAGTGGAATAAGATATCCAAAGTATAGAATAAAAAAGAATAGTGAACCAGAATTTTCTCCTTGATAAAATTGTATCCAAAAGACTATAAATAAAACTTTTTAAAAATAAAGTTGATTGAAATTATTTAAGAATATTTCATTAAAGTTTGATAAAGAAGGTTGTTCTCACAAAGAAATGAAAATGCCTAAAGTGATAAAAGTGTCAGTAAATTTAAATAAAATAAAATGTGTAAGTAAATCCATATCATGAATTAAAGGCATCTCTTTATTATTGCAAACAATGCAAGTACAAAAATATAAGAACATGGGGTGAGGGGTCAGAGCTCCTACCCTTAGCTATAGCATGGATGGATCTGGACAGCATTATGCTAAGTGAAATAAGCCAGGCAGTGAAAGACAAATACCATATGATCTCACCATCCTGCATCTTAACCCTTGCTGAGCAACATAAACAGACTCAGGGTTCATCAGAGACTGGCAAAGGGCTAAACCAACCTGCATACTATCCTGGGAAACAGACTAGTACTCCCCCCTCACAGGTGAGCCAAAGAAACACCCTTCTGGCATCTGGCAATCCAAAATCTTGGCTCAGGAGCTCTACCAGAGGCCCCACTGTGCCAAGTACAGGAGATAATCCTGGACAGACTCAGACTATGACTCCAGGGAAGGTGAATCAACCCACCATCTTCCCTGAAATCTGAAAGGCACCTGCCATGGGAGATTCAGGAATCACAGCTCCTTGTTTCCAACAGATGCCCTCCCAGAAATAATCTGGTCAGTGATTAGGCTAAGACTGACCGCAGGTCAGCAGGCAGAGACCTTTCTATTTCAGTTTCAACAAATATTTAAGTAAAAAATAACATGAGTTTTATATAAATACCTCCAGAGTAAAAATGTAGGATATATTACCCAATTCATTACTTGATAACTGAATATCCTTTATATCAAAATATTACAATAAGGCATATTTTAAAAAGCTTATATCAGTTATAAATACAGAGGCAAAAAATTCTAAATCAAGTATTAAACAAAATTTGGCCATAAAAACAAAGATAAGACATCATAGTTTGGTTTATCCTCAGAAGTCTACTTTATCAAGCTTTTAAATAATCACTCACATTAAATGATATGACTTAAGGTAAGTAAATAATATGATCATCTTAATAGATATAAAATCAAAGTGTGATAAACCTTAACATCCAATTTTATATAAGTTTATAAAATTGTATCAAATGGGATAAAATACAATTACTCTATAAGATTAATGTAATAAAGAAAATACCTATAGAAATTTTAACAAATATATTTAGAGGTTAAATTATACTTTTGTAGCTAGGAAGAAGACAGGGATGCCATCTTTTTTACTTCTGTTCTTCATATTCTGGGATGGTCTTTTCATTGCAGTGTGCAAGTAAAATGACAGAGAAAAGTGCAAAAATTGGAAAGAATGAAATAAGACTGTCATTATTTGTAAATCATTGTGGTGGTGATGGTAGTAGTAATGTGTGTGTGTGCACGTGTGTGTGTTCTCCAAGAATTTTTTCTCATCAAAGGTCATTGTTTTGTTTGCCTACACTATTTTCTAGAATACTTATCAGTTTACCTTTCTCTCTTAAATCTATATTTCACCAATAATAGATTTTTATGTGGTGTGAAACGTGGATCCAAAGTATATTTTGGAGGTGAGTACCAATTTTTTCAATACAATTTAATCATAAGGATGAGGGTGGGAATAACCTAACGTATATAAATAATGTCAGAACTTGGATAAAAAACAATTCATACAGAACACAAGACACACAAATACCTACCACTACCTCCATAAAGGAAAAACCTGATGTTTGACTACATCAAATCTAACTACACCTTTCATGAAAAACACCTTTAAATGTGTTAAAAAGTAGTCATAGAATAGATATTTCAAGCCATCTAACCAACAAAAAACTCGTATCTAAAATATAATATAGGAGAGGTCTGGAAGATGGCAACAAAGTAGGTGGTAGCTGAACCCTCTTGTTCATGCACCCAACTGGGACACCTAGCCAATCTTCTGACGAACAGAGTGAAGAGCCAACAGAATTCTAGCTGATACAAAGTTTGGAAGACAAAGGTTGCAGAGGACATTGAAAAACCGATGGTAAAGAGATGTTGTAGGCTGATGGGAGAGTCCCCAGGCCCTGCCCCGGTGACCATGGCTGCCTCAGCAGTTTTAGAGGAGAGCCAGATCAGTGATTTCATGACTTTGCAGTTCCCTGCCTTCCCAAAGTGGCAAGTTCACAGACTTCTGCCCAGAGAAACCTGGATTCTTAAAGTTGCTGGGGGGATAAAGACTCAGTAAGAGACACACAGCTGGCTGCAGGGCCTGGCTGGGACTGTGGTTGCCAGCTGGTACAGTACCAGAGAAATGTAGCCCATGACCGGCCGTGATGCAGATAGACTCTGGGCTGGTCAGAGAGTTAGACTGTGGGGAAAGCCGGGTGCTTATTAGAAACAGCCTGACACAAACAAGGGGAATATGCTCAAAAAAGGCTCCCGGCCACTGTGCAAGGACCTCTCACATGAAGCGGCCAGGCCAGCAAAGAGGGATGGTGGGTGGGGCAGGGGAGCAGTTTGTTCCCTTGCAGGGCACCACATGGATTGATCAACAGGACAGCAGGGGCTCAGAGAGGTAGCAACACCCAGAGAGACTTAATTCAATAGGGGAACATAACTGCCCTGAAGGAACATTGGGTGTGTGCAGGCTCAGGCCAACAAAGCGGGAAAAGAAGGGGTACAATTTGCTCCCACTCAGTATATCCCACGGATTAGTCAAAGGGTTGTACAAGGAGGTGGATTGGAGGTGCTAGCCTGGCACATATACACAGTGGACAGTGTGGGCCACACTACGCTCTGAGGGCATGGGACTGAAACTGGGCACCCACAAATATTGTAGCCCAGATGGAGCCCCGATCCTTGCAGAACCAGAGGAAAGGGGAAAAATACAGAGCCCGGCTTGCCCCTGTCTTGCAGCATCCTGAGAGAACAGTAAAACCAGCTTCACAGGTGTAAAGTCAGCAGTGGGCTTTTCTATCCAAGTGTAAGACAAAAAGACCTTGAGCTGTGAGAAGACCAAAGGTCCAGAAAGAAATCAGAAGGCTAACACCAACAACTGAGACAAATTTCACTTTGCTATCCTTCAGAACTTGCATCTTATTTTTATTTATTTTTTATTTTTGTTATTTTTGTCTTTCATTTTTTATTTTTATTTTTTTATTTCTCTTTCTGTTTAGCTTTTTGTTTTGTTTTGTTTGTTTGATTCATTGTTTGGTTTTCTTTACACTCCCTGTTATAGTGCATTTTAATTTTTCTTCTTTCACTTCATCCATGTTCCAATAATGCATTACTCTTGATGTTTTACTTTTTATTCTTTTTATTTAGGTTATATATTTCTAATCATAATATTGTTATTCCAAATCCCACTCAGCACCCTTCCCTGGTCTTAATCCATTTTGCCATCTTCCGGAGCTTTATTACTCTTTATTAAAGCTCAACTTTATTCTCTCACACACTACACCACGTTTCTATCCCTTACTCTCATTATGTCTCACCATCTAATCTAGCATAAGCACTCTCCTTTCTAAAGTCAGCTCACATTCTTTTTCCCTTCTAATAAGAGTCTTATCTCTTTTTCACCTTTTATAAAAAGTGGCTAGTTGGGTGAAGTATCATGGTTATTGCTGTACTTCTCCAAAGGATCTCCTATCTGTTCTCTATTTGTTAATACTTTAAATCCTATATAATACTCTCCTGCTGTCTTATTCCATCTCACCTTTGTCCTACCCCTGATCACATACAAGACAAGGTGGGAGTTGTGAGTAGCAGTAAACCTGCTGGAGGGGAGAACCCACCAACAGGTAAAGCCCAACATAAATGGAAGCCCACACAAACAGAGCCCACACAAATGGAAAAAGGGGCAACCCTAGAGCATCAAGACAAGGAGAACAAAGAGACCACACCACTGAGTCCCACAGAACTCCTACCACAGAAGTAGGAGCCTCATTAGAGCTATTAATAGAGCCTCATTTAATTAACTTTAACTGGGCTCAGTCACGCACACAAGAGGCCTTAACAGGGTTCAGCCACATGCCCAGTCCAGATGCTCTCATCGCCACATTACTATGTCCAGGCAGTGTCCTTGGGCAGACTCAAGCAGAGGGCATATTCCAAGCACAGGGAATGAAGTGGCAGTCTTCCAATTGTCTGGGTCCTTTTGGCAGCCTTGATGGCCTTCCCTAACAATCCAGTAGCTACACCAGAGCCTAGTGGCTGATGCTGCTCCTGCTGTAATGGGCAACAGTGCTGCTCAGGAGTATGGTTAGCACAAAGATCAATGAGATATTCTCACATTCAACTTAGAAAGCAAATTACAGAGATAGACTGAGGAGTTCACTGATCATTCATTTATTCATCCATTCATTCAACTGTAGGATATATAGCAAAGTGGTAGGGCAAAAAACCCAAGTTTTGAAGACAATCTTATGTTATTAGTGAGGAATCTAAAAAAGGAATAAAATAAATTAGAGGAGAGGCAATACGATTTGGTTATACAAAATTTTCAGTTCTGAGTTATGTAATGCTAGCAATAGGAAGTGTCTTCTTAACGTAGAGAAGATACTTTTCAAGTGGGAGATTTATTTCCTACACTCAAGGAGACAAGGAGGATCCAGGTACCCTTCTGGCACCAGCTGCTTCTCAAGTCATTTTAATTCGAAGTAATCAATATGTCATTGTAGGATATTTTGAGGCAGCCCATCTTGGGCCCTGTCAGTGCTCTCCTCTACAATATCCCTGAAAGTTTTAGACATTAAAGGTTGGGACTGCAGCTTCAGAGAGAGATAGTGGGTTAAAACTAAGCATTCTTTAGTCAGGCTTCTAATAAATGTGCAAAAATGTGCTTAATAATTGTGTGTGTATATGGGAGGGGGTGTTAAAAGGGAGGGTAATAGATAAAAGCAAAGTTTCTTGATCCGTAATCTTGGGAAAAGCTGTCTATGTGATAGTGCCATTTGTTTCTGAGCCTGGGGATTGTCCCTAGACATCCTTAGTTGAAGGTCAACTGTAGGAACTGTCTCCCAACTGTCTTGAGAATGATGGATCTATTTAGGGGTGGCTTGTGTGGACCCAGGAAGACTTTTATTTTGATGGCAGTGTAGGTAGGTCTTTCTATGGAAGTGGTGGTGTTTTCTTCTAGAGAAATTGATGTACATTCAGTCTCCTGGTCAAATGGGATGGTAAGGCTTGTCAGTTGCCTGAGACTATGCCTCTTTTACCTGATGGTTATATACTTCAAGTATGCTAGTTAGGTCTTGGATATAGCTAGTCAGAGCATCAACTTGCTCATTTAAATTCCCATAATGTTCACTACACCCGAGAATGGAAGATTTAGAGATGCCAGCAGGCACTGAGCATTCAACTATTATTTTTACAAGAATCAATCCATTTCATTTCATTTGAGTATTTTTGATCTTTACAAGGGCCAAAGTCAAAGCTTCTGACCAGGTAAGTTCAGTTCTTGATAGATCTTTTCCAAAGTCCTTTTTTCCTTCAGATTTTTATGTTTTATTTGCCCTGATGATTGAGGATGATATGAGGTATGACATTTTCATTAGTACCCCAGAATGTGCACAAGCAGATTGTTTATCTTTGCTGTAAAATAAAGTTTCTGTACTGTTTCACTCCAGAAATGGAAATGCAAAATATAGATTATCCCAGTCATTAAATTTTCTACCACTGTTGTGGTATTAGCACATCTAGTCCTACTGCATTCAGTCCACCCACTGAACATGTAGATAATGGCCAATCAATGACAATAGCCTGCAGCTGGGGGCATCTAAGTTTTATTTCAAGGGCCACAAAGGGCAGTGTGAACACAGGAGTACTTCCTGATATTTTTTCAAAAGTTGGGTAAGATTTATAAGTTGCTCACTAAGAAGTAATTTGGTCAGATATTTTGTGGATGCCAGGGAAAAATCAATTGTCTTTTTGTTTCTTAATTATCCCCTGTCCACATATATGTCCCATTTGGAGAGATAAAAGTACAAGCCATACATCCAAAGGGAAAAGAGCTACAGGAAATCTATTTGGCCCAATATATCATACGTCTGATTATTGTTTGGCAGCCATTTCCATCTATTTTTCTCTTTCAGCTTGTACAGCTTTTACCTGATAGTTAATAATATTAGTTAGGGATAACGGCAGATAAAAATTCTAAAGGCAGAGTGATTAAATTTTTTCATGTGTCTTTTTAGGTTTGAGACAAAACAAATCTGGGACTCAAATCAATGATTTGGAGCAGAAAGAAGAAATAGACATTCAACCAGAACAAAATGAAGAAACAAAAATTCAAAATAATGAGGAGAGGCTTAGAGATCTCCAGGACAACCTTAAATGTTCCAACATCTGAATCATAGGGGTCCCAGAAGGAGAAAAGGAAGAACAAGAAATTGAGAAATTATTTGAAGACATAATGAAGGAGAATTTCCTTAATCTGGCAAAGGAAATAGACTTTCAGTAAGTCCCGGAAGCTCAGAGAGTCCCAAAAATGTTGGACCCAAGGAAGCACACAGCCAGACACATCATAATTACATTACTCATGATTAAGGATGAGAACCTTAAAAGCAACAAGAGAAAAGGAGACAATTATTTACAAATGAGTTCCCTTAAGGTCATCAGCTGGTTTCTCAAAAGAAATCTTGCAAGCAAAAAGGGATGGAAAGAAGTATTTGAAGTCATGAAAGGCAAGGACCTACATCCAAGGTTACTCCATCCAACAAAGCTTCCATTTAGAATGGAAGGGCAGATAAAGTGTTTTCCAGATAAGGTCAAGTTAAAGGAGTTCATCATCACCAAGCCCTTATTATATGAAATGTTAAAGGGACTTATCTAAGAAAGAGTAGATTATAAAAAATATGAACAGATAAATGACAACAAATTCACAATTATCAACAACCAAACCTAAAAACAAAAACAAACTAAGCAAACAACTAGAGCAAGAATGGAATCACAGAAATAGAGATCACATGGAAGTTTAACAGCAAAGAAGTGGGGGTGGGAGAATGAGGGGAAAGCTACAGGGAATAAAAATGAATGGTAGGTACAAAATAAACAGGGAGAGGTTAAGAATAATATAGCAAATGAAGAAGCCAAAGAACTTTGCTTCTGACATGAACTAAGGTGGGGGAAATGCTGGTGGGAGGGTGGTACAGGGCAGAAAAGAATAAAGGGGAGAAAAAATGGGACAACTGTAATAGTGTAATCAATAAAATACATTTAAAAATAAAAATAAATTTTAGTGACTCATTTAATTGAGCAGCTTTTTGTGTGTTTATTGGTAACTTGATATCCCTTTTTACTATTTAGTCAGAAGAATAATGTCATACAAAATGTCACTGGTTATAATATTTCTTCTTTCATGAAAAATTTGACATCTATTTGTAAATGCAGATATTCTTAACTAACTGTATTTATGGATACAAATATAACATTTGGATTTGCCCATTGAAACACATTTAGACTATTTTCATTTTTTTAAATATTTCTAAAACCACTTCTAGTATTTAGCAGACATAATCTGTAGCTCATCCTCCAATACTTACCTGAGAACCAATCTGATGTTGGAAGCCCAGTCTCCAACACATGAAACATAGTAAAGAATTTTAAAACAGCCCAAGAACATGTGGCTGAACTTCCATTTCCCTAGAATTCCACTCTCAGAGATTTTGTTTGTTTGTTTGTTTGCTAATTCATGATGGACTTCTCTAATCTGCTTAGGTCATTTATTGAAATAAAATCCCATTTTTCCAACTCAAAAATATTATCTCAAATTATGTGGCATCCTTAGGGGAGAGCAGATCAAGGAGTGACTCCCATTATTTCCTGGGATGTTTGGGTGGTTTCAAGGGCTATCTGAGACCCTGTGGTGACATTGCCTGATTCCTTGCAGCATGACTTTTACAGACACAGTGAAAATGACCTCACCTTTTGGATGGTAATTCAATGAGATATAGACCTGCATATATCACCTCCTATAACCTCACTGCCAAATGTAAGACTATCCAAAAAGCTTATGGGAATGTAATAGATTTTACTGAAAATTGGGAGGAATATTGTCCCCTAAGATTTCTTTGCCCATCACAGCTTTGATGGGAACCATGAGCTCTTCAACCCACCGCAGCCCAGCCCCTTCTACCTCACTGGCTCCACCCTCATCTCCCTATTCTAGCCTGTCCTCTACTCACTACCTTGCTTTTAGGAGCAATTAAACTTTCTCTAACAAAGCAACTGAACATCATTTTCTATTGCTGAGGATTCTCCTGATGAAACCTCATCCTTGAAGATTCATCCTTGAATCTTCTCTCTGCTCTAGTTGACATGTAAATGAATTTTCACAAACACACACATTTGCATAACTATCAAGAACTGGGGATCACTTAGCATAATACTTTACAGGTTTACTCATGCTGTCACAAAGTAAAATTTCCTTCTTTTTTATAGCTGAGTAGTATCCCATTGTGTAAATGTATCACAACTATGTTATATACTCACCCACTGAGGGCCAACTGGGCTGTTTCCAAATCTTGGCTCTTGTAAATAACACTTCAATGAACACAGGGTCCCATATAATTTTTTCAAATTAGTAAGAAGGGAAGAGGTAGGGGGTTGGGTTAAAAAGGTGAACAGATTAAGAAAAAAAACTCATAGACAAATGCATGGACATTACCAGAGGGAAATGAGGTAGGGGGTACAGGAGAGAGTAAAGGGGGGATAAATGGTGATGGAAAGGGACGTGACTTTGGTGGTGAATGCACAATACAATATACAGGTGACGTGTTATAGAATTCTTCACCTTAAACATATATAATTTTATCAATCAATGTAACCTCAATAAATTCAATTAAAAATTGGGATCAAATGTTAAAATAATAACACTTATTTTTTTATAATATGTTACCACAATATCTATTCCTCTATAAGAAAGAAGGCTATGTGTGAACAACATAAGACTTCAACTAGTTTCCAGACACTTTTCTTCGGGAAATTCTGTGGGAAAATGCACTACAGGAAAACAGAGGAATGCAGCTTAAGTTGAATTCCACAATTTTAGGGACAGTACTCTGAAATTTTAGTGAGGATTCCAAACAAGCAGCAGTTGCACAATCCATGAGGGGTTTTTTGGCCCATGAAATACAAGTGGCCCCAGTGGAAGAATGGATTGTCCAAAGAAAGCAGCAAAGCACATTAAGGACAGTGGTCACATTGTTGGCACTCTGCTATGGATTTAGATGGTCAAACCCAGGCTCTTCTGTTGCTCCTACAGAAAGGTAGCTGATTTCCCGGAAATGAGCCTGTGGTAAAAGTAGCTTTTCACTGCTTTCAGTTTCATCTATGTTTCTGAGAAACATTTCCAGAGGCCTCGCGTCACATAAGAGATTGTTTTTCTGGCTGGAAACCCTTCACACCAGATTATTTAAAAACCTAACTATTGTTTACCTTAAACTTACAGAATGTTATCTGTATCTCACTAAAGCTGAAAAGAAAGACTGGAAGTGTGTGCAATCAATCTCAAGGGAGTAAGGGGAGGAACATTATAAATAAAAAGTTCTAGCACCTCTCATTATTGTTTTTAAGAACAATTATATGGCACTTGACATTTTAAATTTTAACAACCAAGCTGATAATTTTGAGAAGCTGCTGGTTGGGCTATTTTTAGGGCTAAAGGCATGGTCAAGAAGTTGTAGTCCTTATTCGTGTTCACACAGTAGTCACAGTGAATTTTTTAAAACAAAAATTAAGTCACTTTTTTCTACACAAAAGTCTTAAAAGCCCATATTCTCCATACCGTGGCTGCAGATGCTGCGTTGGGCTCCTGCCTGCCCCACTCTTCATCACATTTAATCTGAGCTTCAGAACATGGTCTTTCATTTGGATACTAAACACACTCAACTCTTCACTAAAAAGGACTTTTGTACACAAAATTCCCTTTTGCCGATAACTCACTTCTCTCATTTCTTTCCTGATTGTGCTCATACTGAAAATTCATCTTAAATCTCATTTCATCAAGAGAAATTCTTACTGACTAATCTAAATGGATCTTCTTTCTACCCATAACGTGTAGTGCTCTGTACTGTTCTTTACGATGCTTATCTGAAACTTAGGATGACATTTGTTTGTGTAACTTGCTTTAATATCTTATTTCTAAACTAAAAAAAAAGGCATGAGGACAGGGACCACGGTTGTTATAATAACCGCACAATCCTCAACATTTTTCCAATGCCTTTCCCAGTGCACAGCCCATAGTCAGTGGTCAACACATACTTATTGAGTGAGAAAATGCAGTCGCATTTAAAATACCCATTTTGATGTCAGTCAGAAAAATATGAGTTTTGCTCTCTTCATTGTAACCTTGACAAAATATGGAGAATGAAATACACAAAACATGAATTAATAAAGGCATGCTCTTGTAGAATTTTATTTGCTGCTGCCATCAGCACCACCATCATCTGCATTAGATTTGCCTTTGATGGTTTTGTAACTCAAAAGAATCAGTGTCTCGAAGACGTGAATCTATAATACAAAACCAAGGAGATTTAGGTATTTTCCTTATATTTCTTTGCACTAAGAGTTTTAAATTTTATTCTGAGTTCAATTATTGACTTACTATTACTCTGAATAAAAAATAGAAGAACAGGCTTCTGGTCAAGATGGTAGAGTAGGTAGATGCATTACTCACATCTTCCACAACCACGTCAAAATTACCACTAAACTTATGCATGGCCAATATGGCTCAGTTGGATGAAACATTGTCCTGTAGACCTCCATGCTGCAGGTTTGATTCCCAGTCAGGGCACCCACCCAGGTTGCAGGTTCAATCATCAGTTGAGGCACCTACAAGAAGGTAACTGATCAACATTTCTCTCTCTCATAGATGTTGCTCTCTCTGTCCCTCTCTCTATCTTCCCCTCCAGCCTCCCTCCCTCCCTCTCGCCCTTCCTCTCACTCTCAAACAAATGAAAATATGTCTTTGTGTGAGGATAAAAAATATTTTTAAACAAAACTACAACTAAACTTTAAATAAAACATCATTCAGAACCACCTGAAAGCCAGCTAGTCCTATAACTAAGAGTATAAGGAAGAAACCACATTGTGACCAATAGGAGGGGTTGTACAACGTGGCTATTAAAGAAAATGGGCTCCTATCTGCTTAACACATGTGGCAATTAAAAGTCAGGGGAATTATATCAGCAATGGACATCCCCACTGAAAAGCATATAGTCCTGCCAACAACAACATCCCCCAGCCCAGGGTACCAGTGCCAGGAGGAAAAGTCCCTGTAACTTCTGGCTGTGAAAAACAGTAGGGATTGTGGCTTAGTATGACTGAGCGTTTCTGAAGTTGCAAACATTTCTCTTACAGGGGCACACATGGATTTAATTGGACTCATTTGTTCTGAGCTCCAACACTGAGGCAGCAGCTCAAAATGTGCCAGGGTCTTATGAAGAGGAACTGAATTGTCTGACTTCAAGTCAAAGCTGGAGGGGCAGCTTTCTCCAGACAGAAGTGCTGCCAGAAACCATTGTTCCTTTGTTCAGCCCCCCTCTACAGAGCTGGTAAGCAGGTACAATATGAGTCTCCATTAACCTGATTAACGCTGGATTTGCCCCACCCTGGTGATTCCCTAAGACCCTACCTCACCCAACTTTTGGGCCCACCCAAGCCATTTCCATTGGCTTTCTCATAAAAATGACTTGCCTTGGTTCATGCTGCAGACTTTCCTAAAATCTCTCAAACAAACAGCATCTGGCCTCAGTATGCCCTAAAATCCCTTGCTAAGTGGCTCATTTCAGAGCTTGTCCTCTCCTAGTTATTTCCAATCCCAGCACAAGTAGCAGCCATCTGGAGATCACTTTGTACCTCATGCTGGGTATCCCAGGGCAGGGCAAGGCACTGGTGGTGGCTGATCTTGGTCTGCACCTTGTGGGAAGGCCCAGAGACAGACACTTAGTAAACAGCTTCAGACCTATGACCAAAGCATCATCTAACCACCTCAGTGAGTGACACCTTCAAGGGGGCAGATTCACTGGGCATCAGAATCCCACTGAAATGTGTCCTGCTCCATTGGGTTGTCCCCTGCACAGCAGATACTTTACAGTGGTTGCAACCAGTCTTCACAATGGATCACCCTGGGAATAAATCCCTCCCATTAAGGTGCCAACAGCAATCAAGTCTAAACTAAAACAGGCAGGTGCTCACAGCCTCAGCATGGGGCTCATGTAAAGTGCCCAGGTCAGGTAGGCTGGACCACTGGACACTACATGACATCTACTACATAAGCACACTCTACCAACAGAGACATATAACAGCTTTCACTAATACATAAAAACAAACACAGAGATACAATCAAAATAAGGAGACAAAGGAACATGTCCTAAATGAAAGAACAGAACAAAACTGCAGTAAAAGAACTAAACAAAACAGAGACAAGCAAACTACCAGAGGCAGAGTTCCAAACACTAGTTATAAGATTGTTCAATAAACTGAGGGGTAGAGTAAACGAACTTAGTGAGAACTTCAACAAAGAGATAAGAAACATAAAAAGTGAGATATAAAACATTAAAAAGAACAGTTACAAATGAAGAATACAATAAATGAAATGAAGAATACAATACAGGGACTCACAGTAGAGCAGATGAGGCAGAGGATCAGATCAGTGATTTGGAAGATAAGAAAGCAGAAAACACCCTATCAGAAAACAAAAAGAATCCAAAAGAAGGAGAATAGGTTAATGAGCCTCTGGGACAACTTTAGGCTTCCAACTTTAGCATCACTGGAGTGCAGAAAGAAGAGAGAGAGCAAGGAATGGAAAACCCTATTTGGAAAATAATGATGGAAAACTTTTCTAATCTGGTAAAAGAAATAAATATACAAGTCCAAGAATCACAGAAAGTCCAAATAAGATGAACCCAAACAGGCCCACATAAAGACACATCATAATTATAAAACCAGTTTAAAGACCAAGAGAAAACCTTAAAGGCAGCAAGAGAAAAAATAGTTCCTTACCTACAAGTGATCTCCCATAAGACTGTCAGCTGATTTCTCAACAGAAACTTTGAAGGCCAGAAGGTGTTGCCACTAATTTTCAAAGTGATGAAAAAATGAGTACCTACAACCAAGACTACTCTTCTCAGCAAAGCTACCATTTAGAATGGAAGGACAGATAAAGTGCTTCCCAGGTAAGGTAAAGTTAAAGGAGTTCACCACCACCAAACCAGTATTACAAGAAATGTTAAAGGGTCTTCTTTAAGGAGAAGAAAAGAAAACATCTTAAATATATGAATAACAAAATGTCAATAAATATGTATCTATCAACAATTACTTCAAATGCATTAAATGCTCCAATCAAAAAACATGTAGGCCTATTGGATAACAAAACAAGACCTTTACATATGCTGTCTACAAGATATTCCAGATCAAAAGACACAGACCTTTGGAGATTTGGTAAAGAGATGGAAAAACATATTTAATGAAAATAATTTTTAAAAAATATATGGTAGCAATACCTATACCAGACAAAATAGACTTTAAAATGAAGGCTATAACAAGAAACAAAGAAGGACCCAGCAATCCTGTTTTGGGGTATTTATCAGAAGAAATCTAAAACACTAAATCAAAAAGACATATACATCCATATGTTCATTGCAGCATTATTGACAAAACTCAGGATATGAAAGCAACCTAATTGTCCATCAATAATGAACAGATAAAGAAGAAGTAGTGCATCTATGCAAAGCAATATGACTCAGCCAGAAAAAAAAAGAAACAAAGAAAGAAATCTTGCCACCTGAAACAACATGGATGAACCTAGAGGGTATTGTGCTAAGTGAAATAAGTCAGACAGAGAAATATGAATACCATGTGATTTCACTTATATGTGGAATCTAAGATAAAGTAAGTAAATAAAATAAATGAACAAGCAGACCAGAAAATGACTCATAAATACAGAGAATATTTTAAATGATGCCAGAAGGAAGGAGGGCTGAGGGCATGAGTGAAAAAGGTGAAAGGATTAAGAAGTACAATTTGGTAGTTACAGAATAGTCATGGGGATGTATAGTATAGGGAATATAGTTAATAATATTGTAATGATTGTGTGTGGTGTCAGTGGTTACTCTATTTCTTAGGGTGATCACATAATAATTGATATAAACATCAAATTACTTGCTTGTACACCTGAAACTAATATAATAGTGTATGTCAACCGGAATTGAAAACTAAAGAGTTCTTTTAAAAATAAATAAAATGAAAATATTAAAAGATAAAATAACAAATGCTGAAAAATATTATCATAATAAGGCCCACTTCCTTAACAATTGACAAACAAAACAAAGAGACCCAAGGAAGTACATCATGAGTCAGGGGGTTGGATCATGTTTCTTTGATTTTCCCCACAGATTGGCAATTTAAACATATTTTAAAGCCAAGAAGACATCTCCCTTAGACATTAATAAGTGACCCCTTCTTCCCTGCTTTTTTCTGGCCCTTATGGCTGTTTGTACCCTGGAACACCTATTATGACATCAAGATGTGTTTGAATAGACATGATTCTATTTTGTCCAGCTCTGTAGTTCCTGAAGGTAGTAATTTTGCCCTCCACCTGACATTTCTCAATGTCTGGAGAAACATTTCATTGTCACAGCTGGGCTGGTTAGCCTTCATTCCCTTGAACTAATAGGACCTCTCTGCCTAATACGGGTGGTCCTAGGCAATGCCTGACATTCTACAAGATTCCAGCCCCTTTGCTTCAAGAAGGGATCAACTCTGGTACTGTTTGTGCAGCCTGAGATCAGGCTGAAGTGAGTTTCCACCTAGACCACAGCTTCTTTCATTTTTATATTCTTGCCCTTTCCTACTTCCCTCAGGCCCATTCTACTGAAAGCACTTTCTCAATGAATCAGCTGCACGTGAATCAATTTCTGAGGTTTTGCTTCTAGGGAATCTTACCTATGGCATTATTAATCTAGCTTTGGTCTTCAGTATATATAAACTGCACGTAAATGTTCCAAGCATGCTTTAAAAAGATGTGTATTATTTTGTTTGGAGTAGGGTTCTATTCTACATTAATATGTTTGGCCAAATTTGTACGATTTATAAAAATTTTTTTCTAACTTTACTGACATTATTGGTCTATTATTTTTCTGACTTACTAAGGCATGTGAAAATCATTTTTACTTTTCCTCCTATGGAAATTTAAAACTTTCTCTGTTCTGTATTGTGTACAGTATAAATGACAATATCCAGACTTAAGTCATGAAACTCAAAATTACTTACATTTCAAAACAATCCAAGGACCTTACAATACTTGATCCATATCCCCACATTTTTTGTATTATTTTGTGTTAGTGCTATCTTCTCTTAGAATCCCAGAGGACATTGTAATATTGTTTTATGCTGTCAATATTTATTGATGGTTCCATATATCTTAGGCTGTCTGCAATCTTCATTTGCTTTGTATTTTAGATTTTCTATTTGGGATATCTTTAATTCTGTCTGAAGTAAAACATGTATTTGGAATTTGTTAGTCAATCTGCTTGCGGTAAGTTCTTCTCTAAATATGAATTTTCACATATTTTGGAAGGTTTTCCCACATCCATTTATGCCAACAATTATTCTTTTCTCCACCTGTACTTTCCCTCTTACACTATTACTTGACTCTCATGATGCTGCTGAGAAGTGAGCTTTCACTATGTCTTTCTCTGAAGCAAGTAAGTTCTTGCTCTTACAGATGTTTTTAAGACATTTTCATTTGTATGCCAAAATTCGGTTTTGATTGCTCAGAATTAGATTTACTTTTTAAAATAAAACTTTCATTAAATCACGCATTTGCACATGGGTGATTTTTAAAGTTCTGGAAAATTTTCTGACATTTTATCTTCAAATATTGCTTCTGTCCCATTTCTCTTTCCTCAGCTGCAATTTCTGATTACATGTTGGTTAGATTACCTTGCTCCAGCCTCTCTATTACCAGACTTTCACCATAGCCACTCTTTTGGTGTATATTCCAGCTCAATCAATTTCTGTTCAACTGTGTCTAATCTGCTTCTAAACCCATTCATTGAGTTTTAACTCGATTATTTGAACTTTTGTTTTTTGAAGTTCAATAAGTCCACTTAAAAATACCTATGTAATCATGCAGTTTACCATTTCCTGCAAATACTTTTGTCTTTTATTTCTCTACACATACAGAACTTAAGTATTTTTAATATTCTTTTCATAATTCTATATTTAAAGACTTTCAAGTTCTCTACCTGTTCTCTTTTATTTCTGCTTCTGCCTATTCATGGTGCATCTTTGCATTGTATACTTAGTTACGTTAACTTTGAGCTACTTTTTTTTTACCTTAGAGGAACCCTGGAACAAAAAGTTTCCAAGATCACTAATTCAGACCCTGAGACATCTCTTGACCTTCCCAAAACCCAATCCTCTGGACCCCATCCTGCAGTGTCTCCATACTCCTCTCTTCCCTCTCCCTTTTCCTTCTCCTCTCAGAATGCTGTCCTACTATTAGTTTGCTTGATGACTAAATTTTTTAGATGCTCAAGCCACTCTCACAACCTAATCCCAACTAAAACCAAACTGTGAAAGTGGCATGTAAACCTTGGTCTTGGTTCAATTTCATAACTAAATATTTACCCATTTCCCAAAAGGAGAGAGAGAAATTTATTGAACATTTCAGAATGTATTAAATCTTCATATCTGAGATTCCCTGACTTATATGAACTAGTCCAGTTATTTGTGGGACTGGGAGACGTCTTTCTTTGGTTTAAGAAAGCAAACCTGTGTTTACTACCTGTTTAGACTACTGTGCTGAAAGACCTTAAGGGTCCCCCAACTATGACTGAGTCCAGTCAGAGACTAATAGTTAAGGAAAAACTTCAGAAGCCAATTCAAAGTTTATCGTACCACAACTGATTCGTCATATTTTTAAAATTATAAACAACTAAAAGGTAAGACTGCGGCAAGTTATTGACACAGATTAGGAAGTATTTGGAAAGAACATTAGGGGCTTAAACTTAATTACCAAATAGCCTTTGCTCTAGCTACAGGCTTTCTCAATTGTCTAAGTCTTGAGCTTAGTGACACTACCAAACAACATCTACTGGTAAATTGCTGAGATGCCTGAGCTTCTAACATTAACTATTAGGGTAGCATTTCCAATAAGATAGAAAATACTCAACCCAAGCTTGTGGCTTTACAATGAAAACCATTAGAAAAGCTCAAAGAAAGACAGGACCCAGAAATATAAGACCTATTGATCTGGATACTTGCTGGTACTGTAAAGGAAAAGGTTATCTGGTTTGAAAACGTCCAGCCCTCAAAAGCAGGGAAAAAACATATAATACCCTATTCACAGGAGGAATACTAACTCAATTCTGAGACAGCAAATGTTGCAAACACTTAGATCTCACTAGAGTAAAACGGTGATATTATCCATATTGCTTGAAGGACAACCTACCATGTTTCTCACCAATATGGGGATGACACAGTCCACCTTTAACACTGCTTCATTTTTCACAACTTCCTCAGAGTCACCAAACATTGTCAAGTGCTGGAGTCTGAGAATTTACTTCGTAATTTGTCTCTCATTCCTTCAGAGTCCCCATAATTTCCCTTAAGGCTAAACACATTTCCTCCTGGGCCCAACTATGTCAACAACTTCATAGATTGGAGCATTAAAATTTATTGTGACCCTGAAGGATTCCTGCCAAAAGCCCCCTTATTCATTTCCTTTACACCTGTGTTCCCTAAAGTCTGACTTCCTTAAGTCCCTCGGTCCTCTTAAACCTATTATCGATCTTACCGAGAACTTATGCCAGTTAGTGGACAGGATTCCTCCTCTCTGTGGGCAAACAAATTCCACTGACATTGGGCATTTACAGGGGTGTGAAACCCCATAATAAAACATCATCATAAAGAGAGGTAGAAACCTCTATGTCCCTCCCCAAAATTCCCAAGTATAATTTAAAATTAAACAAATTTGAGAGACTTTCCCCAATAATTCAAGAAACACTAGATAAAGAACTCCTGGCTGCTATTCTTGCTCATGCAACACTTCCATTCTGTCTGTTAAAAATCAAATGGGAAGGAGCACAGCCTATTCCAAAACATGAGATCTATTAGTATGTCCCACTACAAAAGTACTGTATACTCTATGCTTCAATCCACCCTTGTCAGATTGCTTTCCTTCCCACTGCAGCCCCTTAATTCTACATACACACTGGACTTTAGGCCTTCTCCTCTCATTCAAAGGCTCTTGAGGAGCTCAGAGACCCCAGAACAACTGCCTGAGGGTGAAAAGATTAATTGGAAACAGAATGAATATTTTATCCTCTTAGATGAGTTTAAAAACACACAGGCAGCCACTCAGTGTTTCCTCAGTCCCTCTCCCCAAATTTAGTTCACATTTTGCATAAAATTACATGTCAGGGCAAAAGTAAGTCTTATGTCTCCTTCAACAGCTTTCAATGCATTTCTCAAAATTTGATAGGTGTGTTTTCATTTCCATTTCATTTAAAATATTTTTTAGTTTCTCCTGAGAGTTGTTTGGCCTATGTGTAATGTAGAAATGTATTGTTTGATATCTAGGTACTTCAGGATTTTCCAGCTATCTTTCTCTTACTGGTTTCAGTTTAGGCTAATTGTTGTCTGAGACATATGTTGTAAGATTTCTATTCTTTTAATTTTTTAAAGATGTGTTTTATGTTCCAAAATGTGGTCTTTCTTGGTAAATGTTACAAGTGAGATTGAAAATAATATGTTTTCTGCTATTTTGCATGAAGTATTGTACAAATGTTTACTACATACTACTGGTTCAAACTACAAACATCAATCAATGTGATATACCACATTAACTGAAAAAAGGAAAGAAAAAATCATGATCATCCAATTGCAGCAGAAAAATCTTTGATAAATTCAACACCTTTTTTATTTTAAAAAAAGAAAAAACACCCAACAAACTGGGAATAGAAGAAACTTCCTCAACACAAAAATCATGCATGAAAAATCCACAGCCACATTACACTGCACGGTGAAAGACTAAAAGCCTTTCCTCTAAAACCAGGAACAAGAAGAGAATTCCCACTTTTCCCGCATCTATTCACCATCATACTGGAAGTTTTACCAAGTACAAAAAGGCACAAATAATAAATAAAAGGATTCAGAATTAGAAAGAAAGAAGTAAAATGCTCTCTGTTAAGAGATGACCATGTCTTACATGGAAATATCCCTAAGATTCCACACACACAAAAATTATCTGAATGAATAAACAAAGTCAGCAAATTTGCAGGTTAGGAAATCAGCACTCAAATGTCAACTGCATATTTATATAATAGCAATCTGAAAAGAAAATTAAGCAAAAGATCCCATCTACAATAGGATGAAAAGAACAAAATACTTAGAAATAAACTTAACCAAGAAAGTGAAAGGCTTGTACACTTAAAACAACAAACATAGCTAAAAGAAATTAAAGAAAACATAAATAAATAAAAAGATATCTATGTTCATAGGATGTCAGCACTACCCTGCATTGTCAACAACATACAGACTCAATGCAATCCTTCTCAAAATTCTAATGATAGTTTGTGCATAAATAGAAAAATCATTCTGAAAATTATATGGGATTCCCGAATAGATGAAATAAATTTAAAAACTTGAAAAAGAGAAAAAGTTGGAGTTACCACACTTTCTGACTTTAAAACTTACTATAAAGCCACAGTAATCAAAATCATGTGGTACTAACATAAAGACAGTTATACAGACCAATAGAATAGAGTTCAGGAATAAACATTCTCCTATAAGATCAAATGATTTTCAACAAAGATGACAACACCACCCAAATGGGGAAGAACAGACTTTTCAACAAAAGGCACTGGGAAAACTTAGTATATACACACAAAAGATTGACATTACACCCTATCTTTTAACATATTCAAAAATTAACTGAACATTGATTAAAGAGCTAAACATATGAGCTAAAACTATAAAAACTCTTGGGAGAAAACATAGGGAGAAAGCTTTATTACACTGGGTTTGGCAAGGATTCCTTGGATATGAACAAAGGAATGACCAACAAACAAAAATAAATAAATTAGACTTAATCAAAATTAAAATTTGTGTGCATCAAAGGACATCAACAAAGTACAAATACAACTCATAGAAAGGGGAAAATATTTGCACATTATTTTTATTTGATAACATATTAAGGTTAACATTGTATTTTTAAAAGCTCCTACAGTTTGACAGCAACAACACACATACACACACACAAAACAATCCCAAAGTGAGCAAGGTGCAGGGCATGGGCTGGGTGGAGGAGAGCAAAGGAGGAAAGTGGGGACAACTAGAACTGAACAACAATAAAATACTTAATGAAAAAGAGTGAGCAAGGACTTGAAATGGATTTTCTCCCAATATATATACAAATGTGTAATAAGCATATGAATAGATACCTAACATCATTAATCATTAAGGAAATGCAAATCAAAACCATAAACAGATACCTTCCATATCCAATAAGATGGCTATTATTTTTTAAAAAACAGAAAACTAGTTCTAGTGAGGAGGTAGAGCAATAGAATCTCTTGTACATTGCTGTGGGGAATGTAAAATGGCACAGCTGCTATGAAAAACAGAATGGCAGTTCCTCAGATAACTAAACATAAAGTTACCATTTGATCCAACAATTCCTCTCTGGCTATATAATCAAATGAATTGAAAGCAGAAAATTGAACACATATTTGTAGAGCTATGCTCATAGAAGCATTATTCATAACAGTCAAAAAGTGGAAATAACCCAACTCTTCATCCACAGATGAATGAAAATTTGCTCAACATTATCAATCATTCAGTATAAATACATGTGGCATAGAATAATATTCAGCTTGAAACTGGAAGGAAATTCTGAAACATTCTACAGCATAAATAAACCCAAGGATATTATGCTAAGTAAAATAAGCCAGTCAGAAAAAGAAATAAAGAAATACTGTAGGATGTTGTTTGTGTTATCCAGAGTAGTTAGGGGCCTGGGGAGAGAGAAATAGAGACTTGTTGTTTAATGGATACAGCGTGTCAGTCTGGAATGATGAAAAACTTGGGAGATAGATGGTGGTGATGGTTGCACAGCAATGTGAATATATTGAATTTCACAAACCTGTATGCTTTAAAATAGGTAAAATGTTAAATTTTATGTTGTGTATATTTTACCACAATAAAAGTGTTCAAGTCTTTTAGTGGAAGGAGAAGACAATGTGATAGTTTCTGCATTTTATACATTAATGAACATTCAAGAAGGACTGGACATTGGAGCCTCTCCTAGTCAAAACACTCACATATCTGGGAAAGTTACTCATTAATTCATGTTTCTCAGGGACTTTACCTGGCCCATTCAACTGGCCAAAGAGTGGGCACCACATTCAGTCTAGCATGGAACAAATGACCTCAAAAACATAGTCATGGCATTTTTTACAGAGATAGAACAAAAAAAATCATCAGATTTGCATGGAACCATGAAAGATTCACAAATAATCAAAGCAATCCTGAGAAGAAAGAAAGAAGCTAGAGGTATCACTCTTCTGACTTTCAATCATATACAAAGTGACAGTAATAAAAGCCCTAACGTATTGGCAGGGGAAAAACACACACAGACCCAACAGTTGGTGGGCATCAGAGGGAAGGAGGTGAAGAGGGAAATAAAAAGGTAAAGGGGTCAATACATGGTGCTGGAAGAATTGACTTTGGGTGGTAAGCACACAATGCAATATGGATTTATACCCTTGAAACCTATATAATTTTATTAAATGTCACCCCAATAAATTTAATTTTTAAATAAAGATGATCAGGGCATAGGATCATATTGTCTAAATTGAGAGGGATTCCAGTTAAATAACTGCTGAGTAGGGAAGCTACACTTCCAAAAAAGAGATAATAAAAAGAACAATCTAGAGTTGACATTGTAAGTCATGGTACAGTCATGGAACAAGAAACCACTTTAGTTTGTGGAAACATAATGCATTTATGCAGGTGATAGAGGAGGTGAGACCATAAACAGGGGCTCATAAAGCAAACCAGGGAGAAGCAACAATCTAAAGCTGGAAAGGCAAGTCACAAGGTGATGATACAAAAGCCCAGAGGCCTGATCTTCACAGTAGAGTGTGGTATCACACAGGGCTTGTGTTTTGGGAGTTCAAGCAGTGGAGGAGTTGAAACTGCACCCAGATACAATGTGAGGCACACAGAAGTGTGGGAAACCCCAAATCGTCCTTTACTCTCCACTTGCAGTTCTCACCCAGTGCCTCCTATGTTGCCTGAACCCAGCAGGCAGCCAGCTGAACCAGAGAGGTGGCATACAGTGTTGTGGCCGCCATTCCCACTGCAATAGGGGGCAGCAGGAAAGGGAACAAAATGATCTCAGAGCCAATCAGGCAAAGGGCAGCAATATATCCACCCCAGAAACAAGTGTTAGAGACAGAGAAAAGTATCTCAGGAAAAGGGTGGGGAAAAATTCATGAGATCATTTTTAACAAGATTATTTACTTCTGATAATCACTCAAACCTATGATATCATTTTGAGTATTAATAAGGTCAGGAATATTTTGGATTAACTCTGTTTTGGGACTCTGGAGTACCGAGCTATAAAGCCCAAGCCCTGCTCTGTGAGGGAGCTTGCCCATGGTACCTACTTCCCCTAACCCAGCTACCGAGAGCCTTGCATCAGCCTAGTAATGTGATCTTTCCACCTAGGACCTTGTCTGTAATCTGGTTCCGTGGTTCCCAAGAACACAACACTCTCTGCAAAAGTCTTTACTCTTTTGACCATGAGTAATAGAAGAAATACTTATTATCCCCCTAAATAATAAATAAATGATACATTTATCATTCGTCTTACCATTCACCTATTTATTTATTCTTCCAATCACTAAACACTCTGGGATTTATTATGTTTTAATGTCATGACATTTGGTCTTTACAACTCAATAATGAATGTTTCCTCAAGGAACAAGCAATCCTATTTCCACACAATTAGAATTAGCAAGGACCTACAACCTAGATTACTCTATCTAGCAAAGCTATCATTTAGAAAGGAAGGGCAGATAAAGTGCTTCCCAGATAAGGTAAAATTAAAGGACTTCATCATTACCAAGTCCTTATTATATGAAATGTTAAAGGGACTTATCTAAAGAAAAAGAAGATCAAAACTGTAAACAATAAAACAACAACAAACTTACAACTATCAACAACTGAACCTAAAAACAAAAACAAAAACAAACTAAGCAAACAACTAGACAGGAACAGAAACATAGAAATAGAGATCACATGGAGGGTTATCAGCAGGGAGGGAGAGGGAAGAGAACAGGGGAAAAGGTACAGGGAGTAAGAAGCATAATTGGCAGGCACAAATCAGACAGGGGGAGGTTAAGAATAGTGTAGGAAATGAAGAAGCGAGAGACCTTATACGTACAACCCATGGCCATGAACTAATAATGGGGGGAGGAGTGCTGGATGGAGGGGGTGTGCAAGGCGGAGGGGGATAAGGGTGAGAAAAGAATTCGACAACTGTAATAGCATAACCAATAAAATATACTTTAAAAAAGAAGAACTAGATTGAAGATAAACTTAAAGAATTACTGTTGGTTTCTATTCTGAGCTTTAATCACTATCCACTGCAGAAATATATATTCACACCATTTCTTGCTCCCTAAAATAATGTTATTTATTTTTACTCATTTTTTAAGGTATCCACAGATTATAAACTGCATGAGGACATGATCTTTGCCTTTCTCCATATAATACAGAACAAAAGCAGGTGAAAAGTGAGAATTTAGCAAACAGAGCAAATAATTGAAACTAACTACTCTTTAGTAAATATTAGAGTGGGTGTGTGAATAACATGTTCACTATTTTTGAGAGCCTTTCATTGACTTTTGAGTGATCAATACATGTTGAGGTTTTTTTTTAATTTTTATTGAACAGAAATCAAAATAACATTTCAAGGAAATAATATACATTTACATGTTTATCCCAGCATCATTCACAATAGCCAACTTACTGAAACAAGTTAAGTGCCCAGCAACAAATGAATGGATAAAATATATATGGTATATTTACGCAATGGAATATTATTCAGCCACGAGAAAGAACATGGATGGATCTTGAGCACACTATTCTAGTGAGATAAGTCAGACAGAAAAAAAATAAGCACTGTGTGATATCACTTACATGTGGAATCTAAAGTAGTGAATGAAGCCTAGCTTTTTGCTCTTCAATTCAGGATGTCTCTCAGGATTAGAACATCCATTCAAGCTCTCAATGGGAACAGACATTTCTATAAACAGTTTGCTTTTCCATTAAACCCTATTTATTGGTCACATATTCATTACTGTATGATTTCTTTCTTAACAGGAAAGTCACTCTTTCTTTTGAACATTCAAAGTCTCAGCTGGATGGAGCACCTTAAAATCTGCACTGCAGGTGTGTTAACATCTTGACAGAGGCACAGGGACTATGGGACACAAGGTCACAGAGAGCAAACACAGAGAGCAGAAAAAGTTGTTTTGTTCTGTTAAACTTTAGATCACCTTAGAGATCTTAATCAAATATCAAAAGTCTAAAGTAACCATTGCCTTAAATATTTGATGTGTTCATAGAATTCTGGTAAAAACACTTACACATGTGTCAACCTTTTTTGCCCCAGAAGATGCCTTTGGACATCCTGTGCCTAAACATACTCCAAGGAGATATGCAGAAATATGTATAAGTAATGGTTCCTATCAGCAGATGAACTTCACTTTTATCTGCCTGTGCTGTCTGTGGGCCAAGACAGCATTTATTATCTGAACACTGTGTGCCTCTACTTTAACAGGGACACTGTGATGTCTTTCTCATATCTGGTATCACTGCCAACTTGGATCCTGATTCCAAGTGCTCAAATTGTTTAGTCATTCCCACTTCCTTCGGACACAGGTACTGAGGAAATGGGCAGAGGTATCCTGAGAGAAGGACTGGGAAAATTAGTATTATTATTTTTTGTCCTAAGGTTGCAGGGCTCTTTGTCTTGAGATCTTGTCCTATCCTCCAAAAGACAGGTTCAGAATCCCAAATTGGCTCAGATCAAGGTTAGAGATTGTGATATTTTTGTCCTGACTACCCCTCAGCATCCTGATGACACCTAGATTTCATTTGGTTGTTGTTTCCCCAACCCTATGACCCTACATATGCCTGTTGTATTCACCATTTCAGAATTCTTTCTGGTCAGGCCCAGCTTGCTGTGACTCCAACCATGCTTTGAAGTGGATGTTTTGTTCCCTTAAAATTTTTTTTGTTAAAACCCTAACCTCCAAGGTCCCCATGTGATGATATTTGGAGGTAGGTACATTGGGAGGTAATTAGGTAATAAGGGTGGGGCCCCTCATGAGTCTGATTACTGCCCTTACAGCAAGCAATCATTGGAGCTTCCCCCACTCTTTCTACCATGAGAAGACACATCAAGCGAGTGGTCCTCTTTAAATCAGGAAGAGGGCTCTTACCAGGAACCCACCCAAGCTGGCACATTGACCTCAGATGAACAGCCTCAAAACTGGGAGAAATAGAGGTTTGTTGTCTAACCCACCCAGTCTATGGCAACTTGGTATAGTAGCCTGAGCTGACTAAGACAAACCATGTTGCTCATTACTATCATTGAATGTACCTGGCTCCTGATGGCCTTCATGTGTTAGGGTTTATCACTTCCAGAACTATCAGGCCACCCAGTCCTGCAAGGGCACATGTGCCTTCTGTTCTTGCCTATAGCAGAGAGCCCACCACTGCGCTCTTAAGGATGATACAATCCCTCTCATGATTGCATATTCTCATGTTAGTAATTTGCTTCTAACACCTTAAGAGTATAATTCAAAGGCAGGAAGTAGAAGATACTCTTCTGCAATTTCCCAGGGCAACATGAAAGTTTATATCTTAGTTTTTGAGCAAATACAAGGGATTAAGAGCCAAGGCCAAAATACAAATAAGATTAGGGTGCAAATTTTGTGCTGTCACATACTCTGATCTTAGTCTTAGACCCCTCACTGTTTCTAGAAGCAGTGAGCACCTTCATCACCTAATAATCAATTCCACATTCCTTCTATTAGTAGTAATACTGTTATACTTTATATTCTTATTATTTGTTTATGAAATGGTAATACAGCTTTATTTACAAGGTTCAAGAGTTAGTGCACAAAATGAAAAGCATGTTTCTTTTCCACCCCAGTGCCACTCAGTTCTCCCCAAAATTACCAAGGACACTAGTTTCTAATCTTTCCAGAGACATTCAATGAACATATGTATGTCTGTGCACAATAATTATATTCTTTTACAGTGACACACCATGTGTTCACTTTGTGATATATTTTCAAGATTGTTCTATATTTGTAAAAACAGAGCTCAACTCTCAATTTATTTAGTGGCTACATAGTAATTAAGTATACGTACATACTAAATTTATATTACTAATTAATATAGCTGAATATTTCTGTAGTTTCCAATCTTTTCTCACTTAAAGTGATGTCTTGTTGGATTTCTTAGATACAGGGTTGGGCAAAAGTAGGTTTAAAGTTGTATCCACTTTTGAATTGCACAAAATACACTTTATTCTTGTATTATTAAATATTTATTAATTATTGTATTTGAAAGTGAATAAGATTGTAAACCTACTTTTGTTCCAATATATGTGTATATATATATATGTATGTAAATATGATTTGTACATGTATATTTCCAAGTGTAAACACACTATATCAAAGTGTACAGGCATTTATTCTATCTAATGTGGGCCAGGCATTGCTATCCTCTAGTAGGCACTTTTTATGTTAAAAATTTGACTGGATGAAAACAAAAAGCATACACACCCAAAATAGGCCAAAGAATGTATCCACACTTTATAAATTTTTTTAAAAGGAAAATTAATTTTTTTTTAGTAGTCGAACTTATACCTTTCACAATATTACCAACAAGTTTAGCAGGAGCTGACAATATTGAAGTGATCTCATTGCCAAATTTTTCTAACGCTTCTGCAACCCAGGGTGTATCATCTTTTTGAGTAGTATCAATCATATTTTTCAACTCATCTATTTCTGCATTCATTTGTTCAGCTTTCCTTTTAAATCCTTCCTTAAGAAGATCTTCTTGGACCTAAAAAATAGTGAGTAAGGAAGAACCACTTTTAAAATCCCAAATTTTCTATGAAATATATTTTATATTTAAGTACTTGTCCAAACTTTCTTTGTTTTAATACTAAAATTATTCTCTCTTACAATATCAAGGCAATTTTTGGAACAAGGAATGTGTCTTAGCTGAGACACACTCATTGAGAGGAAGCATTGTTCCCAGCCTAACTAACACTCATGTACCATTAGGGGTGTGCAAGAATGCTAAGCCTAACATGAGGACAAATGTAACATGTTCCAGACAAATAATCCCAATTGGGAGGTAGCCTTGGTTTGCTGGCACTAATTCTAGATCTCACTTGGGATAATATAGTCAACCCAAAATCTGTTATAAACATGTCCAGAAGGATAATCAGAGCATTCCCCCTATACTATATGATAACTTAAGTAGTCTATCTACATTTGGGGACAATGCAACAAGCTTAAAAGCTATTACTTCCCTGTGCTTTGAATATTGGACTTTTTCAATAGTTTTATGTAAGCATAGACCTGTCTCAAGGGCTTTGGATATTAGTAAGGTTCCTGATAATTTCCAGTGATATTAATAAAATAAAACAGTTACTGCTCATATGATATATATATGATTGGAATATCTGTTTAATCAGGCCTTATGAGATCATTGAAAAATTGCCCAAAACAGCAGCTCAAACTCTACTTATATTCTGCAAGGACTGGAAGGCACATGTTTGTCCTGACTTCTCCAGAGTTTACTTACAGAGTAGATACAAAAGCTTTGAGGAAGAAAGAAGAGAGATGGGGAGGACAAGGAGGAGTGGGAGGAAGAAGTAGGAAGAAGCGGAAAAGGAAGAGGATGAACAAGAGAAAGAAGTTGTCAAGGATTCACAGTTTTCATAAATCACAACAAGTAAATGTGCTTTCCTCCATGGTCTTGCTGTAACCTTCTCCACCCCACCTGAGGCCCAGGACAATGACATTCCAGCACTACTGAGGCCATGGCAGGACTTACCTTCAGTTTATGCTCCAGCATCATAGTCTGCTCTTTTATCATGTTCTCACTGTCTTGCTTCAGTTTCTCCTTCAGTTGAGATATGTGTTCCTCATGACTCCTCTTCTGAGCCTCCATCTGTTGCTCCTGCTCCTGCAGTTTCTGTTTCATCAGCTCCTGCTCCTTCTCAGCAGCCTCCTTCCTGGCCCGCTCCTCTGCCCCAGGGAGGTTTGAGAGAGGCAAGAAAAGTAAATGAGGTCTGATCTCTACCCTCCTGAGCTCAGAGACCAAACCATACTGGAGGGTGTGTGAAAAATCTCTGAACTCCCCCTTAGTCCACACTATCAAGAACAGATTTCAGTATGTGAGGGGAAACACCCTGACTGGCTGATGTCCCCTTGTTGTTTTCAGATTTTGGAGAATCTGTTCCACAAAAGAAAAAGAGCTCCTTGTTTTGGGAAGGTATTGTTTTCACACCTACCAAGGAACTGTAGGAACCTGCCCTGCCCCATACCTGCCATGGCATTCTCCCCAGCTGTGAGTGCTTTGTCTGCCTGCAGAATGGATTTCTCTATTGCCATCTGTGACTGCAGGAAGCTCTGGAGGACCTCGTTTGCCTAGGAAACAAGAAGGAGCAAAGGACTTCGAAACTTCGATACCCACTGGGAAGAATAATGCAACAAGAACAAGTAAGTCCATGGACTTTTTTCTTCATGATTAAAACTGGATCATGGCTCCACACACAGTGTCCAGGATCCTTAGAGTGACCGGAGGTTCTCCACACCCCCTGCCTCCTCTTTCCCTCCTGTCTCCCTCCTGTCTCATTCCCAGGGCTCCTTCCTTCCCACACTCCAGGTTCCAGCCAGTGAGAACCATGATCAGTTCTACAGACCCACTGTCTCTGGTGCTTTTTTATTTATATTTGCTTCCCCAGGGTGAAATGTCTCTAGTTAACACCGCTCCTCCCCTCTGCCACTTGCTGACTATAATTTTAGGCAAGTCATTTTAACCTGTCTCTGCCTCTCAGTTCAGATGTGTAAAATGTTCACAAAAAAGTGTAGATGCTTTTTAATACTACTTGATGAATTAAATTAAAATATTTAGAAAAACAGCATAAAGATATGCCTATGATGCTAACAATTAAAAACATATTAGTGTATCATTATTATCATTATTATTTTTTTAATATTTTATGTGTTACTACCACCTATGTAGCCAATTTTCTCAGGTTCATAAGTATTATAGCCCAATATGCAATTGTCTACATGGTTGACTTCCTTTTCTCTTTGAATCAGCTTTGAATACAGAGACTCTGACTTGTAAATTGTCTGCCCTTTGCACACTGAATGTCATGTTGTTGGATGAAGAAATGATTATTTCTCTTCTGTCTATTATGGATATCAGAAATCCATGTTCATTTCTAAGATTGGACTTTCTACTCTCCTCTGGAAGAAATACCAAATAATGGACCCTAAAAGCTAAAGCTATGATATCCCGGTTCTCTCATATTACCCACAACAGGTACTGTGCTCTCAGACTTTCAGGAGACCCTCCTGACTTTAATCTGTAGGATCTCCATGCTCCCATATTCCTCACCTTCACTCCTTTCCTGGGCACTTTGCAATAATCAGCTTCAATCCTTTCCTTTGTTTCCAAGTAGAGCTTGTGACCCCCAGGAACAGAGAAAGTTCCTGCTGAAATACTTTCCATGAGGGCCACTGAAAGTTGATCAATTTTAGCCTGGCAGTACTTAACAGATTCCTCTTCATTCTGCAGCATGAAATTGTCCTTCTTATCCTTTATGATTTTCTACAAGGGAAGTATAGAGGGATGTCACCAGAAGAAACGAACAAAGGAGATAAAATTCCAAAGAACCTGGCAGAAGGAAGTCTAGCTCTGGTTCTTAAGAGAGAAGCATTCTATTAGAGAAGAACATGGAATAAGAGACTTCCAGCCAAGATGGAGGCGTAGGAATACACTTTGCCTCCTCACACAACCAAAAGAAGGGCAACAAATTTAAAAACAAAAAATAACCAGAACTGCCAGAAAATCAAACCGTATGGATGTTCGACAACCAAGGAGTTGAAGAAGAAATATTCATCCAGACAAGTAGGAGGGGAAGAGAAGGGCAGCCATGGTGGTGAGGTCTTGTGATCAGGTGGATGCTGGAGGACTGGGCAAGTACCAAGTAATAAGCACTAAGACAAATACCACAAGCTTCTTCTGGAACTCCTGGTTGTCATCCCTGAAGGAGTTCTCCATGAAGACCTCAATGGCTCCTTTCTCACAGACTGCGTGCAACTCCAGCAGCTCCTGGAGCGTGTCTGTGGGGAACTTCACTTGCTGGGCCATCTGCTCACTGTAGTGGTCGGCTGCCTTCTGCACGGCCACTGAGTTCTCAATCTGGGCCAGAGTTGTCACTGCGTTCTCCAAACAAGGCACTGCTCCACTGTTGATGGCATCCACATAACTCACTGCCAAAGTTTTTAGCCCTAATAAGCCAGAAAATTTAAGGGGGAAAAATTAAGTTATCACTCAACAAGCTGAAATATATGAAACTACATTTCTGACTCACACACACACAACCGCTCTACCTCCTTCTACTGTTATCACCTTCATTGTCCCACTGACTCTTCATTTTTATGGTTCTTTCAGCCACAGAGCTGAAAAAAACTTGATGTCTACCATCATCTAACTCATTAAAAGTTATCTGAAGAAGCATAACTTCTTATTTAAAAATTTGAAGTGTAAATGTTTACATAAATAGACAAATGAGGCTGGGTAAATCAGATATATTTACTCCTAATTCTGCAGTTTCCAATGGATTTTCAAGGATTTATGTGCTGATTGTTATTCTTGGACTGCTCCAAATTTCCAAAATATCTTTGTATTTTCCTTACAAATTGCACTTATTAAATAGGACTTACCCTGAGAAAATAGTATGTTCTTTTTTTAAAGATTTTCTTTATTTTATTTTTGGACATAGGACAAGGGAGGGAGAAAAAGAGAGGGAGGGAAACATCAATGTCTGGTTGCTTCTTGTGTGCCCCCTACAGGGGACCTGGCCTGCAACCCAGCCATGTGCCCTGACTGGGAATCAAACCAGTAATACTTTGGTTCACAGTCTGGCACTCAATCCACTGAGCCATACCAGCCAGGTAAATATGTTCTTTGTTTTTATATCTAATCAGAAATTTTTTATCTGTAGAGGATTTTTTCAGATATGCAGAAACCACAGATATTACTGATAAAGTTTGTAGTTTTTGGTAAGAATTTGTATACTCCTAAAACTATGATTACTGTAAAATACACACATTTCCTCATGGAGTATGAATATCTTTAGACCCAAAATTCTTTATAGAATCAAATAAAAATCTAGAAAACACACCATACAATTTATTTAACATATACTGAGCCCTTTAGTATGTGAAAAGGAGACTCACTTTTCCCAGTAACTTTGGCTCCCTCTCTGAGGATCTTGGTCCTCGCCTGGGTGAAGATGTAAGAAGAGAAATTCTTTGTTTGTTCCTGGAATTTAGGATCCAGTTGGTTTTCTGGAACATTCTCAATATTGGCTAGCAGTTTGTTGTCATTTATTGGCCGGTGAAAGACAAAACACTTCCGTTTTGGAAAGAAATGCCGGATGCACTCTCTGGGAAGATTGGCTTTTTGGGTTTTTCGACCCATGCCTGAGGAAAAAAAGACCCAGAGATTACAGTAGGAACAGTCTTTAACAAGGAACATAAAGGTTTTCATGAAAATGATTTGTGTCTCTTTGTCATCTTCTGTGTTTATAATTCCTTTATCATAGACACACAATGCTTCTTTAATCTTCAAACTTATCAATGATACAAACTGGGGAGAAACTTGGGGTAAGGTCTAACGTAGGTGGGGGGAAGAAAAAGGCCTATTGCTGCCATCTCCAGACCTAAACAGGATATAGATTTACTGAATGAATGAGTATTGGAATGAAAGGTCAAATGTAATTTTTTGTCTACTTGATCCCATGTAGAAATTGAGCTGTGCAACCAAAAGGAAGAGAAACAAAAAAGGCATAAAGAACAACATTGGGAATGATACCCTGATTATGTAAGGAAAACTATTTTGATGCTAAAAATAATGTGTACAGACTGGCTGGGTATCTCAGTTGTTTGTAGTGTTGTCCTGTACACCAAAAGGTGGAAGGTTTGACTCCCAGTCAGAGCAAATACCTGGGTTTTGTATCCTTGGTTGGGACACATACAGGGGGCAACCAATCCATATTTCTCTCTCACATAGATCTTTCTCTCTCTCTTTCTCTCTCACTTTCTCTCTCTTTTTCTCTTCCCCCCACCATCCTCCTCTAAAAATTCAGTAAAGATATCATCTGGCATGGATGATAATAATGTATACACTGTTAGCTCTTTTGTAGCAGAAACCAAAAGAGTATATGTGACTAAAATTTTGTTTTAGATGTCACCACTAATCTATAAACTCTTTAATATAAAAAAAATATATTTGATTTGACAATGTTGCTCTTCTGCCTAGCAAAATTCTCATTAAATGTTTTAAGAAAACATAAATAGAAGTATGAAGACAAGAATGGGTAAATCAGAAATCATATTTCTCTTAAGGTTTCATCAGGTTATACTCACATAATGTAAGCCATTAAAATAACTTCCTGTTTTAAAATTGTAGCATGGATAAATGTGGGAATTTTTTAAAAGCTATGATGTAAGTCTTTTACCCACCTTGAATATTTTTGTGTGTATGGTGTAATTTGGTGCTTGACTTTTATTTTTCTACCCTTTGTGACAGCATGGATGGAACTGGAGAGCATTATGCTAAGTGAAATAAGCTAGGTGGTGAGGGACAAATACCATATGATCTCACCTTTAACTGGAACCTAATCAACAAACAAACACACCAGCAAAATATAACCAGAGGCATTGAAATTAAGAAAGATCTGACAGTAATCAGAGGGGAGGTGGGAAGAGATAATGGGGGGAAGAGTTTTCAGGAACAACTGCAAGGACACATGGACAAAACCAAGTGGGGAGGGAAGCAAGGGAGGGAAAAGGGGATGGCTGGTGTGGGAGGGAGTGGTGGGGGGTAAATGCAGAAAACTGTAATTGAACAATAATAAAATAATGTAAAAAACATAAAATAATAATTAAAATTAAAAACAGCTATTATACAGAAAATAAAATGAATGTTCTGATAACAGTCATATGACAGTAGCATAGATTGCAATAATGTATACTTCAGGTTTTTTAGAATATAAAGTCAATTTTTGTAGATGATATAGCTATACAGTTAAATGGAAATTATATCCTTATTTCAGAAAAGTAATCTAATTGCATGAATTTTTTTTCCATTAATAGGTTTTCCATTGTAATTCCAGGTGTAACAAATATCTGGTCAGTTGTTTTGCTGAAAACAAAAAAGAAGAAGCCAAAATAAAGTAAAAACACAAGTATCTAGTCTTCAGAACATTTTAGCACCACTGTATTCTAGGTTACAATTGGATGCTAAATTATAATGTATAAAAAAACATTGGTTTTGAGTAATTATACTCTACTTTAAGCTCTACTTTTCTTAAGTGAACTTAACCTCCAGTCCCTAGGGCTTTTCAACCCATCTCCCAGCCACCATTTCTACAGATTTCACCTAGTCTAAAACACAAGTGCAACTCCAGAGATGACAAACAAGTTTAGCACGCAACCCCCACCCCCCCCACCCCGCAAACCCTGTACTGGACCATCCACTGCCCAGTCATGCTCTCCCACCTGGAATCAGCTTCAAGGCATTCTCCAGGTACTCATCTTCTGTAATGGGGTGACCATTTAACTTCAGCTCCAGGGTGAAATCCCGTACAGTCCAGACGAAGTCTGGAAAGAAACTCACAAACTCCATGGAATCATTTCCTCCATCTGGTGTAGGGGAGGACTTTGCCCTGATGAGTTCTGTCAGCTCTGTCACATAACTAGCACCTGGTTAAGGAAAAGAAACTTGTACCCACAATTCCCACATTTCTCTAAAAGAAAACATATATGGCAAAACTCTTTTGCTCTGGTTCCTTCTGGTCCACCAAAGGCAACTAAGTGAAAGAGAAGGAGAAGCTGACTGGATCTCCATTCCCACAGACCCCAGGACCCATGGTGGAGTGGTCCCTGGAAGGATACTGCAGCTGCTCCAGGGCCTGGTGGTTGATGGTGCCCATGCTGTTGTAGACAAACATGCTGCTCAGAAGCACGGCCAGGGCAAAGATCCACGAGTCATTCTTAGGGTCACCCTAGGGAGGACATTAGGGCCAGACAGCTAGGAGTTTACATGTGGAAATTCATTCAGACACTAAGTCTACTAGTCTTTCATTATTATTGCAGCTAACATACTCACCACAGAAAGAAGTAAGTTTGAAAACAGACACAGATGGAGCTATCAGCTTTGACAATTACAACGGCATTTCTTATGACTGATTTTTTCATAGATAAATGGATTCTTGTCTCTACAAGTCTTCTTTAAATTTAATTGGATGAAATAAAATAACACATATAGAAAAACTAATGGATTATCTGGAGTGCAATTAGGTACTCAGTGGTAGGTATTGGCACATATCTATTCTATATGTATTTCTTGGTGTTAGGCCATATATAACACACAATAATTGATATAACCAGGGATTCAAATTGTGTCCAATTAAATTCAACAAACGTTCACAGGAAGGTACTCAATGTTTCCCACTGTTTTTAAGTTTCAAATGTCGATTATTTCTTTTATGATGACTGTTTCAAAATGGTGACAAATATCCACAACAATGAATGCAACAAGGATGACAATATCTATCTATAAGAGGCTTGCATCTTTATAATGTATATAAGCAGTGAAACCTATAGCTATCATATTAAACTGAAATTCAGATATCCATCAAGGAAGAATAGAGGTCTGAAAGCTGGAAATGAGTGCCTAATATGAAGTCATCATCAAAGTCTTGATCTGAGTGCTTAAGAATTATTGAAATGTGGACTTAAAGAAATAAAAGTAATCCCATAGATAGAAAGACTCATGGAAGTGAAATTAGAAATGCCAGAAACATGTGTTTTTGCGTTATTTGATTTGACAGGACCAGAAGTTAGGTGCAGAAATTAAGGCTGGATAGTGAGCCTAGTGAAGCCAGACAGAGGGTCTTCAAGGCCAGGCTATTTTTTTGCACAAATTATAATAATGTCATATAATGGCATAATCCAGAAATTATTTCTGTTATAAATACTATCAAAAGACATTCCCCAGAGTAAATGTAAAAACTGGGTTTCATACCTAAAAGACTCAATACAGAAGTTTGGAAGAAAAATAACTTGCTAATTAATGTATTTCCCTGACCACCATCTGTCAAAAATAATCAATTAAGAGAAGATGAAATGGCACTGGTAACAAACAGTATAGTATTTAGATAACAAGACTATATAGCTTTGTATAATGTATAACTTTAAAAATGAACACAGAATTTCTAACTCCTCTTTCAGTAGAAAAAGACCAGTATAGAAATGTAGATACTATTTCCCATAAGTCTAAAAGGAGGCCAAAAATGAAGAAATCATTCATTTCAACTCTTAGTATAAAACTACAACATCAAAAATCCATCTTAAAATATTTGTTGTAGGACAAACACACGCTTTTACAGAACCGGCTCATTCAGAAGCATGTCAAAGCCTTGAAAAATGTTCCATGAGTACTTGAGGAACTTCACCATGGGACTGCAGAGTTTTTGAGGGCAGGACTTATATTTTCATCAGTAATATTTACAGTACTGATCCCAGATACCTAGAATTCAAGTGTTTAAGAATGTTTATTAAATTGCATCAAATCATTTACCCACTGCCAAGAAATAATGAAAAAAATTGACCCAGTATATGTGATACCTTACCTAGAAATGAAAGTCAAACAAATAAATATTTGTCTTGTTTACTATAGCTGGATTTCTAGATTTCACAAATAAGTCACAGCAGTTAAATTACCAAATATCATATAGAAATGAGGAGAAAATAAGATCAAAAAGGGTAAAATCTGTGACTCTCTGACTTACCTTTTCTACATCTCCCAGGCCCTCGGTATCCAGAAGGACCAGAGTGTGGTTAGGCTTGGAGGGGTGGGGCACACACCACATCCAGATGCCCTTGGTTTCAGACTGCACTGTAGAACCCAGTGGGAAACCTGCAAGGGACATGAAAAAGCAACATATGTGACAGCAGATAACCTACACAGTCAAGGAGCTACACTATCAGACTTGTTAAAATGTAAGTATCTCAGCCTATAGGATGTTGCTTTCTCTATTTCTGAAGAATTTCCTACTTTGTACGTCAAGGAGAAAGGAATGTTAACTGTGAGGACGATAACAACCCAAAGATCCAGGTGGAGACAAAGAGGTATACATGAACCAGACAAAAGTGAGGCCACTGATAACCAGAACAAGAACATTTAGAAAGAATGTCGATGTTCAAAGTCAGGGGAAAAATGAATTAAAGAGAGACAGTGGAAGGGAAAAGTGGAAAAAAGGAAATAGAGAAATTGTATTTTTTTGCCATGCAAAGTGATAAAAAGGAGAGTGGGGCTAGTGGCCACAATGGAATGTGAACTCACAAAGGATTTTTAACATAACAGATATTCAAACATCTCTATGTGTTGGTGGAAATATTCTACAAAGAAAGCAAAATGTGCTGTGAGACAACAGAGACACAACTGCAAGAGCCCAGTGCTTACACAGATAAAAGAATGTAGAAACCTGAGCATTAGTAAGAAAGATTTTCCTTAATAGGAATAAAACAAGAAATATGGTAACAGGTTGCAAAGGTACCAAAGAGTAGCAAAGGTACCAAAGAGTAGCAAGATACCAAAAAGGTAGTTATTTATCTGTAAGAATTAGAATCAGAAGTGTGGATTATTGAAAGGAGTTTAGCTCTCTTTCATGTGACCAGTGAAGAAAACTAAGCAAAAGACTTGGCTTCTCCCTAAAACAACACTCACCATGGTTCTGTCCTGCAAGACAGTTCATCAAGTAGGATTTGCCTGTGCGATACAGTCCCACAATGGCCACGACCACCACTGGCTGAGAAATCTGGTCAAGAATCTGTAGAGCTTCTGTATTTACTGAGAGCTGCTCATTGATGTTCTCCACCAGACAAATGGGAGCCATCATGTTGGATCCAGACATCAGGGCAACCTGCCAACCTAGAAGAGCCTCCTGGTGGAGATAAGATTGCAAATTCATTCTCTGACTCAGAGTTATACAAAGCACTCATCAATGTAGGACTGAGTGAGACTTCTGTCCTTTCTATGGGACCAAATGTAACCTTGAACAGCAGACTATAGACGGCTTGCTCCATCATCCCCCCAAATCTCTGATAATGTTAATGATAATACACAGGGTATTGTCACTTTCCAAAGTTCCACTTCCATAACATAATAAAATTCAAACAATTATTACCATACACTGAGGGCCTACAATATACCAAGCTCTGAGATACGTACCTTACATATCCGGCCTCACTGGTACTTACAAGAACCTGAAAGTTAAAAATTATTATAACTATTTTCCAATGAGATAAATGAGTCTCACAAAGAATGAGTAGGTAAGTTACAGAGACAGGATTAAAACCTAGACAATCAAACAAAATGGCAGACTAGGAAATTTTAAGTCCTTGTTTCCCATGGAGACATCAAAAAATATCAAAAACTGACTAAATAACTTTATGGCATGTCTGAAAAACAGTCAAAAGCCTAAGGTAACCAAGTAAACACCCAATCAAAAAAAAAGCCACATTCAAAATGGTTGGAAATTCTATGATGCTTATGCGTGCCCTTCCCCCACAGACTCCCCAGTGTGGTATAGTCTTTGTCTGCAGGAGGTGACTGCCCAGTTCTCAGTTCTCTCCCTTGATCAGAGGAAATAGTGAAGACCTTACTTGCAATGTTCTAACTTGTTTGAGAGGTACCTCTTCATGTCTTTGTTTCACCTCACATGAATTTCAAAAGGGCCACAGATGAGGAGGCAGTGGCATAGCTTATATCTCAGATAGAAAAAAGTAGTGGGCATTGCTGAGAAAAACTGCAGCTAAACTGACCTACAGAAGCTTAGGCCAAGAGATTATGAGTGAAGACATACAATAGACCATCTAAGGCAACAGCTCAGTTCCCAATTCCCTCCCTCAAACTGAACGGAGCAGAGAAGAATTTGCTTACACTGTTCTGACTTAGCAGGGCTTCCCAGAAGACTTGTCACTTTTGTCTAATTTGGATCTCAGTAAGGGAACAGCAATGGGTGCCACTTGGGGAAGCTGCAGAGAAAGAGACCATCAGAAACCTGCAGCAAGTCATTGTAGATATGTGATATTGTGATTTATAATAGAAAGCATGTATTTTGTCTTCCCTCTTGTTGCTGGCACAGTTCATAAACCCTTGTAATTTTCTCAGGGATTAAAATGATGGGAGTATAATTTTTTCTAATATTTGGTCTTTTGTTCTCAAGTCTTAAAAGATGTTCAGGGATATAAAGGTGAAAAGAGACAACCATGGTACCTTGCTATTCATTGTTAATTTCTGCCAGAACTCATGCCACAATGGATAAGTACCAAGATATGACACTTTTTATATTAATTAATTAATTTGATAATTTATTTATTTAATTATAAAATATATTTTATTGATTATACTATTACAGTTGTCCCATTAGCCCCCCTTCATTCCCCTCCACTCTGCACACCCTCTCCCACCCACATTCCTCCCTTTAGTTCATGTCCATGTGTCATAACTTCTTTAGCTTCTGTGTTGCCCATACTATTCTTGCCCTCCCCATGTCTATTTTCTACCTACCCTCTATGCTACTTATTTTCCATACCTTTCCCCCTCTCTCCTCCTTTCACTTCCCTGTTGCTAACCTTCCATGTGATCTCCATTTCTGTTGTTCTGTTCCTGTTCTAGTTGTTTGCTTAGTTTGTTTTGTTTTTGTTTTTGTTTTAGGTGTGGTTGTTAATAATTGTGAGTTTGCTGTCATTTTACTATACATGTTTTTTATTTTCTTTTTCTTACCTACCTTTCGTAGATAAGTCCCTTTAACATTTCATAAAATAAGGGCTTGGTGATGATGAGCTGCTTTCACTTGACCTTATCTGAGAAGCACTTTATCTACCCTTCCATTCTAAATGAAAGCTTTGCTAGATAGAGCAGTCTTGGACATAGATCCTTGCCCTTCATGACTTGGAATACTTCTTTCCAGCCCCTTCTTGCCTGCAAGGTCTCTTTTGAGAAGTCAGCTGACAGTCTGATGGGAACTCCTTTGTAGGTAACTGTCTCCTTATCTCTTGCTGCTTCTAGGATCCTCTCCTTCATTTTTACCTTGGCTAATGTAATTATGATGTGCCTTGGTGTGCTCCTCCTTGGGTCCAAATTTTTTGGGACTCTCTGAGCTTCCTGGACTTCCTGGAAGTCTATTTCCTTTACCAAAATGGGGAAGTTCTCCTTTATTATTTGTCCAGATAACTTTTTCACTTGTTGCTCTTCCTCTTCTCTTTCTGGTACCCCTATAATTCAGATGTCAGAATGTTTAAAAATGTTCTGGAGGTTCCAAAATCTCTCCTTAATTTTTTGAATTTTTATTTCTTCATTCTTTTCTGATTGTATGCTGTTTTCTTCCTTCTGGTCCACTCCATTGATGTGAGACCCAGCTTTCATTCCATCGCTATTGGTTTCCTATGCATTTTTCTTCATTTCACTTATTGTAGCCTTCATTTTCTTCATCTAATTTGTGACCAAAATCAACCAATTCTGTGAGCATCCTGATCACCCACGCTTTGAACTGTGCATCTGATAGGTTGGCTATCTCTCAGTCACTTAAAAGTACTAGCTGTGAGGCTTTCAAATCTGTTTGAGCCATCTTTTTTTTTCTCTTTGGTCTGGTCACGCTTGTTAAGTAGAGGGACAGAGCCTTAGGTGTTCACCAGGGCAGGTCACCCCAGTCGCTGGGTTATGATGTTGTATGTGGGGCTGTGGTCCAAGAGGAAACAATGGTGTTTGCTCCACTTTCTGTCAGACCTCAGTCCCTTCCACTGCTTCCCCCCAGCAAACTGGGCCCCTCTGGTGTCAATTCCTGTGTGGGTGGGCTTGTGCACCCTGTGGGACTTTCCAATGACCTCTTCTTTGAGGCTGGGGGACTCGCCCTGTGCCTAAACCCCCACAGGTGTTTTGAATCAGTGCCCCAAGCCTCTAGTTCTCAGCACTGGGATCCTGGGTAGCGCTCAGTGCCTTGCTTCACAATTGCCTCCTCACTGGGTCTGCCAGTAGCCACCCCACGCCTGGGGTCTGCCAGCTGCCACTTTCGTGCTCAGGGTCTGCCCACTGCTGTCTTGTATGCCTTATGCGCCTGGTCCCGTTGCTCTTTGCTCTTCACACCATGACCTGTGCCTGGCTGCCCAACTTCGCCCCTCCTACCAGTCTGGATGAACGGGTCTATTTTGATTCCTTCATTGTCCAACTTCCATACAGTTCAATTTTCTGTCAGTTCTTCTTGTTATTCTGTTTCTAAATTGTTATTGTCCCTATCTTGGTTGTGTGAGGAGGCACAGTGTGTTTATCTATGCCTCCATCTTTTCTGGAAGTCATTTTTTGATATTTAAAACAAGCCCCTTTCAATCCCACTTAAATTTATGTTAATGAGGTGATTTTGGAAAGCTCCAAAATAATCACAGGATGGAGGCCAGTGTCTATGGAAGCCCAGAATGTGATTAGAGAGTTGTACTTTTAGCCTCACATACCCCATCCTCTGAGGATGCAGGAGGGGTTAGAGCCTGAGGTAATTCACCAATTGCCAATGATTTATTCAACTATGTCTATTTAATGAAACCTTCATAAGAAACCCTAACTGAAGTTGTCCAGAGAGCTTCTGGGCTGGGAAACACATGGAGATGCTCAGAGGGTGGCATGCCCAGAGACAACATAGAGCATGGAAGTTGCACACTCCTTCCCTGAACCTTGCCTTATGAATCTCCTCCATCTGACTGTTCCTGAATTTTATCCTTTTTAAAAATAAACCCATAAATTACTAAGTAAGTTTTTTCTGACTTCTATCATCCATTTTGTTAAATTATTAAACTTGAGGGGGAGGTCATGGGAACCTCCAATTTATAGTCAATCATACAGAAGTATGAATGACAACCTGCACTTGTGTCTGGCATCAAAAATGGGACAGTTTTGTGAGACAGAGTCCCTAACTGGTGGAGTATGCACTAAACCCAGGCATTTAGTGTCAGAGCTGTTTAGTGCAGGAAAATGACTGCACATGTACTGACCAAAGTGAAGTGTTAAGAATAAGCCAGAAATAAAAAAAAATAAACTATTGAGGGAAGAAACATAATTTTTCATTTTTAGAGTAGATACAAAAAATAGACTACCAAAGTCCTCAAGGAGAGATTGTTTGGGGAATTAAAACATTTAAGAGCAGTATGGCCCTGGCCAGTGTGGTTCAGTTGGTTGGAGTATCATCCCACAAACCAAAAGGTCATGGGTTTGATTCCCAGTCAGGCCACATGCCTAGGTTGTGAGTTCAGTCCCCAGACAGGGCATGTATGAGAGGCAACCCATCAATATTGTTCTCTCACATCAATGTTTTTCTCCCTCTCTCTTTTCGTCCCTTCTCCTCTCTAAATCAATAAGAATGTTCTCAAATGAGGATAAAACAATTAAAGTTAGTATGTATATGGAAAAATTAAAACAGCCACACACAAGCCCAGAGAAGATGCATGTTAATAAAAGTCCTGAAAGGCTTTAAGGTTTATCCTGAAGATAACAGGAAGGCCCAAAACCAATGCCTCACTAATTAGTGTGGGACTTTCTCAGCACAAAGTCAGTGTGCAAAGAACTTGAAAAGGTGGTTGTTTTTATAAATGCCCAATTTCCAACAACAATAAAATCACAGGGCATACAAAGAGCCAAGAAAATATGGCCCACTCAAAGAAGAAAACTAGTGGCAGAAAGCATCCCTGAAGAAACACAATCATTGAATGCACTAGGCAAAGACTTCAAAATAACAATATTTAATATGCTCAAAAAGCTAAAGGAAAACACAAAGAACTAAAGAAAATATGTAAACAAAGTTATTTTACCAACAGATGGAAGTGCTAAAAATAAACTAAACAGAAATTTTGAAATTGGAATACACGATAAATGACTTGAAAATTTTTCTAGAGGTCTCAACATCATGCATGATCAGAAAAATAAACAATCAGTAAACTTGAAAATAGGACATATGAAATTACCAAGTCTCAGGAGCAGAAGGAAGAATGAAAAAAATGCACAAGACTGAGAAATATGTAGGACACCAAAAACAGACTGATATATGCATTATGGGATTCACAAAAAAGAAGACGGTGGCAGAGACATTGCTTAGAGCAATAATGACTAAAATAATTCCAATGTGGCTCTGGCTAGTGTGGCTCAGTGGATTGAGTGCAGACCTGAGAACCAAAGGGTTGCTGGTTACATTCCCAGTCAGTACATACTCCTGGGTTGCAGGCCAGGTCCCCAATAGGGGGCATGCAAGAGGCAACCACACATTAATGTTTCTCTTCCTGTCTTTCTCCTTCCCACCTTGTCTCTCTAAAAATAAATAAATAAAACCTATTTTTAAAAGAAAAAAAGAATTCCAATGTGATGACAGATATAATGTACAAATGCAAGAAACAGCAACTTCAAGCAGGATAAATCTATGGAATATCTTGATAGCAACAAAGGAGAAGAAAATAGTCACATACAATAAATTATTAGACAATTTCTCAGCAAACAACCTTGGAGGTCAGAGGCAGTAAAATTGTATATTTAAGTGCTAAAGGGAAAAAGAAATCGGGAGCTTCAGTGGCTCAGGCAGTTAGTGTACAGTACTTATAAGGAAAAAGAAATCAATCAAGAATCTATAACCAAGAAAATTGTCCTTCAAAATGAGGTAGAAATTAAGACATTCCCAGATAAACAAAGGTCGAAGGTTTTATTACTACTAGACCTGCCTTACAAGAAACTCTTAAGGAAATCCTTTGGGTTAAAACATAATACACAGCAAATAGAAATCATATAAAATATAAAGATTTCTGGGGAAGGGAAATATATGGGTAAGTAAAACCAGCAATTTGGCTTTGTAACTCCGCTTGTATTTTCTACACTTCTAAAGAGACAGATACATTGAAAATACAAATCTATGTGAATAGACAGTATGCAAAGAAGTAAATAAGGCAGGATGGTAAAAAGCTCAAAAAAGTCCTTAACAAGGGGAATAAGGGAAACTAAGACAAAAAACTACACAAGGCCAAACAATTTGAGCAATTTACAGCCAGCTAATGAATTATAAGGCTTTATCTTTTCTAACCTGGGACACTTTGGAGCCAATGGTTTACACATTCCAAATGACCCCAGGACAGTCTGGCCTCAGTCCCAGTTTCTCTTCAATGATGTTCTTTAAAAAGGGAACTAAACAGGAAATAACCCTGACCCCTCTATACATACATTTTGATGAATCAACATGTTGAAGGACATACCTGAAAAGTTAATAAATATTCTGTTTGGACCCTCTTCTGAGACCCCTAGCTAGGATTCCCACTGCCTAAAGAAAGCTAAAAAGCCTTGAGACAAAAGACTCATAGCATGTCTGTCCTCTCTAGAGCATGCCCACGAGACTTCCAACCAGGGGAGCAGCAGTTCCTCCCGGGCTTATCCCCCGAACCTGTCTCCAAAGCCCCAATTTTCTCTCTCTTACCAGAGAGGTAACTACAGCACCCCACAGCCCTCAACCTTGGCTCACTTCTGTCACTGTGACTTTTACCTCTCACTGAGTTCATGCAGTCCAGGGTGGAACATTTTCAAGGAAAGATCACATGTTAGGTCACAAAAAAGTCTTTTCTTTCTTTTTCATTTGTTTGTTTGTTTTAACATTTTTAAAAATTGTTGTTCAAGTATAGTTGTCTCCATTTTCTCCCTGCCCATCCCTGCCTCCCACCCTCAGTCCTACCCCCCTGGCTTTGTCCATGTGTCCTTTATATATGTTCCTTGAAAATCCATCCCCTATTTTCCCCCATAATCTCCCTCCCTCTTCCCCTATGGTCACTGTCAGTTTGTTCTTTTTTTCAATATCTCTGGTTATATTTTGGTTGCTTGTTTAAAGGTTTAAATCATATAAAGCACAATAGAATAAAACTATAATCAATAGCAGAAGCACAATTGGAAAATTCACAAATATGTACAAACTAAGCAACATACTCTTCAACAACCAATGGGTCAAAAGAGAAATCACAAGGAATATTACTTGATAATTAAAGGTAAATTAGAATAAAAACATAAGAAGCTAATGTGGCAAAAGCAGTGCCAAGCTGGAAATGTGTAACGTAAATGCTTGCAAGAAAACACATCTCAAATCAATACCTAACTTGAAGCCTTAAGGGTCTAGAAAAAATAACCCAGGACTAACGGAAAAAAGGAGTTTAACAATTACAGCAGAAAAAAGTAAATGAACAATAAAAAGGCAGTAGAGAACATAAACAAAACCAACAGTTGGTTTTCGAAAACAGAAACAAAAATGACAAAACTTGAGCTAGAATAACTAGGGGGAAGAAAGGCAGGCTCAGAAAACTGAGATCAGATACCTAAGCGAGGACGTTGTGAAAGGTTCTATAGAAATAAAAATAATTTATAACAGAGTACTATAAATAAGGATGCCAGCAAATTGGATAACCTAGATACAGTATACAAATTCCTAGACACGCAAAATCTGACAAGGCTAAATTATGAAGAAATAAAAATATGAATAGATTTGTAACTAGCAAAGAGATTAAATTAATAGTCAACCAATCTTTCAACACAGAAATTCCTGAATCCAGATAGTTTGACTGGTTAATTCTTCCAAACATTTAAAGAGCTAGCACCAATTCTTCCCAACTCTTCCAAAAAATTGAAGAGAAAGGATCATTTTCTTACTGATTCTAAAACCAACATTACCCTGATACCAAAGCTATGTGAGCATACTACAAGAAAAGAAAATTGCAGAACAATGTCCTCTACAAATATTCACACAGAAATTCTTAACAAAACATGAGCAAATCAAAATCAGCAGTACATTAGAATGATTAAGCACTATGATCATACATTTATTTCTGGAATGTAAAAATGTTTCTACATACAAAATTCAATGTAATATACCACATTAGGAGAATGAAAAAGAAGAAATGGCATGATCACTTGATGCAGAGAAAGTATTTGACAAAATTCAACACACTTTCATGACAAAATAAAACCCTCAACAAATTAGAAATAGAAGAAAACTATCTCAACATAATCCAGGCCATACAATGTGGAAAACTCACAACTAACATCATGCTTAATAGCGTGATCCTATAAGCTTTTCTTGAAAGGTCGGAATCAAGGCAAGGATGCCTGGTTTTGCCACTTATATTCAACATAGTATTAGAGGTTCCAGCCAGATAAAATTGAAAATATGAAGAAATACAAAACATCCAAATTGGAGAGGAAAAGACAAATTATTTCTCTTTACAGATGACATGATCATATATGTAGAAACCATGAAGACACAAAAACACTATTAGAAAAAATAAATAAATCCAGTAATGTTGCAAGAGACAAAATAAACACACACAAAAATTGTTGTTTCTATACATTAACAATGAAAAAACTGAAAATTTAAGAAAACACATTCATTTATAGTAGTACCAAAAGAAATAAATTACTTAGAAATTAAGTTAACCAAGATGAAAAACTTATACAATGACTATCAAATATTGCTGAAAGAAATTAAAGAAGTAATAAATAAAAAGACATCCTGTCTATCGATTCGAAGACATAATGTCGTTAAGATTACAATATCTACAGTAAGTGATCTACAGATTCAATTCAATCCCAATTAAAATCCAACAAATTTATTGCAGAAATTTTTTAAAAACTTTCACCCTAAAATTCATATGAAATCTCAAGAAATCCTAAACAAACAAGATAATCTTGAAAAAAGAAAAACAAAGTTGGAGATATCACACTTCCTGACTTCAAAACTTATAGTAATCTGACAGTAATAAAGCTACCGCAATCAAAAAAGAGTGCAGTACTAACATAAAGACACACATCTACAGCAATGGAGTAGAATAGAAAGCCCAGAAATAAACCTTCCCAAATATGATCAAATGATTTGGGACAAGCATGCCAAGACTATTCAAGGGGGGCAAGGACAGTCTTTTTAATAAATGGTGCTGAGAAAAACTGGAAATTCATATGCAAAAGAATGAACCTGGATCATTACCTTAACACCATATACAAAAATTAATTCAAAATAGATCAGTAAATTAAGTGTGAGATAAAAACTAAATACTTTTAGAGAAAAAAAAAAACAGGAGAACTGCTTCATGACACTGAATTTGGCAATAATTACTTAAATATGAAACCAAAGAGCATGGGTAAAAATTTAAAAATAAATTGGACTTTACCAAATGAAAAACTTTTGTGCATCAAAAGTCCCCATTAACAGAGTAAAGAGGCAACACAGTGAAGTGGAGAAAATATTTTCATATCCCATGTATAATAAGGGATTAATCTCCATAATATATAAATGACTCCTGTAACTCAACAGCAAGAACAAAAACATTTTGATTTAAAAATGGTCAAAGGACCTGACTAGATGATTCTCCAAAAGAGATAAACAAATGGTCCATAGCATGTGAAAAGATGCCCAATGTCACTAATCATTAGGGAAATGCAAATAGAACCACCAAGAAGTGCCATCTCACAATCATTAGGGTAGCAAATAATCAAACAACAACAAGGAAGAAAACACAGATGCTGACTAGGATGTGCGTAAATTAGAACTCTTTGAATGGCTGGTGGGACTATAAAATGGTGCAGCCACTGTGGAAAACCTGGTGGTTTCCCCCAAAACTGACCGTAGAATTACCATTTGATCCAGTGACTCCACTTCAGGGTATACAAACAAAAGAATTAAAAGCATAGACTCAAACATGTATTTGTATACAAATGTTCATAGCAGCCACTATTCGCAATAGCCAAAAGATGAAAACAGTCCAAATGTGCATCAAGGGATAAACAGATAAAAAAATGCAGAATATATACATACAATGGAATATTACTCAGCTGTAGAAAGAATCTTCTGGTACATGTTACAACACTGATGAACCTTGAAGACATTATGTCAAGTGAAAAAGCCAGATACAAAAGGCCAAACACTATGACTCTACTTACATGAAATACCTAAAATAGCCAAATACATAGACACAGAGGGTAGCAGGTAAATTTTCCTAGCTTGGAGGAGAGGGAATGGGGAGTTACTATTTAATGGGTGCTGGGTTTTTATTTAGGCTGCTGAAAATACCTGGAGATGGATAGTGGTGATGGTTGCATAACCATGTGAATGTGCATGCCAGTGATGTGTGTCTTCAAAATGAGTACAATGGTTAAGTTTTGTTATATAGGTTTTACCACAAGAAAAAAATAAGTAAAATGCCACAATAACAAAAAAAAACTAGATCATCTATTTTTCTATGCTTTGCTACTACAATAACTTACTTGGCAGAATAATCTTCCTCAAAGACATTGGTTATCCTATGAGTTCTTTACCAGTAACCCATGGTAGATTTATAGTGACTACCACTTACCAAAATGTGCTCCCTAATGCTTTAGTGTAACCCTATCTGCAGATTTAGAAGAGTGATAGGAACAGAAGGGATAAGGGAAGAAGGAATGGCAGTGTGGGAATAAAGGCAATCTAAAAAATGCAGAATCCATTTCAAACAGGAAACACAAGCAAATGCCCTGAATCTTAAGAGACACGGGATGAACTATTTAACTGAGAAGGGTCTTTCTGCATGTTACTTCCATAAATGAGAATAAGAATAAAACTGCACATATCATTGCATATTTTGTCGGGAGGCATACACATATATTAAGAGAAATAAGGCAAACCTAGCAAAATGCCACCAGTGGGTGACACTCAGTAAAAGGTACAGTATATGAAATTTTCTTATACTTGCTTTTCAAAGTATAATTTCATTTTAGAAACTAAGTGTTAAAAGTACAACTATCTGCCCTGGCTGCTATGGCTCAGAGGATTGAGTCTTGGCCGGGGAACTGAAAGGTCACTGGTTCAAAGAACTGAAAGGTCCCAGTCAGGGCACATGCCTGGGCTGTGTGCCAGGTCCCCAGTTGCAAGTGTGTGAGAGGCAACCAATCGATGTATCTCTGACACATTGATGTTTTTCTCCCTCTTTTTTTCCCTCCCTCCCCCTCTCTCTAAAAGTAAATAAATAAAATCTTTCTTTAAAAAAAGTACAATGATCCACCCTAGCCAGTGTGGCTCAGTTGGTTGGGCATCATCCTGAAAAGCAAAAGATCACAGATACAGTTCCTGCTAAGAGCACATATCTCCCTGGGTTGCAGGCCTACACCCCAGCTGGGGCACGTGTGGGAGGCAACCAATCAATTTCTGTCTCTCACGCTGATGTTCTTTCTTTCTCTCTCCCTACCGCTCTCTCTAAAAAAGAGAAAGAAAGAAAATCCTTGGTGGGGTGGGGGGTGGAGAACAGAACAATTATCCCATGGGACTCCTGACCAATTTTTGATTGCCATTGTAAATATTAAACTGGTTTTCTATGGTATCTGTGTATGTTTCATTATCAGAATACATAAACATGGTCTTACATTCAAATGTCTCAAATGTTCAGTTTTATATTTTTAAGTCAGATATTCAAGATGCATTTAATGCTGTTTAAAATACCAGCTCTATCAGTTACTACTTATGTGGCTTAAACAAGTAGCCTCACCTAGCTATGCTTAGGTTTTTAAGGACAATTACAGAGATAATGGAAGCAAAATTGAAGTTCTGCCTAGAGGACGTTTTGCTAATAAAACTAGACACTATAAACTTATATCTTAGCATAGCATGCAGCACAAGATAACATTCCAGGATCTATGTGTTGAATCAGATGAAGATTAGTTGACAATAATTGCATTGAGCCAAAAGTCCACTGGGTTATGCATTTCAACATGATCTGCAAATCGTAGTATATTAAGAAACAAGGTATACAGTATCATTTTTTATCATAGCAAAGCAGTAAGCAAGTTCAAACACACTGCTCCTGTACCACTCCCTTTAGTCTGATTCTTCAGTGTGGGTGGAGAACAAAGACTGTGGTGCAGACCAGGAGCCTCGAACCACAGCATTAGAATGGCTGGAATCGTACAATTCCCTCTCTAGAGTGAAGATTAAAGGAAACTCTAGAGATGTGACAGCAACAACTGCTAACAACTTTACAAAAACTTGGCCTCTGGGTTCTTAGATGTGAATGAGCCACAAAAGTTTGAACTTTAAAATAACAAAATGCAGCTGTTCGACTGTGTTCAGGACTGGTTTTCAAAATTCATTTACAAAAGCATCACCTGAAGGGATTGTTAAACCCAGATGGAATGCTCTTATGAAAACACACACGAAAGAGAGAGAAAGAATCTGAGAGTGAGTTGAGGGTGCTGGTGGGTGCAGGGAAAGGAAGGGAGAGTTTTGACTAGCTATTTTTAACTACTAAAGATCAGGGATGTAGAAACTAAATTATTTCTATGCAGACATTACAGAACCTCTTTATACATATAACTAATAGAAACTGTCTCTTGAGACTATAATTGCCTGCAAGCTTCTGGACAGTATTGCCATGTTCTGTGCATTCTAATGCCTACCACAGAGACTGACACAGCAAGGCAGGCAGGGTCCTACGGGAGCTTCTTCCACTCTACTTGCTGCTGACCTAAGATGAGGTTCCAGAGCAGCACATCCAGGGGGACACCTGCACCTAACTGTCACTGTGCAAAGAGGCTGAGCTTCCTCAAAACTAAAGCTAGCCCCAGACCCCTGCAGGCCAGACAATAGGCAAGCTCCCTTCCTGCCCACTCTTCAGTGGTCACTCTGAATCACAAGTCAAGTTCTGAGTTCCAGACAAAGTGAGAGGTAAAAAAGGTGGACTTACTTATGCCACAGCAACACAGGTCCGAGAACTGTCTCAGGTGCTCTCAGTTTGTATGTGCTCTCTCCACCTTCCTGTCCCTCCTTTATAGGGACTAAAATAGACTGAGAAACGTAACCATTGGTCTAGTAAAATCTAAAAATGCTGTCATCAAACTGAAATTGAAAGTAAAAGCAGTTCATGGGATATTTATAGTTAGCAAGGGAATGTTGAAGACACCCGAGAAGGACGTGAATATGGTTGTTCTGTGCAGCATGAAGGAGGTTACAAAAAACTCAGTTACTGGGTAGTCACACCTTAGTAAACACACTCCACCAGCCATCTTGTGCCCTCAACGTCCTGAAAGGCTTTCATGACCTCTTACAATACACCTCTCCCAATTGGTTAATTTTCCTTGGCACACAAGAAAAACAGAAAATTCATGGCAGAAATATAAGCAAAGCTGTATAAACCAAGTGTATTTCCAGCATTTTTCTCTTACTGGGATTCCTGGGATTCCTGGGGACTTTGGTTAAGGAAGAGATTTTATTGATAGCATTTTTCATATGTTCCCTAATATATATTTAATTAAGCCCTGACCAGTATAGTTTAGTTGGTTGATGTCATCCCACAAAAGGTTGCCAGTTCAATTCTGGGTCAGGGCACATGCCTGGGTTGCAGATGAGTAGGAGAGACAGGAGATCAATGCTTCTCTCTTATATCAAGGTTTCTCTCCCTCTCTCTCTCCCTCCTTTCCCTTCTCTCTAAAAAGAAATGAATAAAATATATGTCATTAAACAAGTCTCTTTTTCAATACAATCATTAGAAAACAAAGATAAGTAAGATAAAAATGAATAACCATTCAATGCTTTATCCAGAGAGACTCACTATTAATATTTTCCCAGCATTTATTCTTACACATTTCAAATACATGGACCCCCTCCTAGCATAGGCACCCCCTAGCTACAAAAATTTAGCCAACTACCCACTTCCAGGGGCATTGATTCAGCCCGACGAGAAAGTGATTGGGTGTGCATGTTTTATTTGTGAGGAAAGAATGGAGCATATGTACAACAGGAAAAGGAGAGGTGCTGTGGGAAGGTCACCTGAGGAAGCTGGGCTGTGTGAGGATGAAGGGAATTCACCTTCTGCACTTACCTCACCATCCTCCTTACCTATGGAGGTAAATAAATATTTTAGTATTTGCAGGCCATAAGGTCTCTGTCATAACTATTCCATGACAGCATCCTAGACAATAGGTAAACAAATGGGTGTGACTCTTCCAATAAGACTTTACTTACAAAAGTAGGCAATGGGACAGGTTTGGTCTATGGGCCATACTGTGCTCATCCTTGATTTAGGAAAATGTGATGTTGCTGGGGTTTATCATGGGATGATGACCCCAGGCATCATTGCCTTAACAGACCGATGGTCTAATTCCAGAATTTCAATCTGTGCCTGCTTCTAGGGACATTTGGGTCAAACAGTATATATAAAAGTTTTTAATGTTTAGGAAAAGAGACATGGAAGGGGGATGTATTTTCTCCATTTATCTGAGCATCACCCAAGTGAGTTTCTACTGGGATGTCTGGGCCATGCATCCACATGCCTGCACAACTAATTGTCTAACTCCCAGCAACAGAGCATTGAAAGTAGCTTCTAGCTAGGCTAAAAAGAAACGTGGTGATGAAATAGTCAGTAGTAGCATGGAAGAGGCTGATTTTGGAGGAAGGGAGTGGGGAGACACCAGCCCAGTTCTGCAGGCCTCTGTGAGTGAGCAAGGAAGCCTCACATTTGGGTCCATGTCAAGGTGACTTCAACTGGCCTGAGTGGGGGCATTTCTGCCTGCATTTCCCAGATGTGGCCTGTCCATCCCACACACAAACTAGGAACACCACAGTTCCTGGGGATGCAGCCCAAGGCCATACCTAAGATATAAAGGCTTGCAGGTACTGCCCCCATGTGGTAACTCAGTATCATAAACTTTTCTATGAAAATTGCTTTATTGAAATCAAGAGAATTTACAGAAATATGATTATAACACAGTAGAAACTCACATGAAAATATACCTGTAATGATCATTTTCCCTCTGTATGTTTCCTGACAGACATTGACCATAATTGTAGGTTCTTTAAAACTTAATTGAAATTATGAAAGTGGCAATATCTTAAGCTCCTATGGAGAATATGTGTTTTTACTTGGATGCATGTAATTTATTTGGGAAGTGATGGCAGAGAGCCAGAAGAAGAAAGAAGAAGAAAAGCAAGAATAAGAGAAAATGAAGAAGTAAAAAAAGGTGAGTTATTGAGCTACCACTGTGGGAAACTGAAGATCAGTCCCAACACGGATATTCTGAAGAACAACTAAAATCCACGTCAGGATTATTCTTTTGAATGACAGTGTGGGGATTTATCAATAACCTGTGTTTCCCATCGACAGAGAGTTTCCATGGGGGTCTTCAATCTCCCTGAACTTAAAGGCTTTGCTTGTGCAAAATGGGCTGTCTTTAACAGCTTAAAGAAAAGCCTGAGAGAGAATAGGAGAAAAACATGTGATAGGTTTTTGCTGACTGATACCATGACTTCACTGCTAGAGTGGGTTTGAGAGCAGAGGAAACGCAGAATGAGCAGATAATAAGTATCAGAAATAACTGAAGCCTAAGTATTGGCAAATTTCAATAATATTTAAAATTCTGGGTTAAAAAAAGTTTAACCTTTTCAGAAATAATTAAAAAATTGGCAAACTAGTAATGAATAATATTACTAAGCCAAAATCCAAGGTAAAATGGGGTCCCAAAGAGTTCAGAAAAACATTGAAGCTGCTTTTTGCTAATAGCATGTTCCAAACAAAGGAATGTACCATTAGTTTTGTAATAAGGGGCCAGAGTTCAAAAGCCAGAGCTTGTTCAAAGTAAAAAGTCTATCAGAATATAATTTACAGCATAGTTAAACACGCTATTGTATATTTGAAAGTTGTTAAGAAAATAAACCTTTTTTTAAATACCATTTATTGAGCACTTCACGTGTGGCAGGAGCTCTTTTTTAAAAAAGCATATTTTATTGATTATGCTATTACAGCTTTCCCAATTTTTTTCACCCCTTTATCCCTCCTCGGCCCTATACCCCACCACCCTCCAGCATTCACCCCCTTAGTTCATGTCCATGGGTGATACATATAAGTTCTTTGGCTTCCCCATTTCCTATACTATTCTTAAACTTCCTTCCCACCATCTGTTTTGTACCTACAATTTATGATTCTTATCCCCTGTACCTTTCCCCCATTCTCCTCCCTCCCTCTCTCCACTGATAACCCTCCATGTGATCTTCATTTCTCTGATTCTGTTTATGTTATAGTTGTTTGCTTAGTTTCTGCTTTTTTGTTTTTGTTTTAGGTTCACTTGTTGATAGTTATGAGTTTGTTGTCATTACTATTTGGGGTTTTTTATCTTTTTCTTAGATACATCCCTATAACATTTCATATAATAAGAGCTTGGTAACGATGAACTCCTTTAACTTGACCTTATCTGGGAAGCACTTCGTCTGCCCTTCCATTCTAAATGATAGCTTTGCTGAACAGAGTAATGTTGCATGCAGGCCCTTGCCTTTCACGGCTTCAAATACTTTTTCAGTACAGGGTGTTGGGAGAAAAAAATAATCTAGTAGAAAATGTCCTTTAGATATTCAAAACACAACTCTACTAGAAACCCCCCTTTGGATGTTAAAAGACAAATCAGTTATTTGCAACACTGTCTGCACATAAAGATCAACTGGGGCACTTTTGAAAAAATACCAACACTTGAACTCTGGATCCATCAAAGAGACTCTGATTTAATAGATCTGGACCTGGAGCTGACCATGAGTGTTTTTTAAAGATGTTTCACCAGGTGATTCTAATTGCAGTCAAGGGGGCAGTCAATTGGAATAAACCTTCAAAGCAAGTGTGAACTAGAAGTAAATCTGTACCTCACTCCCAGTGGATTATACCCAACATTGATGTGGGCCAATTTGGAAAAGAGAAAGAACAAAGGCGGGGGGACAGGGGTGGGGAATAAAAGATCCCCAAGGAGCTATAATGACCACCTGGCTATCATATATTTGTAACCTGGAGTTCATGTGAAAATGTGTGGTTTTAGCCCTGGCTGGTGTGTCTCAGTGGACTGAGTGCTGGCCTGACAACCAAAGGGTTGCCAGTTCTATTCCCAGTCAGAGCACATGCATGGCCTGTGGGCCAAGTTCTCAGTAGGGGGAACTAGAGGGCAATCACACATTGTTGTTTCTCTCCCTCTTTCTCCTTCTCTTCCCCTCTCTCTAAAAATAAGTAAATAAAATATTTTTAATGTATGTTTTTATTATTATCCAAATACGATGAGGCCAGGAGATAAGAAGATAATTGCCATTGAAAAAGTATTTTGTTTCTCAGTCCCCAAGAATAGAGGGCATGCCAAACCAGGCAGGGCCAACACAGGGAAGCATGAGGGTCAGTGAGGAAGCAGAGGAAGCAACGTGAAACATGGGCAAGAGCTTTTGTTGGTATTTCTACAAGAATGAATGGGTGAGGCATAGGAAGCACGGTTAGAATTGCCTAGTCTGAATAACTTCAGCTGACTCTGGGGTATAGAGCTGTGGGTAGATGTCCGATATCTGACCCTTATGTGATTAGGGCAGGTGGATAGTGACTCAGAGTGAGAGAGCTAATAGAGGAAGTAGTTGGGGTGTGGGTTTTGCACTGGGAGGTTTGTATATGAAAAAGTACAGTTTGGGGAAATTAATAATTGAAACTGAAACCACAATTAATATGCCTGTGCTATGGTTCACAAAACAGATAAATTGTACCAAACCCTAACATGCAAGATGACTCACCTAAGCTCTAACCCTTTTAATGCCAGCTCATTTCAGCCCAGTTTTTGGAAGAGACCACAGTCCTACAGGTCCACGTGTTCTAAGGATAAAATGGCAAACTATATCAGCAATTTAAGTACTTTACAGATCCTAAGTAATCGCTGCTCAGACTATCTCACATTTAACTTCAACACATGCCAATCCTCCCCAAAGACCCTCTGTTGGGAGGCACCAAGATTTTCCATTGTGTGCATTTCCCCTTCCTGCAATAAGCTAAATAAATCTAACTTTTTCCTGGTATATTTTGGTTGGTGAGAGTTAAAAATAAAAATATAAAAGAAAAGAAGTTTAGAAAAATCTTTATCATATAAATTTGAATTTAAAATTTTTTAAGTATATATAATAGTTTAGCCGACTAACAGATCTTTGAAGGAATAGCAGTCTTATCATAATGAGCAAATCCAGCACACAGATTTGGGTTTTTAAATAATGTTTTTTACTTTAAGAAAAAACAAAATGGCAAATAGGGCTTCTTGCACAATCACATATTTCAGGTGCACAAGGTAAAACAC